>NC_067405.1:67754541-68069513 GCF_009764475.1 Pristis pectinata | reverse complement strand
AGCATGGTCATCTATGCATGGAGCCAAAAGAGATGGAGGAGATCTTAAATGAATTTTTTGCATCTGTATTTACTCTGGAGACAGACACAGAAACTATAGAACTGGGGCAAAAGAGTAGTGAGGTCATGGACTGTATCTGGATTACAGAAGAGGAGGTGTTGGCTGTCTTGAGGTGAATTAAAGTGGATAAATCCCCAACGCCTGGCAAGGTGTCCACTCAGACCTTGTGAGAGGCCAGTTCATAAATTGCAGGGGTCCTGGCAGAGATATTTAAAATGCCCTTAGCCATGGGTGAGGTGCTGGAGAATAGCTAATATTGTTCAAGAAAGGCTCTAAGAATAAGCTGGGAAATTATAGGCCAGTGAGCCTGACATCAGTTGTGGGTAAATTATTGGAAGGTATTGTAAGGGACAGGATATATAAGTATTTGGATAGTTACCAAATACTTGCATTGGGCCTGATTAGTCAACATGGCTTTGTGCTTGGTAGATCATGTCTAACCAATCTTGTCGAGTTGTTCGAGGAGGTTACCAAGAGGTCAATGATGGAAAGGTGGTGGACGTTGTCTACATGGACTTTAGCAAGGCCTTTGACAATGCCCTGCATGGGACACTGCTCCAGAAGGTTAAGTTGCTTGACATTTGGGATGAGGTAGCCAATTAGAATCAACATTGGCTTAGCAGGAGAAGCCAGAGAATGGTAGTAGATGATTGTCTCTGACTGGAGGACTGTGACTAGTGGTGTGCTGCAGGGATTGGTGCTGGGTCCATTATTGTTTATCATCTGTATTAATGATTTAGATGATAATGTGGTAAACTGGATCAGCAAATTTGCAGATGACATGAAGATTAGGGGCACAGTGGACAGCAAGGAAGGCTGTCAAAGCTTGCAGTGTGGTCTTGACCAGCTAGGAAAATGGGCTGAAAAATGGCAGATGGAATTTAATGCAGACAAGTTAGGTGTTGCACTTTGGAAGGACAAACCAGGGTAAGATTTGTAGTGAATGGTAGGGTTCCAAGGTGTGCAGTAGAACAAAGGGACTTGGGAATACAGATCCATAGTTCCTTGAAAGGGGTGTCACATGTAGCTGCGGTCATAAAGAGAGCTTTTGGCACATTGGCCTTCATAAATCAGGGCAATGAGTACAGGAGTTGAGATGTTGAAGTTGGACAAGGCACTAGTGAGGCCAAATTTGGAGTATTGTGTGCTGTTCTGGTCACCTACTTGCAGGAAAGATATCAATATGCTTAAGAGGGTGCAGAGAAAATTTACAAGGAAGTTGCTGGGACCTGAGTTAGAGGAAAAGGTTAAATAGGGGAGGACTTTATTCCCTGGAGTGCAGGAGAATGAGGGGAAATCTTAGAGGTACTCAGAATTATGAGGGGTATAGATAGGGTGGATGCATGCAGGCTTCCACCCCCCCCCCCACCCCCCCCCAGGTTGGGTGAGACTAGAACTAGAGGCCATAGGTTTAGAATGAAAGGTGAAATATTTAAGGGGAATCTGACAGGGAACTTCTTCACTCGGAGGGTGGTGCAAGTGTGGAACAAGCTGCCAATGGAATTGGTAGATGTGGGTTCAATTGTAACATTTAAGAGGAGTTTAGATGGGTACATGGATGGGAGGAGTTTGGAGGGATATGGTCTGGGTGCAGGTAGATGGGACTAGATGGAAGATCAGGTTAGCATGGACTAAATAGGCCAAAGGGCCTGTTTCTATGCTGTGGTACTCTGACTTTTTTAAAAGAGGAAATTGTTTGCTATTAATGGCCAATCCTTTATCCTGAGACTCTGCCACTTCCTTGGCTCTTCAGCTGGAGGAAGTTGCCTCAAGTCAGTTTCTCTCTGAACTTCACACCTTCTAATCTACAGTGAGTGTGATCCCAGTCCACTGAGAATCAGCAGCCCTTGAAGAGGGAATTCCTAAGATATTCAACCTTTTTATGTGAGAAAATTCCTTATTTCAGTTCTAAGTGGCTGACCCTGCATTCTGAGAATGACCCCATAATAATTCCAGTAAGTCATCTTTACTCCTAAATCTAATCCTTTAGTACTAAAGGCAAACATACAATTTACTTGCCTAATTGCTGGGTGTAAACTTTGACTTGGATACAAGTCAATCATAACATTAATGCTAATGTTTTCCAGTCCTCTGCCATCCTTTTGAGTTTTTTTAATCAGATAACTTTGCATTTCTTCACCAATTGCCTTCCCTTAATTTGCCTACATTCCTTTTGCATTTTTTTTTTGCATGCTTGCTGCTTATTTTCCACCTAGCTATACATTGTCAGTAAATCTGGCTACATAATATTTGTCTGCTCATTCGAATCATTGATGTTGGCCATATTTGGCTGATGCATGGACACCAATCTTGGTGATAACCTCGGTGGTTACCACATGGACTCCACAAGTAATTACCAGTTGCCAATCTGAAAGTGACCTGTTTATTCTTAAACTACTTTGGTTGAATTAATATACATTAAGAATTAATCTAATAATCCTTAATTTTGTGTAATCTTTTTGTGGTACCTTTTTTAAACAAAAGCTTTTTTGAAAATTTAAATGTATATCAGTTACTGGTTTCCTCATTTACACTAATTACAAAATCAGAATACTTGTTCTGTGCATCTGGTTGATTTTGCCCAATCATTATTTTTCTAAATGTTACCTAATATTCCTAACAAAAGATATTAATCTATGACTGGTGTCAGCTAATTGGTTTATAGATGTGTTTTCTTTTCCCCCCAGTTCTGCCTTTCCTTTAATTCTGTTTCCTTCTAAGTAAATCCTACTTTCCTACCATTTTTGGAATGTTTGCTTCCATCCTGAAAAATGTATTTGCTCTTTCTGTGCTTCCCCTTGTAATATCTCCTGTGTTTTCCTATATAGAACCTAGATTTAATGTAATGGTTCTTTTTGTTTCTGCACAACTATCAAGACTCATTTATTGTTGGTATACTGTCATATAGTTTTTCTCCCAAATTTCTTTTGTTACCCTCCACTAAGTTCTAAAATTCTCAATCCTTCCTATACTTTTTTTGCCAACGTTATAAACCTCCATTCTTTTGTACCTTAAAAATCTTTCTGTAACAGTTGCTTCACTTTCTCCTTGTGGCCTTTACCCAGTGGAAAATGCATCCATGATTAGTTGTGAATTATTTCTTCAGATGTTTGCAAAAGCATGGCTTTCATCATATGTTGAAGATCTGGTATCTCAATTTACTCTTGTTAATTCATCACTCTTGCCAGCCTAGTTTGAATTGTTCAGATTTAAGGCACTCGTTTCATTCTTAACTAATTCAGCTTCAACTCTTGAGTAATGATCAAAATTAGAATTCACAAATGGGTCAAATCTCTTAATAATTAAGGAGCCACATAAAGGGTTTGGTTGTTTGCTATAAGCTCTTCTGGCCCAAATCTTGAGAGATTAGTGGCTTAAAAACAAATCTGCTTGTGCGATATTTAGCATCTGCACAGTAATTGAGTGACCCAGCTTCAGCATGCCGCACTGTAGATAGTGGTAGAAAATGCTGAGATGAATCTTCCTCTTTTAGAATGTCCATATATTCAGCCTGCCCACTGTGTGTACACATGGGCAACAAAAGTTGCTTTGGACAAGAAAACATCTTACAAACCCACAACTTCTATAGATAGAGCCCATTCTCACCAGTGTAATCCTCCTTGGCAAACAGAGCAACAGCTTGTTCAATGACTGCCCCATCACCTCAGCAATCATTTCAAACTTTTTTTCTCAGCTAGATGTTCATGATGAGCCTTCACCCCATTGTGGAGTTTGCATTTAAATGGTGTCTTTCACAATCTTGGACACTCCAAAACCTTTTATTACTAAGGAAGTACTCCTGTAATGTCTCCACTGCTGTGGATTGAACACTATGAACTATGCTTGGCATGATCAATGAAATGTAATCAGTTCTGCACTGGTGATGCTGATTGACCAAAGAAACATTGACCATGAAATGGGAGATGAACTTTGGCTTTAAGGTTCATCCCCTCAATAGAATGACACACCCACCAGTGCAGTATTCTCTCAGCACTGGCATGAAGAGGAAGCTGGGTTATGTTACCTAGTACCTGGGCTGCAACTAGACACAGATCACTCTGACTCGGAGTTGCAGGTGTGATGTGGAACAGTGAATACAAAATGTCAGGAATGTCACATGGGGTTACAAACATAAGATGCTTCACCTTGAAGCATTAGTGACTTCTTTAAATTTTAAAAACTTGGATTAGCACTTGTAAAGGGAAGATATCACTTCAGCATTACTTTCCTTTTTCCACTCTGTAACCTCAACCTCTTTAAAATCTCATTTTGCCCCTATCTTGGCATCAATACATGGACTGGTCACCCAGCAGCACATCAGTTGCTGTGTGGAATTCTGGACCACTTTACCTCTTGTATCTGACTCAGAGTCGCAAGGAGCATTTCTTCCCTAGATTAAGTTAGTCATGATGTTCTTGGCTGAAGCCTCAGAATGTGGGTCCTGACCAGGAGGTGTGCTCCAAGAGAAACTCTGCCAACAACTCTTCAACTGATCCAGTGTGACAAAAAGCACAAACTGTTCAGCTTGTGGCATTGTCATGCAGTAGCTTTTAGTATTGTTTGTGTCCAACCAGTATCAGCCTTCACTGTTTACTTCACTTAGTAAGTCTTCACATTGAAATGGTGCTACTACTTATGCTCTCTGTTCCCTCTCCTTTCACACTCATGCTCTTAATCTTTCTTTTATTTTACATTCATTTATTTCTATCATTCTCATTTTATTTTAATTGCCTGTGTGCTATTCTCTTTGCATGCCTCTTCAGTGTGTGGTTTGCTGTTTAAGTTGGGGTATGTTACTGGGTCCTGGTTGAGTTGAGCTTGGTTTTTGGGGGTGATGGGTCACTGGATTGTGTTGTTGTGACAGACATGATTAACCTTGTGATTTATCAGGTCCACAGCAGGTGGTTGGACTGGATTTAGGATTTGTTCCTACACCTCAGTCATTTTGAGCCCTGTCAAACTTGCTTTTATCTATAATTATGTTAAATTGAATAATGTTAGTGCAAAATGGAAGCAAGTAAAATGTACTTTATTTTTCTCACAGGAGATAGTAGATAGAGATGGAAACAATAAGGTCCTGTCCTTCACAATCCCGTCACTGTCCAAGCCATCAGTATATCATGAGGTGAGTGTCTTTCTGTGATTCCTGTCATTTGCTTCCCTTGTGTCCCTGGAGATTTGTGATGCAAAATTTGTGCAGTCAATGCCACAGCTTCATGTTTGGTGAGATTTTGGAAACTTCTAGTTTTCTCAAAATGAAACATCTCTCTGTTACTCATTTGTATGGATCTGATCTGCTCAGCATGCACATTGCTATGCTTCTGAAGATGGTATTTGGCATGTAATGATTGGTCTCCATGAGCCTTGGCGAGAGTATGATCTATATTATGATTCATCTCTGTCCAGGGATCTCAGATGGGAAGTCCATGCATGACTAAGTTTCAGGGCAACTCTGGTTGCTCCCAGTGGATATCCTCACTATCTGGTTAACTGGAAAGTTGCCAGCTCCTGTGTGGAATATACCTTGCCTGAGTCAGAACTTTAAGGAGTTTGATGGTGGGTGAGGAAGATTTATTCCAAGGAACTACACAAATTCTGGGGCTTCACAGGAAGTGTCCTGATGGCAGGAATGCAGGTAGAGAAGGTCATTTAGTCCACTGATGTTTCCACCATATAATGAGATTCGGGCTGATCTGTGGCCTGACTCCATGTACTGTTTCTGCCTGGTGTTTGTTTACTAAGAACATTTCAATCTTGGATTAAATAATTTACTCAACAGATGGTAAGATTTTCTTTACTGACAACAAGCTTAAAGCAATAAAATCTCCAAACTGTACTGTACAATCTGCGCACAATACATTTAGCCCTTTAGACTATGGTGCCTTTCACAACTTCAGGATGTCCTTGCACATTTTACAGTTCAAAAGTATTTCATTACCTGCAGCTACTGATACAAAATTAGGTGGCAATGCAGAAAGGCTTCAAGGGTATATTGACAGATAAGTGACTGGGAAGGAGTTAGCAGATGGAATATAATGTGGGGGGGGGGGGGAGAAAAAAGGTCAACAACTTTAGTAGAGATAAAACATCTTTTTAAAAAAAAATGGTGACAGACTGAAAGTTGTTGGTGCTCAAAAGGACCTTGATGTTTTTGTATGTGAATTGTTGAATGATAACATGGGTACATCAAGCAATTGGGAAGACAAGCAGTATGTTGGTCTTTAATATAAGAGGAAATGAGTACAAGAACACATGTCTTGTTTCAATTATATGGGATGTTGGTGAGATTGCATCGATAAGAAAATGTGTTGATATGGTATTCCCACTAAAGGAAGGATTTGCTGGTGATAGAGGAAGTGCAGTAAAGTTTCTCTAGATTGATTCCAGGGATAGGTTTGTCATAAGAGTATAGGCCAAGTTTGCTGAATCTCTCCAGTTTAGAAGAGTGGGAGGTTAAAGCATACAAAACTCTTAAGGGGATTGGCAGGGTAGATGTGAGTTGGTATTTTCTCTGCTGGGGCATCCGTAACCAGGGTCAGAGAGGGAATTTATCACCCACGATGTTTGCAATTCTGTACTCGAGGGCTATGGGGGCTTGCTTGCTGAGTATATTAGAAGTCTTCTGGATTTTTCAATATTAAAGGATCTAGGTTAGTGCAGGAAAGAGGCACTAAGGTAAAAGATGAGTCGTGTCATGGCAGAGCAGGCATGTGAGGCAGAACCATCTTTTCCTGCTTCTAATTCTGCATAAAAGCAGTAGATCATGACAGAATAATATTTCTGGTTAAGTTTTGATGTGATATACATAAATGATAGATCTTTATAAACTTTGGATTCTGTACAGCTGTAACACATGCCTTAGTTAAGAGGTTTATGGGTTCAAGGTCTTTAGACATTTGAGCACAATACTGTATTCTGAGACTTCAATGCAATACTGAATGAGTGCTGGTCTATTTCAGGTGAGATGTTAATGTGCATGTAAAAGATCCCATGGCACTATTTTGAAGAGAACAGGAGCTTTCTCCTTGGTGTCATGTTCAAAACATGTTCTTTGTGGAAACTTCTTGTGCATTCAATGCTGCCTTTCCTGAATTAAAATAATGTACTTTTATTGACTTTAAGTGCATTGGATCATTCTTGAGGTTATGGAAGGTACTGTTGAAATGAATGTCTTCAATTGATGATGGTATTGGGATCGGGCAGTTCTTGCGTGTTTGTGGTTTATTCCATTGGGTCAGGAAATCACATGGCCTCTTATCCAATGAGTGCCTTTCTCTTCAAAGGCACTTTGTAATTTATTAATGTTTGCTAAATCCATTGTTTTTATAACAAGTAAACAAATAACTAACTGGGTCCATCATTTATTTACCCAGTGATTGGGGACACTTGGCAAAGACCTGCACAATAGCCACTGTTGGGAGGAGTTGCATCATCACCAATAGCTTGTCCTGCTTCAACCATGTAGATGCCATGACCAAGAAAGCACACCAGTGCCTTTATTTCCTCCGGAAGCTAATGAAATTCTGCATGTCCCTGTTGACTCTCACCAATATTTTATCAATGTATCGTAGAAAGTGTCCTATCTGGAGGCATCATGGCTTGGTATGGCAACTACTCTGCCTGAGACTGCAAGAAACTGCAGAGAGTTGTGGACACAGCTTGGCACATCACGGAAACCACCCTCTGTCTATGCTTCTTGCTGCCTTAGTTAGGCAGCCAACATAATCAAAGACCCCACCCACCCTGGAAAGTCTCTCTTCTCTTCCCTCCCATTGGGCAGAAGATACAGGAGCCTGAAAGCATGTACCACCAGGCTCAAGGACACCTTCTATCCTGCTTTTATAAGACTATTGAATGGTCCCCTTGTATGATAAGATGGACTCTTGACCTCATAATCTACCTCTTATGACCTTGCACCTTATTGTCAGCCTGCACTGAACTTTCTCTGTAACTGTAACACTTTATTCTGCATTATGTAACTGCTTTTTCCCCTGTTCTACTTCAATGTACCAATGTGATGAAATGATCTGTATGGATGGCATGCAAAACAGTTTTCACTGTACCTCTGTAAATGTGACAATAATAAACCAATTTAATTTTTAACCAAATTTTGGTTTCATTCAGCATGCATGACCCCCGATGGTGTCGTTCTCTGACATGATGCTTTCTCCTCTCTGGCTGTGATATCTTGCAGGGTTGGAGCACAGCAGGTCTTTGGACATCTGAAAAATTCTCATCCTTCTGTTCAGGTCTTTTTAGCTCTGCAGGCAAGAAGCAGGCCACATACAGCACACTACAGACCCAACACAGCCATTCCTTTTTTGTTTGAAAGGATTGATCTCCATATAGCCATTAATTCCACCTTTTTTCTCTTTCTCCTCTCCTCCTCCTCCTCCTCCTCCTCCTCCTCATTAAGGAAATTAGTTCCTTATTTTTTTTTATTTCTTTTTTCCACCCCCACCCCCCAATTGAAGCACCCACCATTTCTCAACTGAATTGAATCTGTTGTCTGTCTGCCCAATTCTTGGATACTTTCAGATCCTTTGTCTCCTTGCCCCAGTGATCCTTGGTTTTCTGCCTTCACTTGTACTTGCAATGACAAAAATGTCTCGCAGAATTCTTGATATTTTTCTCCCTTCACCCCTGTGAACTTCTCGGCTGATAGCTCCTCAGGAAGAATTACATCAATCACCCATCACGCTCTCTTGATAACCAGATGATGAAGACTTTAAGCCCTAGGTTGGTCAGCTCCCGGGTCACTCATTTGTGTCTGCAGCTTGCTTGAGTATCCCACCCAATGTGGGATTACTAACTGAAAGGAGAAGGAAAGCTTGCATTTCCTTTGTCCCCTTCACATCCTTGAAGCACTCCAAAAAGGCATTTGTTGGTTCAAGTGTGGCTCAAGATGCATTACTTTAATGATACTGATCAGGACATGAGTCAATTTCCTTGCTCTTTAATTCATGCTATGGAATTTTATTCATCTAGCTGAGAGGACAAGCAGTTGTTCAGTTGATGGCTCAACCAAAAGATGAATAGCACTTGTAAGAGTGTGGCTCTCCTTCAGTACTGAATTTGAGAGTCACTATTAATGAGTCATTGTGAGATCTGCTCTCGAGGATAAACATGTGACTCTGTGGGGGGGGGGTGTGAAAGTTGGTCTTTGGAGGAGGAACAATGTGGCTTGATGGAAAACCCAGTTTGAAATTGTAAATGTTCTTTGGGGATGTGGGCTCTGTTAGCAAAGCCTATATTTATTCCCCATCTCTCGTATCCCAATTTTGATACAATTGGGTGGCTTGCTTGGCAATTTTGGAGCAACAGTTATACCAGATGTAACTAGTAAGAACAGCAATGAACCAATTGGATTTTTACAGCAATTTGATAACACTTTTAGTTTTTAAATTTACGGATTTTAAAAAAAACTATTTCTCAAACCGCCTTCACTGGTCCAGTAACAGCTAATTTGCATCCTTTCTGAATGTCTTTTACTTGCGTTAATATAGCCTTCAAGCATAGGCTCAATGGCCCTGACTGAAGGAGCACTTAGCCAGCACGACCTAATCCGAGTGGTGTATAGTGACCTCCACCCACAGAGGGAGAACTTCACAGCACAGAACAGGTAAGTGAAGCACCTGTGAAGTGGTCTTCAGTTCTATGCTTGTTCTCTGTGACTTGATGGTGACTATGTGGATTTAGCTTGAGTGCCTTTTTACTTCAATTTTCATGATATTTTTGAGTGTAATATTTGCTTAGTATATCTCTGTTTGGGTCATGCCATCTTGCATTGCAAGTGACACTAGTTGCTCCCCACAGCCCTGACTACATTCCTTCACTGCATCTCCCAGACTGTCTGTTGCTCTCGTTTCATGTTCAGTTTCTGCCCTCCCCTCCTTTTGCTGCTCAGACTGTGCCCCATTCACTGCTCAGCTGTTCACAATAAGTGCTGCCATTGATTATCTAGCTACATCACTTTATCATTCAGATGAGAGAAATCAATGTTAAATGTTTGTCAGATGGCAACTAACTGGATGTTCACTGCCTCATGATACTGAGTTCCACAGGTTAAGCCAGTGGTTATCAACTAGTAAGCCCTAGATAGACATCCAAGGAGCGTGTGTGTACACACACGATGGGGCATTGAATATGGAGGGGAGAGGCTTTGTCTTAATTCTTGCATTAGCTGCTTTGTACTGTTTGTGAGAAGCCTTTGTCTGAGAGCAACAGGCCCAATACCAGGCAAGGTCTTTTTGTTTGGTGTTTGTCACTTTGTACTGGATAAGGGGGTGACTCTTCACTGATGGTTGGGGGAGCCATATTGTGCTTGTAATGGAATAGGAGACTTTTTACTTGGTTGGCCATATTGACTTCCAGTCAAGTACATTTGTTTGAATTTATTACCAAATGTATGTCACCAGAGGGAAGATGATGGCTGGGGAAGATGAAGAATTGAGGGAGGAAGGTGGAGAAGGGTAGAGGCTTTGTGAAAGGTATCTAGCTCTGACATCTCATTAAAACTGATGATTAAAATAGTTAAATTTTTATTGCTATTTATGTCTGTTTTATTTTGAACAAGTGCATTTTGTCTATAGACTTGGGGCCCATTCACAATGGGCTGATACTATTTCCTGGTGCAGTTCTTTTGGGGCATCCCTCTAGGTATAGTTAGTTGTTCAATGTTGCAAAGTGTATGAATGGAAAAAGATCAGCTGAATGAACATGCTGATGTTGTTACAGTGAAAGTGGGGGTGGGTTGCAGCTGTGAAATCACTTATGAATGTTTACAATGCAACAGGCAGATTATACTGGGTGGAGCCCACCACGCACACTCACCACAAATACAGTTGTCCCACAGTGCAGCTGGTTCCGGCTGAGCGAAGCCAAACCTGCTGACTGAGAGCCTCCTGGACCTGACCAGCAAGACCCTCCACTGTGTGAGGGGCTCGTGTGATATAATCTGAAAGCTGTAACAGTGTGGTGACTAGTAGTGTGGGAGTACCTTAACACAACTGCAGCAACCCAAAACCTGAGATTGTGTACAAAATTACCTGTTTTCTTCTCCTCCCCTAAGATGATGACTTCACTTGTGTAGTTAGTTTAGGAAATGGACATGAAAATGGCATGCCAGGCTTGCATGGTAGAGGTGTTGGTGTGCACACTTTATGGATACAACAGAATAGATCTTGCCCTTTGCCTGCTAATGGAGTCTTTGCTTGGCAAACATTCAAAGATATGTTGTCAGGTTTCTAGAGTCTTGCGCAATTGCTGTAGGAGATGTGATGGAATAGCATTCTATGAAAAGTGAGACAAGGTTCAGGAATGTTCTGAGCTTATAACCACTAGCATTTTTGCCTGAAGTCGATTGTACAGAAATATACATGTTTCATGATACATATGTGTGTTTTCCAGGTTTGAAGTGCTAAGTTTCCTTATGTTATGCTATAATTCTGCAGTGGTCTGCATGCCTAAATCTTCCTACCGCTCCCTCTGCAGTGTGTGCTCAAGGTAAGCATTGCTGCAAAAAGTGTAACTTCTATTTATTCCACAATATTAGTTCATTTAATTCCTTTTTAAATTGTCATTATTTGAGGGGCTGCAGTGTAACATGAGGGTGGCGAAGGGAAGGTGTGTAGCAAAAGGACAAGGGTGCACTGGAATGAAAACCTGAGCCATGCACAACTGGGGCATTGAGTAGAAAGAGGCATTGGACTCCGTGAGATGCAGACCTGTACGGTGGTGGAATGTTGGCAGGTGACCGCTGTAAGATGTGCCCCTAGGCACACAAGTGTAACTCTGTGTTGGGTGGGATACAAGGAGAATTCAAATGCAGGAACTGAGTAAGCGGGACTAATTTTTTTACGGAAGTAAAATTACAGAAAAGAATCCAAAGCCACAATCGCAGCTGTGACTGTAGGATGTAGGATCGTGTCCAACCATGTGATTAAAGTAGTATTGAACTTCCTGTCTCCATAAACACAAGTTATAGAAAGCACCGCTGATCTCTCAGTTGGGTATTGAAAGAAATGGTGTTGTCTTTACTGTTTGAAGGAAAAATGATTTACACTTATTTAACTCTTTCTATGACTCTGGGTATCCCAAAGTACTTTACAGCCAAAGAAGTACTTGCTGCTGCTGTTGTAATTTCAGGAAAGCAGCAGCTAATTCGTACAGGGCGAGCTCCCACAAATATCGGACCAGTGAGGATTAAGTTTTATTATGAGATAAATATTGGTGAGGACCTTGTGGATAACTCCATATTCTTTATAATATGTCAAAGGATCTTTATCACCACCAGAGAAATCATACTGGGCTGTAGTTTAATGCCTCATTCTTAATAGTCTACACTTCCCAACTTCTAACACTGATATAACTATGGTAGCCAGTAAGTCACAGCTGCCTGGCTCCTGGCCCTTTTCATTTTGGTCAAACTAAAAGAACAATCCATTCTGATACATTTAAGTGTTTTGTGGGAGTGAGTATCAGATGGGTATGATTGGGAAAGCACTTGAAGGCTATGTTTGAAAGGGTCCACAAGACAATGGACAGAGGGGAGAAGATCGATGAGAGATGGCAGAGTGAAAGATGGATGGATGTATTCCCTTGTAAGAGAAAAGGAGATCAGTGTGGAGTTGTACAGATTAAGGGAACTGAGGGATGTGTAAGTCATTCAGAAAAGAGGCATTTAAGTAGAAGATCAGTGGTGATCTTGAAGGGCCAAATGGCCTATTTCTGCTCCCATTCCTTTATTAAATAAGCACAAATTGGGGAAATCTGAGTAAGATATTTACTCATGCCTGGCTGTTCTCAACCAATAGGTTATGCATTACTGGGTTTCCACGACAACGGCAGAAGATGTGGAGTGAGACTTGTGGTCGGGTAATGCTGGACCCAGAGTTTATGGTGCAGATGTTGACAGCTGTTTATCATACCATGTAAGTAAGAGGATAGGATTCGTACTGTCACAAACCATCTGCTCGTTTTCCTCTAATTACCATCACAATATTTTAGTTTTTGTCTGGTTGTGGGTATTTGCAGCAAGTTTCCACATTCCTACATCAAATATTCACCACCCCACCACCCTCCACCTGTTACCCCAACTTCTCCAACATGTAAAATATGCCTTCATGTTGTACATTGTGGAGCTGTAATTGTCTCTACATTGTTGCCTTTGGAGTCCCCCAAGAATCCATTTTGAACCCCCTCCTGTTTCTTAAACACATGCTATCTGTAACATATGCTATCTGTGGGTGACATACATATAAAAAAAAACTTTTGCATTGACCTGTATACTGACAATACCAGCATGAACTTGTAATGTATTTTAACTCATTGATTTCCTGTAGTTTGGGGCTTGTATGTATTTGATGACATGGAGTTGGGAAATGGAATCCAGGGAGGAATTTGAGCTGAGCCAGTAGATGTGTTCTTGAACTTTTCCTCTTGTTTTCCACAGATACAATGGAGAGTGGGAGTTGGGCCAGGAGGCACTGGAGGACCTCTTGTACAGGGCACAATTAGAGCTGTACTCTCAGCCACTGTTGGTAAATTATTCCTTTCAATTAACATTGTCTACATCTAACAAAGTGTCTGAGCCCTCCACCCCAACAAGTGGTTCAATACTATCTGTTGCACTAATACTCTGGTACAGTCTATTTTAAATTGTTCATGGACATTTAATCCCATGTTGCCATTTGTTGTCCTTCCCTAACTGCCTCCTTAGTGTGGGGCATTTAAGAGTCTGGAGTCACAAATAGACTAGACCAGGAAGGCTGGTGGATTTCCTTCCCTGAAGGATATTAGTGAATTAGATGGGTTCAGTAAAGTAGATTAATGCTTGCCATTACTGAGATTGGCTTTTATAAATTCCCCACTTTTACACAATTGCTTGAATTTAAATCCCTCTGCTGCCTTGGTGGGATTCCAAACTATTGTTTCTGGATCAGTAGTCCAGAGCTCCGTCTGTCAGTTCAGTAACTTAACCACAATCTACCATGCCCCAGTAGGCAGTAGAATTGCACAATGCTCTGCAGGCCTGTCTGTCATGTGAATGCTAATACCAATTTAAAGGGGAAATAGATATAAATAGAAATTGTTCTATTAAGAGTCTATTTTGGCACAATATTCATGGAGTGCAATTCCTGTCAAGTTACCACCTTTGTTCTTGTGGATTTGTTTCCTGCAGGTGGCTAATGCAATGAAGAGCTCATTGCCTTTTGATGCTCCCGACATTTCTAAAGTGGGTTGGAGGTGCCTGCAGGTAGAAGTTACACCAACGGTACCCAGGATATCCCGCACTGCCATCACCACAGCATCCATACGAAGGCATCGCTGGAAGAGAGAAAGTAAGCAGCAGGGAGAAGTCCTCTTCTGTTTTAATTACAAAGTATTAGTTTCCCCAACAAGTGTTTGTTCTCTGCAGTCTTTTGTCATTTCAAATATGATGATGCTGTGCTTCTTCCCCTCCAAATTTTTAAAGTTTAAAAACTGCCATGGCCCTGTTTCAATGGGCTATGTGATGATTGCCCCCAACTAGCCAACTGCCCTACTAAGGTGGAACCAATGTCGTCAGGATGCCTGGGCAGCAGGCTGCACATGGCCTACTTTCCCAACCAACCTTGCTGGCACAGCTCCAGTGACCCAAGTTCGATCCTGACCTCCGGTGCTGACATTGTGGAGCTTGCACAGTCTCCCTGTGAGTGTGTGGGTTTTACTGTTTCCTCCCACATGCCAAAGATGTGCGGTTGGTGGGTTAATTGGCCTCTGTAATTTGCACATAGTGTGTAGGTGAGTGGTAGATTTGTGGGAGAATTGAAGGGAATCTGGGGAGAATGCAACAGGATTAATATAAATGTGCACTTGATGGTTGGTGCACTTGGTGGCCCAAAGGGCTTGTATCTGTACTGCAGGACTCTGACCTGCCTTCCTCTGTCTGGACAAGGGTCTCCCTTGGGCAAACTTGGATCTAAGGAAGCAGCACTTGGGATGAGATGCTCTGTCTGCCACAAATATTTAACGTTCTGTGCTCTGTCAACATTCTGTATGGTCCGTTGTCTCTTCCTGTGTACTGTACCATCTTCATGCTGTCCTTTCCCTGTGGCCTGCAGCAGTTCCTGCTGGATGGGGAATATGCTAAATGTTTTGTGTTGAATCCCAGATTGTGTTGACCTCACATTTGATGCTGAGTCAAGCGACCCCACCTCCCTAATCTGTGACTCGTCTGAATTGGCCGGAGAGCGCAAGAGGAATGGGGAGGGGATGCCAAAGTCCCCCAGGCACAGCCAGCAGGAACCAGCATCTATGGCAACGGCAGAGGGTAGGCCAGAAATGAGGAGGCAGAGATCAGTGAGGATGCTGGAAGACAGCCATGGCTCTTTACCCCAAGCAGGGTATCTTTATCCCAGTGCCTGTATCCACTATCCCAGCGTGCATTAATGCCTTCCCCCTATTCTAGCAGCAAGTCAGGTAGTATCATTCTTGTACTGTGCTGTGCCAGGCCAGATCCATGACTACGAGCATGGCAAAGGATGATTATGACGGGTTGAATGTTTGGCTTTGAAGGCTCTCTAATGGAGCTGTGCTTTCTGACTGTTGCTTGCATGTTCTCTTGCATCTGCCCCTGTGCCAGCTTGATCATGTTAACCTTGTTCCCTCCCCCCTCCAACATTCTGCTTCCACCAGCAACTCCCCACCGCCCCCCCCCCCACCCCCCCTTGCACTATGCATGGTTCCAGTGACATCCAATACTATGGTTCCACATCCAGGCTCTTGTGAGACCAGATGAGTATTGATAAGAAGTATTGTTGCTGTTTCTTAATCTGTCCTTGTGTAGAAACCCCACAAACTTTGGGGGCACCAAAGGCCTCTAGTTTTTGCTCCTGTGAGTTAACCCTGGTCACACTACAAATAAAACCCATGCTTTTCTGTGTCTGCATGGTCAAGAATTTGATAAGTGCAACTTTTAGAAAATGACAGAACAAATGGTGATGGGGTTGGGAGGCAGGAAAGGTGGGATATATTGGAGCTGGGTGTTGATAGAAAAGGGCTTGAACAATACATACTGTGTATGGAGCAGGTCAGTGCTCAGACGACTGCCATCCTGACTCCTCTACAATGGGACATGGTTGATCTATTCTCTTTGGAGTTGGATTGTTAGGTGACATGAAAATAACTTCAGTTTAAATGTATTTTTTGATTTTTATTTCAAATGCCATTGATTTTGCTCCTTTATTTAAAGTGATTTGTGGTAAGTTTAAAAGGTCAATTAACTGTCTATCTCCATTCTGGCTCATGCAGTCAAAAGTTCTATGATTTTAATGGGTGTTTCAGTGGATGTGAAGTCTCTACTTCATGGCTCTGCTGCATGTGTGTGCTTCTCTCATTTGTGCTATGTGCTTCATTTAGACCATTTGATTGCTGGGCTGCCATGGCAGGTATGTAACTGGTTAAGGGCAGAATGCTGGATTACTTTAGCTTGCTTCTCTGCCTCTCCCAATGTGTCAATGTCAAAGTGTTTGATTAGATGTCAATGTAGTTTTGGAAATTCATTGTCTTGTTGACCCCTCAGAGGCACTCTTAAGACTTTCATAGTGCTGAGTCTATCTATACCACAGTGCTGGCTCGTATTTGGGCAATTGTGCTGTTTTTGTCTTTGAATGTTGTGAGAAAGAGTGGACATTTAATGCAAGCAAAATATTTAAGAAATGTTTCTGATTTAAGGTTCCCTCCCCCCCCCCCCCCCCAACTCCCAAATTACTAGTATATATTTAAAAGTTTTTTAAAATCTTGAACATAAAACAATTATTTTGAGGGGTATGTTGGAAGGGAATCTTGGCAAAAGTTCATTGAGACATAGCCAGTGTGGGTTAAGGGATGAAGAATGGACTGCCTTGCACTCGAATGTTACAGATAAAATTGATAGTTATTTAGTTGGCATTTTCTGAGAGCTTTTAATGAACTACCTTGTGAAGTGCTTAAAATTAACCATAATTGTTTGAATCACAGAAGAAATGTGCATTTCTACAGCACTTTCACAATCTCTTTTGTTCAAAACCCTTTTGTGGCCAATTAATGCTTTAAGTGTAGACACTCCTGTAATGCAGGAAATGCAGCATTCATTTTGTGCACTGAAAGCTCTCAGACAAAAATGTGATAACTGGATGTTCCATTTAATCGATCTTTCTTGAAAGATTGTCCACCACCTTCTCAAGGGCATTTGGGGATAGCCAACTAAATGCTGGTTTAGCCTGTAAAGCCCTCATTCCTTGAATGACTAATTTAAAAATATAAACTGTGCCACAGATTAATTTGCATTACCTAATAGGGCAGAGGGAATTTAGATTTTTCATTATCTGAAAGATGACACCTGACGGTGCAGCACTCCAAAGGATGTCCAATGGAGTAATTTCTGAATTGGGACAACACAACTTGCTGACTGAATGGGTTGGTGTACATGCAAGAGGATTAATGTCAGGCTGAAGGAGAAGTTGAGTGGAGTCCTGTGGGGTTAATGGTTACTAATCTACATAAACTAATGAAATGGGATGCAGCTAGTGATTTAAAATGTGGCAATTCATGAAGAATTGCAGGGCTTGCAGCTAGACTGTGCACATCTTATTTTAGTTCGAAAAGTAGGATACATGAGAATTAAGTCTCATTTTCCCCAGACCCTGCTGTACTCTTTTTGAACTACACTGGTGTCAGGTCCAACAACAACTCCCTTTTTTAAAATCTTTTTTATTTATATGATATATATCCCTCCAACTTCAACTTCCACTGATCCTAAAACCATCCAAGATATTTGCACTCTACCACTTTGCATGTCCCTGATTTTAATAATTCCGTTATTGGGCAACATTTTGTATCTTTAGAATTCCCTCCGATCTCTGCCAATCTAATGTTCTCCTCCATATGAGATGTCCCTTTAGCTTGTATATACCTGGCTTAATGTACTTGTGGTAGTTTTTTTTACACAAATTGTTTTAATGTAGTAAATGCAAGTTGTCCCTGCTGTGTTGGGGAACAGTGCTGGAGTCTCCTTTTGAGAACTGAAGGCAGGAGTGTGAGTGTCTTTCTGTCAGACTTGAGTGACGAATCCATTGTTGCTTCACAGATCTGAATGCTGCAAGCGGAGGAGAGGAGCCCATGCACATCACTGATGCAGACGAGGGATTCTCATCGGGGGCGTCTAGTAGCAGCCAGCCAAGTGGGTCCAAGAGTAGCAGTCTGAAGAAAGGCCCCAGCAACTTGTTAGGCCGGGATAAAGATCAGGCAGAGGGCAGTCGCAAGCTCCCGGCAGCCCACTCTGCCACTGATGGCATGGAGCTGACTCCTGTGAAGAAGCACCTGCTGACTGCGAGTGGTCCGCCGGTATCGAAGGCAGGAGCTGTTGGCTTGGTGCGGACGGCCAGCACCTCCTCCACCAGATCCTACGACCGGGTTAACGGGAGCCAGGCCTTGGACGGGAGCTCCAATCTGGCTGTCAGTAACACCAACAGGTTTTCGACCATCAGCCTCCAGGAGGAGAGGCTGGGCCAAGGCAGCGAAGCCAAGGAGCTGCTCTCCCCAGGAGCTCCTCTTACCAAACAATCCCGATCACCCAGCTTTAACATGCAGCTCATTTCCCAGGTATAGGCAGTCACTGTCACTGCCTTCCTTACACAATCAATACTGTCTGGGAATCCTTTTTAAATTCCATTCTGTGGGAGCTGTCCCCCTGCCCCCTCCTTCCCCCAACTTTCCCTGATTTCAGCTCTATATTTTATTCCAAGTGATGATTATTGTGCAGAATAAAGAAACTATTTTGTACTGGAAGAGCAATAAAGGAGTCTGTAGGAAGTGGGCTGTGGCGTGCTACATGACCCCACACACAGTCTGCTCCCTACCTCGTATTCGGGTGATGTGCAATCCATTGGTACCAGTCCAGACTGAGTATTGGAACTTGTCCATTTCTCAGACCTTCCATGGCAGATGATTCTCCAATGTGCCCAGCTTGCGTGCGCTCTCTCTTTTGCAGCCTGGCACTGACTGTCTCTCCCACAGACTGGCCCATTTCTTCAGAATACACTTTGCTGCCTTCAAAAAGGCCCAAACATTCTTTTGCTTGCTCTTAAAGGAAAGAACAAAGTTTATATCACCACAAGCAGGGAACATCACTAGAGGAGCAGTTTTATATTGGAGCAGCCCAGTGAACACATAGCAACTACAGAGCATTCTGACTGCAGTTTACTGGAGTGACCTCTGAGCAACTTCACTAAACTTCACCTTTAGGGGGGAAAAAAAAGCTTAAATATAAAAAGCTGTTTCCTTGTGATGTTTCAATCAATATTGAATTGGAATGCTTAGCTGTGTCCAGTTAACACATTACCAGCTTAAAACTTAAAGGGTGGCAGTTTCTCAAAGTAGCCATTTTCTTTTCCCCATTGGGTCTGTCTCACAATGGATTAATGGTGCACTGATGGTTGCAGAGTTGAAACACACTATTGTTCATATTGGAGCATTAAGCAAAGAGTGACCATGGGGACCATTTAGCACTTGTAAAATGGCATCAGGAATGTTACCTTCCTTTTATTCTGATTTCTACCTTAGTATTTATCACTCTGGCTCAGGTGGCCAGAATGACTGGTCCCTGGAGCGTGACCTCCCAGGATCATTAATCCCTGGACCACATCATTCTCCAATAAACATCTGTTGTTTAATGAGTTCATGTGGTGTGTAACAATAGGAACCTTGTCGCTAAACTTTTGCACTCACTTTCAGCACTGGTTACTGATGCCTACCCCTTAACTTTGTAAGGGTGTGTATAACTGCACTTGTGCATTTAACTATGTGTGTGTGTGTGTGTGTCTCCCTGTTTCTACCTGTACATCCATGTCAAGTACTGTGGATGGTTACTGATGAGTAGTTTTCACATGTGTACACAGATATCTGCACTAATGCCCAAGGCTTCTTGAGTGATGAATCTGGCTCTGTATTCAACACAAGCCAGGCCTGGGCCTATGGCAATAACTTGAGTCATCATTATGGGCTTTAAGCTGATTCTTATTAAAAAGACAGTTGTCTTTCTTTGTGGATGTCTTGATGCTTTCAGCTGCTTGATCAGATCTTGATCACCACCTATGAATATCACTCCACCTTTTAGACCTGTTTTGTTGGGAAAAGCCACAGTGGAAGCCTGCATCTGAAAACATGTTTTCCTTTTTTTTTTAATCCAACCTTGGAGTACACAAGGAACAGGGTTCCCTGGGATCAAAATACCTTCAGACTAGAGTTTATCTTTTGGGTTGCAGCTAGTCTTTTTTTTAAAAATAAAAACCCGAGAAGGGTACATTAATCTGATTTTCTGTACAAGCCTGTAGGGACTATGGTTCATTCCTGGGTGACTTGTCTTCTTTGTGTCCTGTCTTTTAGAATGTTCAGCTGCTGAAATGTGTTACAAATGTTGGTTGGCCATCAAGACCGTAGCAGCTCCCAACCTGAGAAGCCATGTACACTTGCTCCATGGTCCAAGATTAGCCTTCCCTCATAACCTCTCCTCCAGAATCTGTATTCCATCCTCCTCGTAAAGGAATGTTTGGGATCCTTTGAATGTTAAACCTCACTGCCTCTCCCAACTAATACACTGCCAGGCCAATTTGTCTGGCCAAGGAGAGCTCTCCCTGAGCAACTGGGAGATGCTTTCAGTTTGGAGATCAGAGTCTGGACATGTGTGGTGGAATCTCTGCCTCAGGTCTTTGTTTTAAGGAGATAAAATTGGATTTGATTGGGCTGCAGCCTAACCATTATGGGCACTATTGGATCAATTCTTGATATGTGTAGTTTAGCTGTAACTGATATTGAGGTATAAATTCAAATAATTGTTTTGCACATTTTGATTTTTACATTCTGCCATGGGTGGGTGCATGATGGGCTGGGATCAAGCCACCTTTTTATGTTCCAATTTCGTTTCACAAGTGACCAAGGTAATTAGCCAAGTGATCTTAATAACCCAGGGCTCAGTCAGCCCTGATGCAGTTACAGGAGTTTCTACAGCAAGTGTTCCTGTTTGACTGAGCAACATGTGTTGAATTTGGGTTTAATCTTTCTGGATCCTTTTAATAATGCCCAGCTATCTTGCCACTTATGGAGCTGATGGACCTGTAGGAATCAAACTATTCTCTACCAATTTAAACCGCTGTGTTTGTTTGGTCTTCTGTCCTGGTGCTTGTGAACAGATATCAATAAAAGTATTTATTTTGCCCAAAGAATGTTCAGCTGAAGTGAGAGCAAGTCCAGTGAGGGGTGGATCTGACCAGTGCCTCTAACTTCAGCTACATGTGGGAGAGGGGAGACTCCTCATCCCTCCCAGCTGATGTGATGAGTGGTTAGACCTGTACTCGTCACTTTTCAGTAGACTATGTCCAGACTAGAATGTTCCTGTGAGATTCTCAAGGGACGAGGAGCTGTACATGGGTGGGGTTAAAGGAGCAGAAGTAGAATCTAGTGGAAATTCGAGTCTTGCTGATTGGATTGGTGCATGTAAATCTGTCATTCTTTGAACAAAAATCTTTTTTTAAATTAAAAAATGAGCTTATACTGTTAAAGTAAGATGTGAATGTGATATTGTAAATACCTGTCAGATTAAAGATTTTAAATGTGTAAATACAGATGTATAAACATTCAGATCAGTCTGCAATGCAGAAAAATTATCTATCTGTAATCTCATTTCCTGGAATAAATACTGTGCTGTTTCTGGATTATAGTCTCACCTTGCATTTCTGTGTCATTTTCTTTTAAAATCGGTTCTTTCTGCCTCTTAGAATCAGTATGTCAATATTGAGATGAATGTAGGTGGAAGCTCATTAGGCATGTGAACATGTCATGCTGCAGTCTTACTCAGTTTTCTTTTGTTCAGATAGTAGGGTGGGGTTCTGGATCTACTTGGCCAAGCGCCAGCTGATGTCAATATGTTGGGAACACATGTCAAAGCTTGGCACAAGTGGCATGAATGTTGGCCCTATGTGTGAGGTATTTGGAGGTCAGAGTACCTCCAGTGAAAGACCACTCCCTATCCCATAGCCCATGAGGATTTAGAACCAGAAACTGTCTGCCAAGCTGATGTGCTCCACCTGAATGCAAGTTCTTTGCAGCTATCCAGAGTAGCTCCCTACATACCAAATGTGTGGCCAGATTGTGAATTTTTTATTGATAATCATGAGAGATTGAATGATGTACCATTGATGCATCTTGCCAGCTGATGATACTTCTCTCAGCAGCAGTAACCTAGGAGGCTGCAATGGTGAGGATGACACAACTTACACATTGAGCATCGTCCATCAAACAAGCTGGTGTAAGACTGGCAATGAAGCCGGTGATGGTCCATGTCAGATTGACCACAACTGAGAACCATACACTGGAATACAAAAGTCATGATCTTCTGTAGTCGCTCTTGAGCAGCCTGACTGCACAAGGCCTGAGACAGGATGTGTGGCACAGCTGAAAGTGACTGATGATTGATGTTACATCAAATGATGAAAAATTACATTATGAAATACAGATTGCCATACAGGAGAAATACTACATATCAGTCATTACTCACAAGTGCCTGTTCTTGCAAAGAGGAGGCGGTGGTAAAGGGGAAATGGACAAGCTGAGTGGGTGGAGACAAAAGGTTCTGCAGATGCTGGATTCTGGAGCAACACACACAAAATGGTGGAGGAACTCAGCAAGTCAGGCAGCATCTATGGAGGGAAATAAACAGTCAATGTTTTGGGCCAAGACCTTTCATCAGGACTGGAAAGGAAGAGGCCAAAAGCCAGAATAAAAAGGGAGGGGGAGGAGCACAGGCTGGAAGTGATAGGGGGAAGGTAGGTGGAGGGGGTATGAAAGGGAGTGATGTAAGAAGATGAGAGGTGATAGGTAGAAGAGGCAAAGGGCTGATGAAGAAGGAATGTGGTAGGAGAGGGTAGTAGACTGTGGAATAAAGGGGAGGAGGTGGGGAATAGATGGACAGGTCATGAGGGGGCCACAGGAATGAGGGAAAACAAAAGTGGAGGGGGCAGAGGTTACCAGGTTGGAGAAATCAAAGTTGAGGCAGTCAGGTTGGAGACTACCTAGGAGGAATATGAGGAGATGTTCTTCGAACCTGCATCTGGCCTCAACATGGCGGTAGAGGAGGCCATGGATAGACATGTGAGTGTGGGATTGGGATGTGGAATTGAAGTGGATGGCCACCAGGAGATTTGTGCTTTTGCGGCGGATGGAGTGAAGGTGCTCAACAAAGTGATGTAGAGGAGGCTGCAACAGGAGTACTGGATGCAATAAATGACACCCTCAGATTTACAGGTGAAGCAAGTGGACAAGAGAGTCACAGAGAGAGCGAGCCATGTGGAGGGGGGGAGGGGAAGATGTGCCTAGTGGTGGGATCCTGTTGGAGGTGGTGGACATTTCAGAGAATGACGTGTTGGATGCGAAGGCTCATGGGGTGGTAGGTTAGGACGGGGAACCAGGTTGTCGAGCAGGAACTCCTTTGTCCACTCATCCCTCCCACTGATGACCCTCCTGGCACTTATCCCTGCAATCATGCAAAGTTCTACACCTGTCCCTACACCTCCTCCCTCACCACCATTCAGGGCCCTAGACAATCCTTCCAGGTGAGGCAATGTTTCACCTGTGAACCCGAGGGTGTCATTTATTGCATCCAGTACTCCTGGTGCGGCCTCCTCTACATCGGTGAGACCCGATGCAGATTGGGTGATTGCTTCGTCGAGCACCTTCGCTCCGTCTGGCACAAAAGCAAGGATCTCCTGGTGGCCAGCCACTTCAATTCCACATCCCACTCCCATACTGACATGTCTATCCACAGCCTCCTCTACCGCCATGTTGAGGCCAAGTGCAGGTTGGAGGAACACCACCTCATATTCCGCCTTGGTAGTCTCCAACCTGATGGCCTCAACGTCAATTTCTCTAACTTCAGGTAACCCTTCCCCTCTTCTTCCCCCCTTCTTCCCCCCCCCTTATCTTCCCTCATTCCTGTGGCCCCCTCACCTTCCCTCATTCCTGTGGCCCCCTCACCCCCTCTCTTTCCCCTCCCCTGCCCTCATGACCTGCCCATCTATTTCCCACCTCCTTCTCCTTATTCCATGGTCTATTCCCCTCTCCCACTGGATTCCTCCTCCTTCAGCCCTTTGCCTCTTCTACATATCACCTCTCAGCTTCTTACATCACTCCTTTTCATCCCCCCTCCCCCACCCATCTACCTACCTTCCCCCTCTCACCTGGACTCACCTGTCACCTGCCAGCCTGTGTTCCTCCCCTTCCCTGACCACCTTATTCTGGGTTCTGCCCTCTTCCTTTCCAGTCCTGAAGAAGGGTCTCCACCTGAAACGTCAACTGTTTATTTCCCTCCATAGATGCTGCCTGACCTGCTGAATTCCTCCAGCAAGCAGAGTGAGTGAGTGACAGCATAGCAGATGAAATAATACAGGAAAAATGTGAAGTCACCCATTATGGTTCACATAACAGAAAAACAGTTTATTTGTTAAATGATGAGAGATCAGGTGGTGTTGATTTTCAAATGGATCCAAAGGCCAAGGTGCAGCAAGGAATTAAGAGGGCAAATGGTATATCAGCCCCTTATTACAAAAGGATTAAATGATAAAAATGAGGAAGTCTTATTGTAATGGTTTTAGGGACTTGCTGAGACTTCCTTCCTCTATCACACTTTTCCCTCTCATTTTAGAATCATACAGCACAGAAATAAGCCCTTCGGCACAACTCATCCTCGCTGCTCAAGGTGCCTTCCCGAGCTAGTCCCATTTGCCTGTGTTTGGTCCATGCCCCTCTAAACCTTCCCTATCCATGAACCTATCCAAATATCTTTTAAATGTTGCAATTGTAACTGCCTTTACCACTTCCGCTGGCACCTTGTTCCATTTACCCACCACGTTCTGTGTGAAAAACATATCCCTCAGGTTCCCTTCAGATTTTTCCCTTCACCTTAAACCTATGCCCTCAAGTTTTAGACTCCACTTCTCTGGGAAGAAGACTGTGGCCCTCCACTTTATCTGTGCCCCTCATGATATTATAAACCTCTATAATGTCACCCCCAGCCTTCTTTGCTCCAGGGAAAACAGCCCCAGCCTATCCAGTCTCTCTTTTTAATTCACGCTTGAGTCCTGGCAGCAGCCTTGTGAATCTTTTCTGCACCCTCTCTAGCTTAATCGCATCCTTCCTATAGTATGGCGTCTAGAACTCCAAGTGCGATCTCACCAACATCTTCTACAGCTGTAATATGACATCCCAACTCTTGCACTCAATGTCCCATCTGATGAAGGCAATCGTGCCATATGCCCTCTTCACCACCTTGCCCACCTGTATCGTCACTTTCAGGCATTCCTATCCCTTCTGTCACTATTTCTCAATTCTATTTCTCTCATATTCTTTCTTGAGTTTCTCGCACTTTCTCTTCCTCTCTTCATTTCTCAATGTATTTTCCTTCATTGATTTTCACTCTTTCAGCATTATCCCTTTTCTGTTTCTCACACTTTGCCTTCGCTTTCTCACTTCCCTCCTCTCTGTTTCCCCACGTTGACTTCTTTCTGTCTCGCTCACCCACACTTTCAGAAGTTCTATATCGACCACTCCCTCGCTTTTTTTCTTCACTTTGTAGCTCCGTGCCCTCTCTGCGTTTTCTGATCCTCTGCATTCTCACTTTCTTCCGCTGTTTCTCGCACTTTATCCTCTCTGCAACACACGCGTTCGCCTTATTTCACCTTCCTTCTTTCCATCTGCTTCAGTCTATGTCTTTCTCTCTCTCTCTCACACACACACACACAATCTTCTGTCTCTGTCGCTTCTGCTGTTTCACTTTTTATCTACTGTTCCTCATTTTAACAACCTTCTCTTCCTCCCAGTCCACTCGTGTCTCCCTACCTTGTCACAAGAGACTCTGCAGCTGCTGGAAGCTGGAGCAACGCACACCAAGGGCTGGAGGAACTCAGCAGGTCAGGCAACTGCGATGGAGGGAGTTCCTCCAGCCCTTGGTGTGCGTTGCTCCAGCTTCCAGCAGCTGCAGAGTCTCTTACGTCTCAGTCCTTCCTCGCTGTGATTGGCTGTGGATACTGACCCGTGATTGGCTGTGGATACTGACCCGTGATTGGTCAATGTTTTGGGCGCCGTGGATTGGCTGCCGGTGCCCTTCGCCCCGAGATGGCGGCGCCAAGTTTGCGGCCCCGTCAACTGCGCTTCGTCGGCGACGGCGATGTGTTGGGGCACGTCTCGGAGAGGGCGCCGGGTGAGGCCGGGCACAGCTTGGGGAGGGTCGGGGGACAGCCCGGAGAGACTGGGGTGTTGAAACCAGGAGCATATCCCTGAGGGACCGCATTTCACGGGAGACGGCTGGCAGGGGACGGGGACAGGGACGGGGGAGAGGGGACAGCGGGCAACGGGCAAGGGATGAGGGGATGGGGGACGGCGGGCAGGGGACGGGGACGGGGGAGAGAGGATGAGGGGATGGGGACGGCGGGAAGGGGACGGGGCAGCGGGCAAGGGATGAGGGGATAGGGGACGGGGACGGCGGGCAGGGGATAGGGGACGGGGACGGCGGGCAGGGGACGGGGAGAGGGGACAGCGGGAAGGGGACGGGGCAGCGGGCAAGGGATGAGGGGATGGGGGACGGCGGGCAGGGGACGGGGGATAGGGGACAGCGGATGAGGGGATGGGGGACAGCGGGTAGGGGATGGGGGACAGCGGGCAGGGGACGGGGAATAAGATCATCCCAGTGAGGCTGTGCGCACATCTCAGGAAGGGACAGGGGACATCCCTGAGAGGCCGTGGGATGGAGAGGGTGTTGAGACCAGAAGCACATCCCCGAGGGACCGCGGGGTGATGCTGAGGGCACATTTTGGAGGGGATGGGGACATCCCTGAGAGATGGGGGCGGGGGGGGGGGGGGGATGTGGATATCTCAGAGAAGCTGGGGGCCATCCCCAAGAGACGGGGGAGGGGTGTTGAGAGCAGGGGCACATCCCTGAGGGATCACTGGGTGAGTCTGGGGCGACATCCCCTGAGAGGCATCAGGGTGGGACATGTCACTGACACGCAGGAGAGTGGCTCCAAGTCTGGGCCACGTCACCAAGAGATGGGGGTGGGGGTGTAAAGCTGGATTATGTTCATCTCTGAGGGGGGTGAGGTCAGAGGCTGGGAGACATCTCTGAGAGACGGGAAGGTGAGGCTGGACTGGGGCATATCAATGAGTGTGGGGTGTTTGATGCTAGGAGTACATCTTTGAAACTTTGGACAGGGATCCACCTCACTTGGATTCAGGAGGTAAGGCTGGGAGATTGCTGCTATCATTTGGCAGGTCTCTTTGGCTCTGCTCTCTCACATAAAGGAGGGTGGAACAGTGTGTAAAATGCATTGTGCAATTGGAGTCATGGGGGCTGAGTTCATGGGAGATCTGGCAAAGGTTTGTGGGGGTTGGGAAGGAATTGAATGGAGAGGCACGAGTGAGAGCAGGTGGATGGGTGGTCAGTGAGGATTAAAATGGTGGGATGGGGTTGGACGGTGCCTATGGATTGACGAGGGTTGGGGAAGTGGTGGGATGGGGATGAAGAGTGGGTGTTCATTGATGAGGGTGGGGGAAGTAGTGGTGGTGTGGGTGCAGGCCTATTGTCCAATGCCTTGCTTTTGTTCTCTGCAACTGTTTTCCATTTGAGTGATTGTACTGTATTGTCATAAAAGGACAATATTCTACTTACTATTAATGGGTTTCTTGTTTTGATTTTAGGCACTAAACTGCAGAACAATGTGCCCCAGATATTTGTAAGGGCGAAGGTGGCTTCCAGTCAGTGGACGGAGACACAAGCAGATGGGGAGAGTACAGAGAGATTCAATGAACAGGACTACATTGAGGCCCTGGGAGCAGACAGCACAGGTGCTGGGTACACTGCAGGCTGGTGACATCTGCGCATTGTTTTAGGGTATTATTGAGATTAATGGAATAAGACCAACCCAGAACCAGGAAGTCATAGTAGGGATGATGGGGAAAGGGTGGGGAGAGATGGGTGGTGGTGAAAGGTTGTTCCTGTGGCCTTTGAAAATACAATGAGACAATAGGACAGCAAGAAGGGTTAAATAATTTAGTGCAATACATAGTGCTCTATCTAACTACTGGGGTAGAGGACCCCCCACAATATAAGTACCAGGATATTGTGCAGAAATCTTTGCTAATGGATTATAATTGGGAATTATAAAGCCCCATCTAAGGGGCTGCACGTTCAATAACTGTGCTTAGCTTTTCGTATTGAAGGTTTTCATTTTATCTGAACCCAAATGTGAAAGGTATGGTGTAAAAATCTGAACTGAGTCTCTGTGTTTGCAGACTACCCAGGAAACTCAAGTGATGCGGTGCCTGCAGCAGGTTGTGATGTCTTTACTTTTCAAAGCATCAAAAGAGGAAACAAGATGGCAAAGAAGGGTGAGTGCAGGGTCCCATCCTTGGAGGTGGAGTGTTGAGGACCTTGGATTATGCCAAAGACATTGAGAGATGTAAAACTCCATTGCCAGTGTAAACGAACCTACTGCTGATCTCAGATCATCCACCTGTGCAAATCCTAGCCTGTGGCAGCCAACATTCTGATACAGAGTAATGCTCTGTGCAGACCCATAAAGACTTGATTATTAATAAGGGTGATAATAGTGGAGAGCTGGGGAGAAGGTGAGGTTTTGTTCTCTCAATAGGAAGGAACATTTCCAACACCCCCGGTGGGTCAGTGGGGATGAAAAAGTTTATTATTTGATATGCTCTTTCACTTTGTTTTGAATTTCAGCCTCCGAACTTGCTCTCACCCCTGGGAAAAGTGTAGCGTTCTGTGTGGTCAACAGCCTATTAACTGTGGATAAAAGTGGGAAGAGCGGTGAGTCCCAGCAGAATTTGAGTCATAATAGGAAATGGGGCTGTCAGGGTGGAGAGACAATTGGTAGTGAGCAACTGCTAGGCAGCCAAGCAATCAATCAGACTGCAGCAGGAAGCTCTCTGTGCTGAGTTCTGGTGCTTAAGATTTTTTCTTTGGTGCTCAAATGACCATCTGGACAATAAGTTTGCATGTTCCCCATTTGTGTTGGTATCATAACTGAGACTGATTTTGTTTTTTCCTTCATGTCTCCAGTGTCAGCTGTGGCTCAAGTGGGAGCACTCCTGACCTGAGATAACACAGAGCACAAAAATGCAAGCTTAATAAAGAGTACGGCACTGTCTTTTGGATGAGATTTTATGCTGAGGTCCTGCCTGTACGCACTCAGGTGGATATAAAAAGGTCCCATGTCATTATTCTGAAGGAGAGAGAGGAGTTTGTTCCAGTGTCCTGGTCAGTACTTATCTATCAACTAACATCACTGAAGCTGATGATGTCATTCCCAGCAGTCCCTGGGTTACATCAGAGTTCCATTCCTGAGCACTGTCCATAAATTGACTACTCTAAGTCAGAAACATCCATTTTCGATAGCTACACGTTTCATATTGTTCTATGTACACTTGCTATAATTCTTTCATTTAATTGAATACTTACCCTAACGTTACCCATACTTAAACTAATGGAATATATGCTGTATACAATTGTTAATGAAAACCATAAAACATTTTATTTTTATTACTACTTGAAAAATGCTTTTGTGGCGACTCACCGTCTAGTCGGGCGAACCGGCTCGGCAGTCGGGTCGCGCGGCGTTGGAGCGACGAGGCCCAAGATGGCGGCGGGCCTCGTCTTTCCGAGCGACGGGGAGAACCCGCGCGCGGGAAAGTCCTGATGACATAGGACTTACGTCATTGCCGGTTGTTTTGGGCGGGAACATTCTCCCTTAAAGGGCCCACGCAAGGCGGGAAAATAAACCAGTTCTGTTTGGCAATCCTCCGAGTAGAGTCTTGTTTTATTCCACGGTAGCAAGCGCTACATTGGTGACCCCGACGGTCCAAACGGCTTTTGGACCCGCGAAATGGATGACAGCGCAGCAGCCAACGCAGTGGCCCTCAAGCTGCCCACCTTTTGGACACTTCGGCCCAGCATCTGGTTTGACCAGGCCGAAGCGCAATTCCACCTTCGGCAGATCACCTCCGACTCCACGAAGTACTACCATGTGGTTAGCTCTCTGGACCAGGAGACAGCCGCCCAGGTTGGAGACTTCATCCAGTCGCCTCCGGAGGAGGATAAGTACCCGGCTTTCAAAGACCTTTTGATCCGGACCTTCGGCCTCTCCCGTCGTGAGCGCGCCACCCGCCTGCTTCATCTGGATGGCCTGGGGGACAGATCCCTATCCGCCCTAATGAATGAGATGCTGGCATTGGCCAAGGGACACAAGCCATGCCTGATGTTCAAACAGGCCTTCCTCGAACAGCTCCCCGATGACATCCACTTGTTGTTAGCTAACGCCGACTTCAGCAACCCCCGTGAGGTGGCCGCCCAGGCAGATGTCCTGTGGAGGGCCAAGCGTGAGAGCGGTTCGTCCGTCAGTCAAATCACCAGGCCGCGAGCCCAACGCCCGCCTCGCCCGGCCCCAGCAACCGAGCAGCCACGCCCCAGGAACGCAGACGACGACACGGGTGACCAGCTGTGCTTCTACCATCAGAGGTGGGGTGCGGAGGCCCGTCGATGCCGCCCACCCTGCAAGTTTCAGGGAAACGCCAGGGCCAGCTGCCGCTGATGGCTACGGCGGCTGGCCTCCGACAGAGCCTCCTCTTCGTTCAGGACAAGAAATCTGGACGGCGTTTCCTCGTTGATACTGGAGCGGAGGTCAGTATTTTGCCCCCGACAGGCTGCGACACTCGTGACAGGCCACCAGGTCCTCTACTCAATGCCGCCAACGGTACAACGATACGGTCTTTCGGCACCCGTACGCTTCAATTACACTTTGGCGGCAGCCGTTTTACCTGGACCTTTACCCTTGCCACCGTCGCCCGACCACTCCTAGGAGCCGATTTCCTTCGGGCCCACAACCTGTTAGTCGACCTGCGAAGGAAGCGGTTAGTCCACTCTAGCACTCTCCGGACCTATCCCCTGGGAGAAATCAGCCCACCAGCCCCGCGCCTGGACTCCATTTCCCTTTCTGGCGACGATTTTGCCAAGCTCCTAGCCGAATTCCCATCGATTTTGGCACCTTCGTTTACAAATTCTAGGCCCACACACGGGGTACGACACCACATCATTACCACCGGGCCACCCCTTCATGCCCGAGCACGACGATTACCTCCAGACAAGCTCCGCCTGGCAAAGGAAGAGTTCTGTCACATGGAGGAGCTGGGGATTGTTTGCAGGTCAGACAGCCTCTGGGCCTCCCCCCCTGCACATGGTCCCCAAAGCCACCGGAGGGTGGAGGCCCTGCGGCGATTACCGCAGGCTGAATGACGCCACCACCCCAGACCGCTATCCCATCCCTCACATCCAGGACTTCGCAGCGAACTTACACGGGGCCCGCATCTTTTCCAAAGTGGACCTCGTTAGGGGATACCACCAAATCCCGGTCCATCCGGATGACGTCCCCAAAACTGCGATTATCACCCCATTCGGCCTGTTCGAATTCCTTTGGATGCCGTTCGGCCTTAAGAACGCCGCGCAGACCTTCCAGCGGCTGATGGACGCGGTAGGCCGAGACCTGGACTTCATGTTCATTTACTTGGACGACATACTGATCGCCAGCCGTAACCGCCAGGAACACCTTTCCCACCTCCGCCAGCTGTATTCCCGCCTCCACGATTTCGGCCTCACGATCAACCTGTCAAAGTGCCAATTCGGACTTGACTCTATCGATTTCCTCGGCCACAAAATCACCAGCGACGGGGCAACACCCCTACCCGCCAAGGTGGATGCTATCCGCCATTTTGTCCGCCCCGACACAGTCAAAGGCCTACAGGAATTCCTTGGGATGGTCAACTTTTACCATCGTTTCATCCCTGCAGCAGCCCGTATCATGCACCCTCTGTTCTCGCTGCTGGCTGGTAAGGGCAAGGACATCACCTGGACTGACGAGGCTGCGGCTGCTTTCGTTAAGGCCAAAGACGCCCTGGCAGACGCCACGATGCTGGTACACCCCAGGACTGACGTCCCGACTGCCCTCACGGTAGACGTGTCCAACACCGCGGTGGGTGGGGTACTGGAACAGCTACTCGAAGGCCGCTGGCAACCCTTGGCATTTTTCAGCAAGCACCTTAGACCGCCCGAACTGAAGTACAGCGCTTTTGATCGGGAACTTCTAGCGCTGTATCTGGCGGTCCGGCATTTCCGATACTTTCTAGAAGGCAGGCCTTTCACCGCTTTCACCGATCATAAGCCTCTGTCCTTTGCCTTCTCCAAAGTCTCCGATCCCTGGTCAGCTCGTCAGCAGAGACATTTATCCTACATTTCCGAGTTCACAACTGACATCCAACATGTCTCCGGAAAGGATAATGTCGTTGCTGATGCACTTTCCAGACCAACCATCCACAACCTATCCTTGGGTGTCGACTACACGGCCCTAGCTGACGCACAGCAAGCCGACGACGAACTGCCCAGCTACAGAACCGCAGTCTCGGGTCTGCAGCTCCGAGATTTCTTGGTTGGTCCAGGTCAGCGGACCCTACTTTGCGACGTTGCGACTGGTCAGCCCCGCCCTATAGTCCCTGCAGCCTGGCGGAGATGCGTTTTTGACTCGGTACATGGGTTGGCGCACCCGTCCATCAGATCTACTTTCCGACTGGTCGCCAGCAAGTTTGTCTGGCATGGCCTGCGCAAACAGGTCAGTGAGTGGGCCAGGACTTGTCCGCACTGCCAGACGTCAAAAATCCAGCGACACACCAAAGTCCCACCACAGCAGTTCGAGCCTACCTGTAGGAGGTTCGACCACATACACGTCGACCTCGTGGGCCCTCTGCCGGTTTCAAGAGGAGCCCGGTACCTCCTTACCATCATGGACCGGTTCATGAGGTGGCCTGAGGCAACCCCCGTGGCTGACATCACAACTGATTCCTGCGCCCGGGCGCTGCTCACAACTTGGGTCTCACGTTTTGGCGTTCCGGCCCACATCACTTCAGACAGAGGCACCCAATTCACTTCCAGTCTCTGGGCTGCATTAGCGAACCTGCTAGGGACGCAGCTGCACACCACCACGGCCTACCATCCTCAATCAAACGGGTTGGTGGAACGTTTTCACCGCCATCTGAAATCAGCCTTGATGGCCCGCCTGAAGGGTCCTAACTGGGTTGACGAGCTGCCTTGGGTCCTGCTCGGCATATGCACTGCCCCCAAAGAAGACCTCCGCACGTCGTCAGCTGAGCTTGTATACGGGGCGCCACTAGTTGTCCCCGGGGATTTCATACCTGCCCTTCGGGACCAAGGGGAACAACCCCCAGCAGTCCTACAAAGACTGTGCGAGAAGCTTGGCGCCTTGGCCCCGATTCCCACCTCATGGCACGGTCAAGCCCCATCCTGCCAGCCCAAGGAACTACGGGACTGTAAGTTTGTTTTCGTTCGCAGGGGCACACCTCGGGCGCCATTGCAACGACCATATGAGGGACCGTTCCGAGTCATACGGAATAACGGATCCACTTTTATTTTGGACATTGGAGGCAGGGAACAGGTTTTCACGGCGGACCGCCTCAAACCGGCCCATTTGGATCTGCAACAGCCTGTCGAGGTTGCCACACCGCGACGCAGAGGCCGCCCCCCTAAGCGGCAGCTGGCACAGCCCACGGACCTTGGGGACTGTCTCGCCAGTTCTCGGGGGGGTTGTGTGGCGACTCACCGTCTAGTCGGGCGAACCGGCTCGGCAGTCGGGTCGCGCGGCGTTGGAGTGACGAGGCCCAAGATGGTGGCAGGCCTCGTCTTTCCGAGCGACGGGGAGAACCCGCGCGCGGGAAAGTCCTGATGACGTAGGACTTACGTCATTGCCGGTTGTTTTGGGCGGGAACATTCTCCCTTAAAGGGCCCGCGCAAGGCAGGAAAATAAACCAGTTCTGTTTGGCAATCCTCCGAGTAGAGTCTTGTTTTATTCCGTGGTAGCAACCGCTACACTTTCTGTAAATCAGGGTATCCATAACTCGGGGAGCCCCTGTATTTTTGTTGTGGGAGTTGATCCTATAAAAATTAGCTATGTCCGAAACAGTGATAACACTCCAAAACCACTTAATCAGCTTTAAAGCGCTTTAGAATGTCCTGCATTTGTGAAAGGTGTTATATAAATATTGGGCTTTATTTCATCTTCTCTTTTCTCCCATCCCCGTGCCTCATCACTGAATCTTTCATTCAGTATCAGGAGCTGCTGATCAGGCAACACGTTGCCAGAGGAGGTGGTGAAATGAGATGCAATTGCTGTGTTTAAGAGGCATTTAGCGAACACTTAAATAGGCAAGGCATAGAAAGATACAATCCTAATGCGGGCAAATGAGATTAGTGTAGACGATGTGGTGGGCCGAAGGGCCCATTTCTGTGCCGTACAACTCTGACTCTAGATCCTAGGCTGATTTAGGCTCTTCTTTCTCCTCCCTAATTCAGTGCCCAAACACCAGTTTTAGTTACTAGTGCGCCTCAAGCTAAGATGTGATTCAGAGCTGACTGACTTAAAGGCAGGACTCTTGGTCTGCATAATTTCAGAAACCGGTCTTGTGGTCAATTAGTTTTTGGAGGTTAAGAGAGTTTGTTTTTGTTTTCCCAGGACAATCAATCCAGACCAAGACCCCCTCAAAGGTAAGAAAGGAGTGGTGAGTCATCTGTCGGTGCTTCTTGCAACACAGGAGAGGGCATTTGGTTCACTTTGTCTGTGCTAACTCTTAGAGCAATCCCATTCCCCTGCTTATTCCCCTGTAATCCTCTCTTTCATACCCAACAACTCCACCCCAAATTCTTCTTCCACCCACCTACGCAAGGGGTAATTTACTTTATCTAATTAACCTACCAACCTACACATCTTTGAATACTGGGGGAAATCCACAGGGGTCACAAGAAGAACATGCAAACTCTACACAGACAGCAATAGAAGCTAGGATTGATCCCAAGTCACTGGAAGTATGAGGCTAACCACAGCACCAATGTGCTAGATGGTAATGTGCAGTCAAAGTGGATTTCCTCTTTTACTCGAGCTGTAAATGCTGGAATTTGTAATTGAACAGTGTAGAGGGAGTTTGGAGGAGTCTGCTATCTAATCCCTGCTGTATTGGCTGTGTTTGAAGGGAGCTTCATGCTGTAAAAGGCCCATACTGTGTTTGACCATTGAAGTCGGTCTCTGATTTGAATCCTGGTGTTGAGTCATGATGTGCATCACAGAAGGAAGATGCAGCCCGAGTCTGCAGCTGGAAAGGCTGGCATGGATTGACGCTGATTACAAGAACAATTGTTTCTCTGCTCTCTCTGTATTCTGTAATGGTATTATAATGGAGGAGTGATTAAGTTACAGGACTGGCAAACAGAGACCTGGACGAACAATCCAGAGAATAGAGATCAAATCCCACCACCTTTCCAAGGATGGGCCATTGATACCCAGATCTTGAAAAATAAATTTAAAAATGTTGGTCTTGGGACTGACGCTATCGGGTATCGTCGATCTGTGGGCTGGATCAGGGGGCATGGATTAAAGACATTGAAAATTGATCTGCTGCACATTCTGAACATATGTTTCTGCCCTGCAGAGTAAGAGGCAGTTTGTGTCCACCACCCCCTACAGGCTGAGGAAAAGGCTGATCGGTAAGTCTGCTGGGGGTTAGTAGTTGAGTATTCCCAGGGTTTAAAAATGAAATTAGTATCAGTGTGGTGAAACATTATTTTAATAAATCTATGGGAGGAGCAGGATAGTGGCTAATATACTTGGGAGCAGGGGAACAAGAGTGGCAAAGGGCTGTCCAGCCAGTTCCCTGAGAACGCAGGGGTTATGCAGCCAATATTTTGGTTGTGGGGTAGAGGTGGGTTAGTGTGGCACCACTGCTCAGTATCATTTGGGAGCTGGAAGTGGGGCGTGCAGCCACTCTCGTTGTGGTAGGCAGGGTGGGGGAGCTTTGTACCCCATGTTCCTGTGGTAGGGAGGGCAAGGTGCTGACAGTTGGGATGTGTGGGCAATCGAGGCATGTGGTGCCTTTGGCAGTCTGTGGGGAGGGGTTTTGATTGTGGGATGGGAGGCAGGAGGTGGGGTGTGGTTGGGACAGGTCCTCTTAATCTGACTGAAACTGTGGATTTGTTTGAACCAGAATCACCTGGCCTCAGCAGTGAAAGTGATTACTCATCTTCTGACTCTGAGGAGGGAGAGGATAACTCCTCAGGAGGAGATACCAGTCCCAGGCCTGTGCATGAAACAGCGACATCAGACCTAGCTCCAACTCCCGGCAAGAAAACCTCAAAACCTTCCCAGGTAGGCCCTGGCAAGTTGGTGTGCTCGATTATCCAGGGAGGAGGATTCACTGATCTGGTGGCCAGTGAAATTCTGGGATAGGAAAAGATCCAAGCCTCCAAACAGGCACTTGTTTCAGCACGAGGGACCTGCTTTCTGCATGATGAGTTCAGGAAATGTACTGAGGAAGTTGATCCAAGCGCTGAGTCTGTGTGGCTCAGGACAGATCCTGCTTGGTTGTTCTGCTCTATGACTGACATTGGTGTCATTCTTCCCCCATTTTGTGGAAGCTGAGCATTTTACTCTCAATGTGGATGAGATGCGTCTTATAAAGAAGCACGCTTCTTTCAGAACTCTGCCTATGCTGGTAATTCCTAGGGTTGATTAATTACCTTGGAGTTGCCAGTAGGAAAACTTTCATGGTCTCTGTACATTTCATGAGACCATTCGGCTCTGGAAGTGTACCCACTGTTACGATGTAGGATGTGTACCAACCTGTTTGTTCACAGGATGAGCTCACCAAGACCATTTCGATGATGATGTTGGAGTCAGAAGAACCTGCAGATGCTGGAATCTGGAGCAAAAAAACAATTTTTTGGATAATGATGATGTTAATTGAGGGAATGTTTTGGGCAGGACTCTGGGGATAGATCCTCTGATTTTCTTCAAAATAGCTGTTTGAGATTTCTTTACGGCTACTTGAATAGATGCATAAGATGGCTTGATTTAATATCTCATTTAAAAGATATCACTGCTGCACTTCCGCACCACATACTTGGGGTCTTAACCTAGGTTGTGCTTGGATCACTGGAGTGGGATTTGAACTTGCAATCTTATGATTTGAAGGAGAGAGTGAAACCAACTGAGCCATAGCAAAGGACTGTTTGTACTTGTACTGTTTGGGTTTGTACAAGTTGCTGATGTTTCTTTTATTTCTTTAAGCCAAGTGTTGTTGAGCTGTACTTTGAAGCTCACAGCAGTTCAAAAGTCCTGACCTCTGACCGGACCTTACAGAAGCTGCAGACCCCAAAACTGGATCAGGTATGCGTTGTGTTACTTCAATGTGGGAAACTAATAGATAACTTCTAGGCAAGGGCTGCCATAGACTGGAAGGTGACCATTTGTTCCCATCTCGTTGTAGGAGACCTTGGTGAGATTGCTGAGAGATGACAATTTGCCTTTCTCAGCTGAGGTCAGGCAGCTGAACAACGGACACAAAAACTTCTTTCGCAAATGGATGCTGCAAACACAGTGAGTACAGTGTAGAGTCTTTCTGGGCAGGGAGTAGTGATTGTGCAAATACGTAACATGCCATGTGCTGTTTGTATTGAGCACAAGGCGGATCAGTGGCACAGATAGTAGAGCCGCTGCCTCACAGCTCCTGAGACCCGGGTTAAATCCTGACCTCCGGTGCTGTCTGGGAGTTTGCATGTTCTCTCGGTGACTACGCGGGGTTCCTCCAGGTGCTCCAGTTTCCTCTTGCATTCCAAAGATGTGCAGGTCAGTAGATAATGGGCTGCTGTGAATTCCCCAAGTATGTAGGTGAGTGGTAGAATCTGGGGGGAATTGATGGGAATATGGCAAGTTTAAAATGGGATTATTGAAAGATCAGTGTAGATAGGTGTTGATGGTTAGCACGGACTCAGTGGGTCGAAGGGCCTGTTTTGCTGGTGTATCTCTATTACATGTGCAATGGTGAGGTACATTAGCAAACGAGGCCCCCTGTGCAGAATACAGTCCATTTGAACATATCACCGGTTCTCAGTAACTCATGATTTCCCGCCTCTTCCTTTCTCAAGATTGGGGTTCAGCATTCTATTGTATGGACTCGGCTCCAAGAGGGAATTGCTGGAAGAGTTCCGCTGTCAGATGCTGGAGGGCACTGTCCACTTGGTGGTGAATGGATTCTTCCCAAGTATCACTCTTAAATCTGTGAGTATTTGCCAATAATGTTTTTACTTCTCCTGCAATACAGTCTTGTGCTCAGAGTATTTATCTGGCAGATACGATATCCTCTTCTGCCTGTCTACCTTTGTCCTGGTGACAAGCTCTGAACAAGTGACTCCTCCTTCCTTGCCTGTGCACTGAGTGGGAGTGAGGTTTGACTGTGTGGGGTGGAGAGGCTGGGGTAATGTTTCTATCTAACTGAGCAATTATTGTGTTACAGATTCTGAACTCTATCACAGAAGAGATTTTGCAATATGATGGAAGCTTCCGAAACCCCATGGACCAACTAGGGTTCATTATTAGGGCATTTAATGAGGGTGAGTATCACTGTTTGTGTCACAGCTCTGTCACTGGTAGAGAGAGGGTGAGATGAGGTGGGGAGAGTAGGTGAGTTAGGAAGGGGGTGATGTGTGCACGTTGGGGGAAAGGGTGATGACATGAGCATCCCACGGGAGGATGGCAGGTGTGTTGTGGAGGGAGGCTGCAGCCATTGTGGTGGGTTTGTCAGTGTCTGAGTACTGCAATCTGCTGTGTTTCTTTTGCTCAGATCCCACATTGGATCTTTATCTTCTGATCCATAACATCGATGGGCAGATGTTACGCGGGGACCGGAACCAGCAGATATTAAGCCAACTTGCTGCCATCCCTGGCGTCCACCTCCTTGCTTCCATTGATCACCTGAATGCTCCTTTGAGTGAGTGTCTCTGATGTTAATCACTGTGGCCATGGAGCTATTGTCCGTTGCTACTTAATCTCTGTGAGATCCACTGACGATCCTCTCTGAATTGTGGTCTTCTGTGGGGCAAGTTCTGATCTAACGGGGGGGGGGGGGGGGGGGGGTGGGGGTAGGGGCTGCTCTCCCATTCTTGCATGAAAGTGGGTGGAACCTCCTGTGTGGGGTTGGGGATTTCTGTCTTTTGCAGACTGGTGGGAGATGGGGACTCCCCACCCAGCTCTCGCCCCTCCACCTGCCGCTTGCCCCCTCCCTCTCTACCCCTCCCCCCCACCTGCCTCTCGCCACCACCCCCCCACCGCCCAACTCTCTCAAGGGGTTGTGGGGATGCTTTTTTCTCTCTGTATGGATGGAGAAGAAAGAGTACAGTAGATGTTACTTGACCGACTGTGACATGGTTCCTGTTTGACAGTGTGGGATCAGACACGGAGCGCTCTCTTTAATTGGCTGTGGTACGAAGTGACGACCTTCAAGCCCTACACAGAGGAGACCTCGTATGAAAACTCGCTACTGGTTCAACAATCCGGAGCCTTGGCTTTGAGCTCGTTGACTCACGTACTGCGCAGCCTCACTCCCAATGCTAGGTGATTCTACAATGTTGGGATTCTGTGGGGTTACAGGGGTCTGGGATACCTAATATTTAAAGGTGAGCTCTCATTGGGGATTGGGAACTCTATTAAAATTTGAGAAGTGAGTCCCTGGTGGGGTCTGGGTTAGGGTAAGTAGGAATGACCTGTGTATGTTATGTGTGGGGAGAAACTCAGCCTGAATCTCAGGTCAAATGTTATTTCTGGACTCTAGCAGGGTTTCAGGGCTGGTTCTCGGACTGATGTTGTCTCTCTCCCTCTGATGCAGGGGAATATTTAAGCTTTTGGCTCGGTTCCAGTTGGAGAACAAGGATAACTCGTCTCACCCAGGTAAGGACAGTGACAGAAGTGGTGGAGAGGTAGGATGGGGAGGAACCAGCAGACTCTGCTTAAGCGTCTGTGATGAAGCAAAAATCTCAAATATATCAAATATGTCTCAAATGATGGATATCCCAAACAATTGCCACATAGAGTAATACCATGATAGTGCACTACTTTACAAATATAGAAGTTTATAAAATTATGAGGGGCATAATTAGGGTAGATAGTTGGTTGTTTTCCCATGGTTGGGGAGTCCAAAACTAGAGGGCAGAGGTTTAAGGTGAGAGGGAAAAGATTTAGAGGGGATCTGAGAGTCAAGTTTTTCCACACACAGGGTGGTGAATAATAGGAACAAGGTGGTAGAGGCAGGTACAATTCCAATGTTTAAAAGACATATGGACGGGTACATGAACAGGAAAGGTTTGGAGGGATATGGGCCAAATGCAGGCAAATGAGATTAGCATAGATGGGCATCTTGGTCGGCATGGACGAGTTGGGCAGAAGGGTCTGTTTCTGTGCTGTATAAGTCTAGGAATCTTGTGTGCTCTTGGCATGGAGCTGTCTGGGTTGGCTGCGACCAGTGTCCTCTGCTCAGGGAGTGCTGTTTCAGTACGAGGATGTGTTCGGCATTCAGTCAAGGGCTGACTGCATATGTGGGAGCAGGATCCCTGTAACTCTCTATGTTTCCTTCAGGTTTGTCCTTTCAGGATTTTTACCATCGATGTCGCGAGGCCTTCTTGGTGAATAGCAATCTCACTCTGCGCGCACAGCTTACAGAATTCAGAGATCATAAACTGATCAGGAGTAAAAAGGTGAGGAATGGTTCCTCTGCACAAATGCTTTGTCTCCCAGGTCTGCTCCTGAGGTAGAGTCCATAACTTTATCCTTGAATTGTAGGTGTTCACTAATCCCCACTCCCACCCCACAATGCACAAGATCTCTAAGGTGAGCTCTGATGCAATAGATTGTTTCCATCACTGCCACCCCCTCTTTCCACTCCCTCAACCCTCTTCCACCTTTCAGTGAGAATTGTGTTGTTAGTATTTAAGTATTTTTTTGAATTTAAAAGGGGCATAGGACATGATTGGGACTGAGCTTCTCACTTAAATCACATGTTAGGGTTACAGCACAAAGGAGATCTTTCAGCCCATCGTGTCCTCACCAACTCTCTATTACAGCAACTTGCTTGTCCCATACCCTTGGCCCCTTTTCTGTTGTCTTGCAAACTTTTCTTCATCATTCATTTATCCAAATCCTTCCTTAAAGCCTGCAGTGGAAGGTGGCTCTGTCACCTCTACAGGCAGTGAATTCCAAATTCCAACCACACTACGTAAAAACACAAGTTTTTCATGCATCTATTAACTTTCTTCCTCTTTATCTTATAAGCTCCAGTTCTCAATCCCTTCACCAACAGGAACAGGCCAGGCAACCCCCCCCCCCCCACTATATACTTCTGTCAGATTTCTCCTCAGTCTCTCCTCGGAAAGAAAACAGTCCTAACCTCTCTGCCTTTGTAATCTTCATCCCAGGAGCCAGTTTCACATACCTTTACTGACCTTTTCTAATGCCTTCATATCTTTCCTATAATGAGCCGACCAGGATTCAACACAGTATTCCACCTGAGGCTTCCACTCTGTGCTTCTACTGATAATGTCCAGAATTGTGTTTGCCTTATTTACAGCTTTCTCAACTTGTCCTATGGACCCATATCACCAGGTTCATCTGCTCCTGTGCCCCTTTTCAAAAACTTTTCTTTATTCTCTGTTGCCTCTTCTCATTCTTCCTAACAAAATCCATCACTTCACATTTCTCCATATCAAACTTCATCTGCCATGCATCTCCCCATTCTCCCAGCCTGTTTATGTCTTGCTGCAACTTATCACTATCCTCTTCATGGCTCACAATACTGCTTAGTTTTGTCATCTGCAAATTTAGAAATTGTTGCTTGTATTCCTGAGTCTAGTTCATTAATATACAGTAGATTGAAAAGAAACAATGGCCTTAACACTAATACCTGTCACTATTCACCTTCCCCCAGTTGGAAAGACAACCAGAATGGTTGGTTGTTACTTCCTATCTAAAAGCTTTCCTACCATTGAGGTTAAACATGATTAGCCTTTAACAAATCTATGGCGATTTGCCTTAATCAATTTTCCCCCAGCTGACAATTAATCCTGCCTTGGGTCAATTTTTCTAAAAGCTTTCCTACCACTAAGCATTTGAAAGATTATGGTCAGTACCCCCGCGATTTCCTCCTGTACAACCCTCAAAAATCATAGGATACATCACGTCCGGTCCTGGTGACTTACCTATTTTTAAGTTCAGCCAACTTTTCTAATACATCCATGCTATCAATTTTTTATGTATATCTCGTGTCTCAATTACCTTTCACCAATATTTTGGAAGCACCCTCTTCCCTGATGAAGACAGATGCAAACTGTTCATTTAGTATCTTAACACTGTACTTAACACAGCATCCATACACAAGTTCCCATTTGTGTCCTCAGTAGGCCCCACTCATCCATGTACTACCCTTTTAACCATTTAGATGCCCATAGAATATTTTCAGATTCCCTTTTATGTTGGCAGCTAATCTTAAATGTTCTCTTTGCCTCTCTCTTATTTTTCACTCTCCTTCCAATTTGTTCATAATCAGCCTGGTTCTTACTGGTATTTACAACATAACGCAGCTGCCTTTTTTCTTTATCTTCCTCTGTATCTCTTTAGTTATCCATGGAACTCTGTCCCTCATGTGAATGTACCTTAACTGTGCCTGAACCATCTCTTCCTTAAAGGCAGCCCATTGTTCTGTTACAGTTTTGCTTATCAACTTATGGTTCCAATTTATCTGGGCCAGATGCAGCTCGCATCATTGAAACTGGCCTCCCCCCTTCTGTCAATTCAGAGATACTGTGGCCAATTATAACTCCATCTGGTGCTCTGACTGAGGGTTGCTAATGAACTGGGTGGGTTCTGGCACTTTTCAAAGAAGGATCATTGCTCTTCATTATGATTTGCAGAGGAGCTTTAGTTTACCGTAGGGGTTACTATTCTGGACTGAGCTTGATCAACCATCACCTTATTTATCTTTCAGGGTGCTGATGGTATTGAATATCTTGTCATCCCTGTTGACTTTGCAACACTGAGTGACTACCTTGAAATGGAGGATAAGGAGACCTAGATTGAAGAGGGACATTCCACAGGATCTATGGTTACAGGAAAACATTGGGCATCAGTCACTCAAACAGGTTCAGCACTTCCTGTTTGCTGTGAAGGATTGTATGAAAGTGTCTTGCATCCCCAGATATGATGGTCCATCCATTTATCCAAGAGTTGTGAACTTTTTCAACAAGTACTTTCTGTGGGTGGTTCTATGGGTGTCTGTTGGGTGAGGAGCTCCCTGCAGCCTCCTGTACTTAAGATGCCATTCTTCACCTTCCTGTTGATGGCACTGCTGTTCTTCTCAGAATTTTGTAAAAAAAAATTCTATTAAAAATTTCTGACTGTGCACTAGCTATAGTTTGAACTTTCTACAATTTGCCTCTGTCAACTCCCATCACATTATCTCCTGTATCTGTCTCTCTGCTCCCTGCCCAGACCCTAATAGTCCCTTCTGGACAGTTCCAAACTTAACTCTTCCAGTTACCTCCTGTATTTTGCTGCTTGTTCCATTCACCTACCATCCCTCTGTTTTTGTTGACCTACATTGGCTCCTGGTTCAGCTGGGAATTTAAATTCAATTAATTAAGATAATCTGGAATTAGAAACCTGGTATTGTGACTGGTGAACATGAAATAACCATCTTGCATAAAGATCAGTCTGGTTCACTTGTATCCTTCAGGAAAGGAAATCTATTTTACCTAATCTGCCTTGTATGTGACTCCAAACCCACAGCAATGTGGTTGCCCCTAAAATGGAGCAGCAAGCCACTCAGTTGATTCAAACTGTTACATTAAAACAAGAATAAGAATGGACAAACCACATGGCATCAACCTCGGTGTCAGGTTGGAAGATGGCTAAGCATAACAGCCAACTTTGTGAAGGCCTCCTGGAACATCAAGAACATGCTCATGTTGGAAGATGTGTACATTGCACAAACAACTGGCTGGCATGATCAGACTCAGAATTATTACCTTGCTCCCAATGTCCAAGAATCCTTCACAATCCTTAGGTATGTGCTGTTCTTACCTTGCTCCAAACCCCAGGAAATCTCATGGCATCCAGTCGAATATGGGCAAGAGAATTACCAATGATTGTAACTTACTACCCTCCATTAGCTGAAGTGCCGTGGCACAGCTAGTGGAGCCGCTGCTGCACATCTCTGGAGAACCAGGTTCAATCCTGACCTCGGGTACTGTCTGTGAAGTCTTCATGTTTTCCCTGTGACTGTGTGTTTACTCTGGGTGCTCGTCACCTCCCACATCCTAAAGATGTGCATTACATTAGTTGGTTATTTGTTCTTTGTGAATTGCCCCTAGTGCATAGGTGAGTAATGGGATCTGGGGGGACTTGGAGAATGTGGGGAGAAGGATTAATGCAAATGGGTGGTTGATCGGTATAGACGCGATGGCCTCTGTTTTCTGTTTCCATGCTGTATCTTTGTGTGACTCTTAATTAGTACAGTTTCAGTTGAACATCACAGGAGAAGCACAAAGTAGCAGAAGCATAAAATGTACTCCATTTAGAGGACTTGAGCAGATGTAGTCCAGCCCTTGTCTTAAAGACAAGACTGGAGCATTTGCAACCATCTTGAGGATCTGAGGAACATTTCCAGCGGTGGTTCTTCTTAATTTTAGTGTCCTGAAATGTCAACTATCCCTTTGCCTCCATAGATGCTGCCTGACCAGCCGAGTTCCTCCAGCAGTTTGTTTTTTTTGTTCTTAATTTTAATATGTGGTTTTGTGTTCATTTTCATTTGTTGATACACATGACATGCTTTGTGCCATTTTACCATGTTAAAAGTACTATAAAAACCAGAAAAGTGTTGCTTGTATAAAGACTGCAACATTCCAGTAATTATCTTTGTCGATAGGGAGCATCACACCGTCTGTAAGCTGCCATAACATAAGGGAGCAATAAGCTGTCCTTCCACTAGAGGGCAGTATGGCACCAGAAGGGCTGCCACACAGTTTGTCCTTAATCCAGTTGACTATAAATATCACTAACAACTCATCAAGTTACAAGTTCAGAACAAAGTCACATTGTGCCATGTGTAGTGTGCAATTATGTGCAGATTATGTTGGTGCAGCTGTGAAAATGTTACTTTGTGCTTGGCTGAGACAGTCCTCATTCTCATCCACATCGGTCATCCTGATGGATCTCACTTGAAAAGCTCAGAAAGCAGCCCATAAGGAAATGAACAACTGGCAGGAAGTTTGCAGACTTGCACTGCAGTATCGAGAAGTACACAAACAAAAGAAAACAGATTTAGAGACAGATAACTGAAACCTGTGGTGTGTGGTACAGAACCTGAGCGATGCAGCAGGGGATCTGGTATGAAGGTTTGAGTTGGAGAATGTCCCTCACACTCAGAAAGCTGGAGGTCCCTGAAACATACATTCTCAGGAGATAGTCTTACTACAGGCTTGGCAAATTATTGAAAATAGGAAGAGGAGATTTGAAACCAAATAGGGATCCGGTGTGTCAAATTGGCATTTGACATTTAACAAGCCATGACAAAGTCAACTAACGGAAGGGAAATCACAGCAAGGAACAGCCCCACAACCCAATGTTGCCAGAGAAGGGGAGAAAAACAGACATGTGGTAAAACCTTTCCACCATCAAGATATCTCGTGATTGTGATGGAATATTTTCCACCAGCCTCATTTACTGCCATTCCAACAACACTTAACAAGTTCAAGACCAGGACAACCAGCCTGCTCATAATCGGCACCACATCCACCATGAAGCAATAACTAAATGTCAGTCAATCAGATACTAAAGTTAAATTATTTCCTGTGGTGATACTCTAACCATCAGTAAAGCTAACAGGAGTGTATCAGCCCAATGAGGATTTATTCAGAGTTGAGAGATCTTGATAATAATCACAATAGTAACTGAATCATAGCTTCTCTCTGCATCTTGTGCCATCGCACATATTAAGGAGCTGATACTCTGCTTCTTACTGACTTCTTCAGTTAAATTATTGATGCACTGTTTCTGAAGTGACGATACCAGTCAATGCTCAATCATTTATGAGACAGCTAACTGACTCATATTTCCCCTGTGTCTGGTTATAGAAAGTGACTAACTACATTTCAGTAATGTATTCCAGGCTCAAACCTCATAGGCTGGTGCACTCAGCAGCTGATCTGTTTACACTATCCAGCATCAGTAGTAAAATGGGAGACAGTACATTTGTGACATAGCATGTTTGACTACCATCCAACTATCATCAGCCCTTGCACCATGGAAGCAAATAGATTACAGAGCAGGAGTCCATTCAGGACATCCCCATTGACAATTTGCTGCAGATATATAAAAATAATATTGCTGATTTGCCCTCTCCCTATTGCCCTGGATTCTCTTCTTAAAATATTTATTTCCCATTTTGTTTTAAATCTGCAAAATTATTATTCACAGAAGCAAAGCAGTCAAGTCCTCTAAATAAATGTTCTCTAAATTCTTTCCTCACTCAGTGAGAAGATTTTAATTGAAAACCCCCTTATCTCTAATCCCAACTCTCCATTCAGAGGGATACCCTATTCACTCTAACTGAACTCTCCATAATTGTCAATCCTTATTTAAATCTCTTTATGGCATCTTTGATGCAATAGCCCCAATATTTATATCATGCAGAGTTACCTTGCAGCATTTAGCAGGCTATTCAGCACAGTGTCAATGCCAATGTTTATGCTTTACATGAGCTTCTCTAACTCCACTTTATTAATCTTCTTAGCATTACCACCTATTTCTTTCTCCTTATGTGGTTATACAACTATGCAGCTATGCTTTTAGCCACAAATTATGAGTCCCCTAACATTATATATTTATCTCTGGGGTAAATCTGGGGAATCTGCACTCTGCACTTTCTGTGATTTATTGTCCTTTTCACAATGGATGCCAAAAACTTTCACACACACACACCCAAATGAAAATGAAAAAAACTGTAGATGCTGCAAATCTGAAATAAGCATGGAAAACGTTGGAAGTACACAGTACGTGTGGAGAGAGAGAAAAGGAACAAACTTTTCTGTTCAATGGCTCTTCAAAGTCAAATTCAAAATAAAAATCAAAGTCAAGTTTATTTTCATATGCACAAGTGCATGTCTGCACAGGTGCAATGAAAATCTTATTTGCAGCAGCATCACAGGCAGATAGCATCATATAAGCAGCATTCACAAGAAAAACAATTTTTTTACAAGAATGAACACAATTAGAACAAAAAAAAAGAACATTTTAGCCCAAAGTGATCAAAATGGTCATAGTGTTGCTAAACTCTAGTGATTAGGGTTGTCCCGGTTGGTTCAAGAACCGAATGGTTAAAGGGAAGTAGCTGTTCTTGAATCTGGTGGTGTGGCACTTCAGGCTTCTGTACCTTGTGCCTGATGAAAGCTGCGAGAAGATGGCATAGCCTGAATGGTGGGGATCTTTGATGATGGATGTTGCCTTCTTGAGGCATCGCCTCCTGTAGATACTACCAATGGTGGGGAGGGATGTGCCTGTGATGTATTGGGCAAAGTCCACTACTCTCTGCAGCTTCTTACATTCCTGCGTATTTGAACTGCCGTACCAGACCATGATGCAACCAGTCAGGACACTTTTAACAGTACATCTGTCGAAGTTTGTTAGAATGTTCGGTGACAAGCCGAACCTCCTAACGAAGTAAAGACGCTGGCCCTCTTTCCTTGTGATTGCATCTATGTGCAGGGCCCGTGCCAGATCATCCAATATGTTAATGCCCAGATATTTAAAGCTGCTGACTCTCTCCACTGCCAATCCCTTAATGCATGTTTGCCCTCCTACCCCTTCTTGAAGTCAACATTCAGCTCTTAAGTTTAACTGATGTTCACTGAGAGATTGTTTTCGCAGCACCACTCAAGCAGGTGTCCTATCTCGCTCTGGTAAGCCAACTCATCACCACCTGTGATTCGTCCAACAACAGTGGTGTCGTCGGCGAATTTGTATATGCCATTGGAGCTGTGCTTAGCCACATAGTCGTGTGTATAGAGAGTAGAGCAGGGGTCTAAGCATGGAGCCTTGAGGTGCACCTGTGTTGATGGTCAATGTGCAGGAGATGTTGTTACCAATCTTCACTGATTGAGGTCTGCCGATGCGGAAATTGAGTATCCTGTTGCAGCGGGTGGTACAGAGGCCCAGGTTTTGAAGCTTGATGATTAGTTTGGATGGGATGATTGTGTTGAACGTCGAGCTTTAGTCGTTGAGCAGCAGCCTGACGTACATATTCCTGTTGTCCAGGTGGTCCAGAGCAGAGTGAAGAGCCAGAGAAATCGCACCTGCTGTTGATCTGTCATGGAGGTAGGCAAATTGAAGCGGATCCAGTTCATCTCTGAGGCAGGAGTTGATTTGTGCTATAACCAACCTTTTGGAGCACTTCATTATGATTATGTAAGCACTACTGGATGGTGGTCATTGAGGCAGTTCACCATGCTCTTCTTGGGCACTGGCACAATAGATGCCTTTTTGAAGCAGGTGGGAACCTCAGACCGCAGAAGCAAGAGGTTGCATATGTCTGTAAATACTGTAGTCAGTTGGTCCACACAGATCTTTAATACTCGTCAAAAGTAGAGAAGTGAGGAAGTAAGGATGTTCCAAGTTGCTGTGAGGACAGGGGGTGGAGAGAACAAGGAGAATGTCTGTGATAGGGTGGAGGTTAAGGTTGTCTGGGTGGCATAATGGTTGTGATGCTGTCTTGCTAATAGAGTAAGGGCAATTAGGGAGAGAAAGATATTGGTTTATTATTGTCACTTGTACCAAGGTACAGTGAAAAACTTGTCTTGCATACTGATCGTACAGGTCAATTCATTACACAGTGCTGTTACACTGGGTTAGTACAGAGTGCATTGATGTAGTACAGGTAAAAACAATAACAGTAAAGTGTCACAGCTACAGAGAAAGTGCAGTGCAATAAGGTGCAAGGTCACAACAAGGTAGATTGTGAGGTCATAGTCCATCTCATTGTATAGGGGAACTGTTCAATAGTCTTATCACAGTGGGGTAGAAGCTGTCCTTAAGCCTGGTGGTACGTGCCCTCAGGCTCCTGTATCTTCTACCTGATGGAAGAGGAAAAACACACGCTGGAACTTTGGGTTGCAGGATATAGATGTTGCTGAAAACCTGAAACAAAGATAATATTGGAAATACCCAGCAATTAAGGCATCATCTGTGTGTTAATGTTGCAGGTGGATGACTTTGCATCAGAGCAGGCCAGTTCTGACACGGAGGAAAGGCAGGTCATCTGAAACTGATGATTTCAGCATTAAGTGCAAGAGCTGCAATCTGCCCAAACAGAAGTTGAAGTGGTTTTCCTTGATCTTACATTGGGCTTTATTTGAATAGTGTGGGAGACCAAAGACAAAGAGGTCAGATTGGGAACAGGATGGAGAATTAAAGTGGCAGGGAACTGGAAGCTCAGTGTCACCCCTTGCAACTTTCTCAGTTGCATGAGAAAGTGCCATGAGAAGGGGAGATGCTATAGAGGTAGAAGAGTGAACCAGGAAGTTGGAATTGGAATTGGTTTATTATTGTAATATGTACCAAGGTACAGTGAAAAACTTGCCTTGCATACCTTTCATACAAATCAATTCATTACACAGTGCATTGAGGTAAAACAATAACAGAATGTAGAATAAAGTGTCACAGCTACAGAAAAAGTGCAGTGCAGGTAGACAATAAGGTGCAAGGTCATAACAAGGTAGATTGTGAGGTCAAGAGTCCATCTTATCATACTAAGGAAGCATTCAAGTCTTATAACAGCAAGATAGAAGCTGTCCTTGAGCCTGGTGGTACCTGCTTTCAGGCTTTTGTATCTTCTGCCCAAATGGAGAGGGGAGAAGAGAAAATGTCCGGGGTGGGTGAGGTCTTTGATTGTGCTGGCTGCTTTACTGAGGCAGCAAGAAATATAGACAGAATCCATGGAGGGGAGGTTGGTTTCTTTGATGTGCTGAGCTGTGTCCACAACTCTCTGCAGTTTCTTTTGTTCATGGGCAGAGCAGTTACCATACCAAGCCATGATGCATCCAGATAGTGCGCTTTCTATGGTGCATCGATAAAAATTGGTGAGGGTCGACGGGGACATGCTAAAGTTCTATAGCCTCCTGAGGAGGTAGAGGTGTTGATTAGCTTTCTTGGCCGTGGCATCTACATGCTTGGACCAGGACAGGCTATTGGTGATGTTATCTCCAAGGAACTCGAAGCTCTCAACCCTGTCAACCTCAGCACCGTTATGTAGACAGGAGCATGTGCACTGCCCCCATTCGTGAAGTCAATGACCAGCTCTTTTGTTTTGCTGAAATTGAGGAAAAGGTCGTTGTCATGACACCACGTCACTAAGCTATCTCCTTTCTGTACTCTGACTCATCATTATTTGTGACAACAATGGTCCCTTTGGAATGGTGAAAGGGGAGGGAGGGGAAGACATGGCCAGTGGCGAAATCTTGCTGAATGTGGGGGACATAATGGAGGTGATCTGTTGAATGTGGAGACTGGTGGGGTGGAGAATGAGGTCAAAAGAAATCCTATCTACTCTGGCTGAGATGAGAGGGAGTGAAAGGGAGCAACAGTGCAAGAAATAGAGATGGCATTGAGAGCTCTGCCAACAATGGTATAACAGAAACCACACTTAAGGATAAAGGAAGACACTGCTGAAATGTGGCTTACACCTCCTTCATCTGACTTTGCCATAGGAACGGAGGGCTTCTCAATTCATCGGATGGACCATACGGCATCCTTGGGCAAGGCAAGAGGTGAAAGGGTCTGTTTCCTAATCAACTCCTCATGGTGCTCAGATGTGACGGTCCTGGTGAGTTCCTGCTCACCTGACATGGAATATTAAATGGTGAGGTGCCACCCATATTACCTGCCACAGGAGTTCACTTCAGCTATCCTGATGGCAGTCTACATCCCAGTCCAGGCGGACAAGAAGCCTGTGCTCAATAAACTATACCCCGTTACCAACAGCCTTGAAACGGGATACCCTGAGGCCCTCTTCGTCATTGCCCCCCTGTCCCACCGGGGGCCCAGACACCACTTTACCAAAAGCAGAAATAGGCTGGAAACACTCAGCAGGTCAGGCAGCGTCTGAAGGGAGAGAGACACAGTTAATGGGTCAGAACATTTGTCAGGAGGACAGGTCAAGTGTGGAGGGGGTAGGGCTGACCCTCCTGCACCGGAGCCGTGCCCTTCGCCCCGCACCTGCTCCCTCACCGCCTGCAGCCGGTCAGGCGGGAGCGCGCGCACGTGCACGCGCGTCGCCGGCCGCGCGCACGGGTCCGGTGGTCCTCTCCTTCCCCACCCACCTCCCCGGGCAAAACAGAAGCCGATCGGTTCCGGGGATCCCCGAGCCACCGTTGTGGGTTAGGCGCTGCTGCGGCTCCTTGTCTACCTGAGCCGCTGTTCATGCAGGCAGCGGGCGGTCGGGGTTTGAGGTGTTCTCGTCCTGGTCTCGGCGTCAGACTCCTATAGGCGGCGACACGGAAGTGAGGGAAGCATTTGTTAGTAGGACCGGGATGGTCTTCCGGTGGTGGCCTGTGGGACGGCCGGAGCCTGGGGCCGGCTCTGTGAGGGGGATACGGGCAGTGGAGTAGCCGCTGGTGGCAGCCTGAGGGTCGCCGGCTCGGGCCGGGAATGGTGCATGAGCGTCTGGTGCTGTCAGTGGCAGAGAGAGAGGACGAGGTAGGCCGGTGAAAGCGGTTTGTAGCCGCCAAACTGTGGTGGGAGGCAGCTGCTCGTGTGCGTGCGGTTGGGTCCTGCAAAGCACACAACGCCGACCCAGTCATCTGTATCTGAGTGACTTTAGCTGGTGGATAATCACTGCAAGGGCACCAGGGCCTAGGATCTGTAATGCACCGAGCCCCAGCACTGGTTCCTGAGCCACACCACCGGGCGCACTGCCCCAACCTGAGAAAACCTGCTCTTTGTTTTATGTCCGTTAACCGATCCTCAGTCCTCGCCGGTATATTATCGATAATTTGTTCGATAACTTTTTGTGTTGCACCGTATCGAAGGCCTTTTGAAAATTCAAATACACCACAGCCATCGGTTTCCATTATCAATTCTGCTCATTACAATCTCAAAACAAAACTTGACAGATTTGTCAAACATCATTTTTCTTTCCTCAATTTGTGTTGACTCTGCCCAATCCTATTGTGCTTTGCTAAATATCTTGCTAAATTATGGATTCTAGCATTTTCCCTACTACTGCTATCAGGCTAATTGGTCTCAGTTTCCTTACTTTCTTAAACAGTGGGATGTGTATGGGAACCATCTTTATAGTTATCATTTCGTTTTCAATGCCTTGGGATATAGATCATCGGATCCTGGGATTTCTAGCTTTCAGTAATCTAGAGTACTTTTTAAAATCCTTATTTCTTTCTTCTTTTCACTCTTTCTGGATCTGTGGCTCTTCATTATTTCTGGGTTAGTTTTTGTGCTTTCCATGAAGACATTGAAAATACTTGTTTAATTTGTATTCTGTAGTTAATTTCTCCTGCAGGAGTCTGTAGGGGATCCACATTAACCTTTGCAAATACTTTCCTTTTTATGTATCTATAGAAGCATTGACATTGTTTTGAAGTTTCTTACTAGATTATTCTTATTATTCTACTTTCCCTTACTTCATCAATTCATTGGTCCTCTTTTGCTGAATTCTGAAATTTCCCCAATCTTTGCACATACTGTTCTTTTTGGGAATGTTATAAACTCTTTTCTTTGATCTCATAAGATCTTTAACTTCTGTTGTTAGCTGTGGTTGGACCATGTTTCCTTTTGGGTTTTTTGTGCTTAAGGGAAAAATAAATTTGTGCATTATTCTTCAATTGTTAGCTGTTGCTTACCTACTGTCATCCTTTTAATTTATGCCATAGCCAACTCCTGTCTTTTTCCTTTGTGGTTTGTTTTGTTTAGATTTAAGATTGCTTTCAATCTTAATTTCAAATTGTATAATTACCTTTTCAGAATGGTTCCTTGATTACAAGATTATTAATTAACCTTTCATATTGCAGAATTTGAGATTAAAACAACCTGTTCCCTGATTGCCTCATTAGCATATTAATCTAGATAACCATCTTGAAAACACTTCATGAATTTGCTTTCTACACTATTACTGCTAATTTGGTTTGCCTAGTCTTTACATAAAAGCCCCTGTGATCACTGTGTTACCCTGTGTTGTCTTGTTTGAGGGCCTGTTGATAACTCTTAGCAATATTTTCTGCCCCTTGCTGTTCCTTAATTCTATCCAGGCTAAGGAACAGCAACTTATTTCTACTTATTGACTGAGCTAAATTCTTATCTTTCTACTGATCCCATCTTTTATAGTCAGGACTATTTTTTCTTCCTCTTTCATTTTGTTTAATTATTCCAAAAGCTAAGTATCTTGGGATATTTAATTCTTAACTTCAGTTATTTTTTAACCATGTGTCTATAATGGCTATTAAATTGCATGCATATATTTCTATTTTAGCCAACAAATTACCTGTCTTGTTACAATTGCTGCATATATGCAGATAAAGAGTTTTCAGTTTTATCTTTGTTTTTCCCTAAATTTGACTTTTGGCCTGACTTGCGCATAAAAAGAATGAGAGAGAAATAGATATTCTCTCTCTCGCGCGCTCTCTCTCTCATATAGTCTATGACACACACACACACACACACACACACACACACACACACACACGATTAAAAACCTTTACTTGCTCTTTGTTTAAATTTTTAAATAAGTCCAAAGGTTCTCAATACAATATAAAGCAGCTTTTTTTTTACATTGCATTTGCATAAATAAGGAAGAAGGAGATATGGGCATCCATAACATACATGCTGAGATACTATATATGGAGTATTTAGCAAATAATGCCCTTAATGATGAAAACCTACCTGTTAGCTTTGGAAGAGGTGTACATTTTTAAAAAGTGAAAACAAGCTTAGGTGGAACTTGTCTGTTTGAAAGAACAAGCTTAGGTGGAATTTGTCTTATAGAAAGCATGCAATGCATGGAAGTTAATGTAAACTGGGATAGTAACAGTGCTAAAGGCAGAGAGTTTCTAAAATGTGACCAGCATAATTTTCCAGAGCTGTATATTTCTGGTCCAATGAGGAAGGATGCATTGTTAGATCTGGTTCTAAGGATTGAGGTGGGTTAAGTATATCAGGTTGGCATACACTTAGGAGGTAATGATCATCTCATCAGAAGACTATGCAAGCTATAAAAAGGCAATCCAAGATGAAAATAATAAATTGGAAAAAGGTTAATTTCAATGCGATGAAAATCGATCTGGTCCAGGTAAATTGGAACCAAAGGTTGACAGGCTACCTTTTACGGAAGAGATGATATGCGTGCAATTGAGGCACTTCCCCGTGAAGAGAAAAGAAAGAACAAACAAATACAGAGATTTCTGGTTGATGATAAGCATCCTTTTTATGCTTATCATGGCAGTGTAGTGGTCAGCGTAATGCTATTACAGCGCCAGCGACCCAGGTTCAATTCCGGCCGCTGTCTGTAAGGAGTTTGTACGTTCTCCCTGTGACTGCGTGGGTTTCCTCCGGGTGCTTTGGTTTCCTCCCACATTCCAAAGATGTTGTGGACATGCTATGTTGGTGATGGAAGCTTGGCGACACTTGCAGGCTGCCCCCAGAACACTCTACGCAAAAGATGCATTTCACTCTGTGCTTCAGTGTACATGTGACTAATAAAGATATATCTTGTCTTTACGTTCAGTGTTGGGTTGTAAATACCAGCGAGAATCAGGATGATTGTAAAAGAGTCAGAGGGGATGTGAAAGCTAAAATATGAAGGACAAAGAACTCATGAGAAAAGATCTGCTCCCATCATAAAGTAGAAATCTAAAAGTGTTCTATGGGCATATAAATAGTAAAAAGGTAGTACATAGAGGAGTGGGGTTTATTAAAGGGAAATCGCATGTAGCTGCTGAGCATAATGTCAAGTTACTGAAAGGGTATTTTACATCTGTCTTCACCAGGGAGGGAATGCTAATAAACTAATTGTGAAGGTGGAGATAGCTGAGACACTAGATACCTCAAAAATAAATGTCATTGAGGGATTAGAAAAATTGGCTGAACTTAAAATTAGGTAAGTCACCAGGACTGGATGTGATGTATCCTAAGATTTTGAGGTAAGTATAGTAGGAAATTGCAGGGTCACTGACCATAATCTTACAGTGCTCTTGGTGGTGGGGTGGGGGGGGGGGGGAATTGTACCAGAGGACTGGAGACAGGAGAATGTTGCTCCCTTGTTCAAAAAATGAAGTAAGGAAAAGCAGAAACTGCAGGCAGTTAATTTAACTTCAGTGGTGGGAAAGTTGAAAATGCATTGATCCAGGGCAGGATTGATATTTGCCCGGAGGGAAATGCATCAATTTAGGTAGGACAGCACAGATTTGTTAAAGGTAAATTGTTTTCAACCAATTTGATAGAATTTTTGATAATGAATTGGAGAGGGTTGTGACTAATGCAGTTGATGTGTTGTACATGGACCTCCAGAAGACTTTTGATAAGGTGTGCATAACAGGCTTTTCAGCGAATTTGAAGTACATGGCATAAGAGGGAATATTGATAGCATTGATATGAAGTTGGCTAAGTAGCAGGTAACAGAAGTCACAGTGAATGTTTACTTTTTGGACAAGAGGAATGTGAATAGCAGCTTTTCCCAGGAATTCGTGTTAAGGCCATTGCTTTTTTTTCATCTCTATTAATGACCTGGATTTGGGAGTGCAAGTCAAAATTTCTCAATTTGTGAATGACACAAAATTTGACAGTATTATGAATTGTGAGGTGGATAGTGGTAGATTTCAATAGAATGTAGCTGGACTGATAGAATAAGTGCATGGCAGATGAAATTTAATGTGGAGGTGATGCATTTTGATCAGAGTAATGAGGAACAAAATGGGATAAAGTGTACAGTTTGAAGAGGAGAAGAGGGACTGTGGGGTATGGGTGCACAAGTAATTAAAAGTGGTAGTGCAGGTTGAGAAAGCAGTTACAAAGGCAAATGCAATTCTGGACTTGATCAACAGAAACATAAAGTATAAAAGTAGGGAAGTAGTCCTGAACCTTTATAAAACACTGGTCCAATCTCAGCTTGAATATTTTGTTGAATTCTGATCACCTCATAGGAAAGGTGTGATAGAGGGTCCAGAAAAGATTTACAAGAATGGTTCCTAGAATGAGGGACCGCATTTACAAGGATAGGAGGAGAGAAGGCTGAGGGGAGAGCAGATAGGAGTGGGCTGTTTGCTTTGGTGATAGGGTAGAGGACTAGGAAATGAAGAAGAGAATTAGTAGTGATATGAGGAACACTTTTTTTAATGTAGTGTCTGTTTGGAATCTAGAATGCACTGCCTGCAGATGCGGTGGAACAGGTTCTGCTGCAGCCTTCAAGAGGAAATTGGGTAAACGTATAATAAGGAAACTTTTGCAAGGCTACGTAGAATGGTGAGCAGGTGGAACTTGTGAGAGCCAGTGTAGACACGATGGGACGAATGGCCTCCTGTGCTGCAACCATTCCATGATTTTATAATCCAAAGTATTTTACAAAGTAATGGCAGATGACATTGGCCTATAAATTGCTGCCAGGTAATACATTTTGCTGTTGATACTCCATTGAATGCAGGAATAATATTGTTAGTAATTTAGTGTATACCATTATGATTTTAAGTCCTGCAATTTCTAAAAGCTTTGTGTTTGTCAAACACTGCTTGTGCTTTAGTTTCCATATTTCACTTTTGGTGCTGTGGATTTAGTAATTCTTGCAGCGTCAGTGTTGGTGTGTGGAGTCCTTCAAACTCATCAATACAGTGGACTTAGAAGTGCAAGTGCAGTCAGTGTTGTGGATTCAATAGTACAGATGTGGGGCCTGAATCAGTGCTGGGCATTGAGCTTTGTGAGCAGGGTCAGTGACAGCAATTCATCACTCCTGCACAGAAATGAGATTTGCAAATTTGGTTTCAAAACATCATCAGTCAAAGTTGAGTTTTTGTCATGTGCACAAGTGCAATGAAAAACTTATTTGCAGCAGCATCACAGGCATATAGCATTAGAAACATAACATTCACAAGAAAAACACAAACATAAATTATACAAGGAAGTACACAACTCTAACAAAAAAAAATCCATTGTAGTGCAAAGTGGTCATAGTGTTGCTATCCTGAGGTAGTGATAAGGGTTGTGCAGGTTGGTTCAAGAACTGAATGGTTGAAGGGACGTGGCTGTTCTTGAACCTAATGGTGAGGGGCTTCTGTACCTCCTGCCCAATGGTAGCTGTGAGAAGATGGCGTGGCCTGGATGGTGGGGATCTTTGATAGATTTGCCTTCTTGAGACAATGCCACATGTAGATACTTCCGATGGTGGGATATGCCTGTGATGTAATGGGTTGAGTCCACAACTCTCTGCAGCTTTTTATGTTCCTGCACGTTTGAAATGCTGTACTAGATCATGATGCAACTAGTTATGATACTTTCAACAGTTCATCTGTAGAAGTTTGTTAGAGTGTTCAGTGACTTGCTGAACCTTCTTAACCTCCTAAGAAGGCAAAGATGCTGGCTAGCCTTTCTTGTGATTGCATCTATGTGCTGGGCCCAGGGCAAATCAGCTGATATGTTAACGCCCAGGAATTTGAAGTACTGTGGTGCATAAAACGAACTGCTGGAGAAACTAACTCAGCAGAATCTGTGGAGGCAAAGGCAGTTTGTTTTTTGCTCCAGATCCCAGCATCTGCTGTCTTTTGTGTCTCCATCAGTGCTAGGATTTTACTATTGTGATCATTGTGATTGCTGTAGATTTAGTAATGCAAGCTATTTTTCTGATGCGGTTTTGATTAGATGCACAAAGACTGCCTATGCAATGGATACTTGGCATTGTGCCATAGAACAGGTATGTATAATGGTTCCAAAGATATTGTTTTTGCACTATTTCATTGTATTAATGTGGGGTCACATTCTGGTTCTGAATTATAATCACAGGATATTATGTACCATGATGCAGTTGCCTTGTATGGCTTGGGATTATTACAGTGAATTAATGTAGGATTACTTAATAATGCTGTTTTTGGTTTGCATGTTGTTGAAGCACGTTCACACAGGATTACAGGTGTATGATTTGCAGAGATTTTGCAATGCGTTGGATTTCTGTTATTGCTCCTCAGAATTAGTATAGGATGCCAACAGTCTTTTTCTTTGGAGGAACCAATTGTACAGGAGACTAATGAATGATTGTTGCCACAGGATGCCTTGCTTTTGGTGATTGACGTGAACCTCCTTAATGATTTTTCTGCACGACTGCTTGAAAGTGGGAAAATTCACAACTATTCCCAATGAGAAAAGAAATCTATTCACTCACATGGGTTTGTGAATGTGTGGAGATCTGTAAGCAGTGCAAGTATCTTGGTTGAGTTTTAATCTCTTACCCACTTTCAAATACCTTTTCTCAAAATATTGTGAATGCAAATGTACTTGAGCATTAACACACAGACTGTTGCATGGAGATTAATAGCTGGAGTGTGATGTTTAGAATGTGAGCCAACATTATGAAAGCAACAAAGCCAACATTATTAAAGCCTTGGAAATATAAGATGTATAATAAGACAGACTTTCTAATGGTGTCTGGAGGTTATTTGATGAAAATGGCTCAGCACAGACTGGAATTATCATTCAAAGCTCACTGTCTAATCCTAAATGTCATGTATAAATATATCATCAGTGATAGTTAGCTTCAGGATACAGTTTTTCTTCTGTGTGCCGCATTAATCATTTTTAATTAATGCGACAGAGAAGGTTTTTCAACAGCAATGAATGACTTGTTCTGCGATTTTTAAATAAGATTAATGTTTTGTGTTCCACCAATGCAAGCAATAATTTCACTGTCTGCAGCTGATGAGCTAAAACTGAATGCGGTGACATTACAAATGACAGTCTACAAAATCCATCTGAGGAGGATGATTTGGCTAAGGGTGGCTTCAGCCTTGCATTTCCTTGTCATTGATTTGTGAACTAATTGTTCCCTTTTGTGAACTAATATTTTTAAGATCTCAAAAAGTTCATGAGGTCACTCCTCAAGGACAATCTAAATAGATAAAAGATAAAATTAATCTCTTCCCCACCCCACTTCTCCAATTTCCAAATCCCTACCAGAAGACAGCCACATTCAGCATCACGAGGCAGTAGACTAGGAGGAAATTAGATACAAGAATGGACTTCAAGTTGACTGTTTTGCCTCAAAACAGTGGGAAAGGGCTCCCTTCATTCGGTAGGTGGACGAGCTGGGCTGGGCTGTAGTGGGGGTTGGAGGGGTTTCTATTAGGTCAGAATGGGGGTCCTGGTTTTATTGGGAGGAAGAGAGGAGCGAGCCTCCTATCCATGTGAAAAGGTTTACATGGATGTGAGTGTCCAGTCAAAACAAGCGAGTCCTTCAGTGGGACGAGTATATCCTATTCTTTTGGAGATCATCTGTTGGAATGATCCAACAACCACTAGTCACTAGTTTTGATTGGGAGGGGGTATCCTCTAGGTGGAAGCAATCCTGTTAGTGTTCTCTTTTTTGACAGAGACTATTGGGAAGTTCTAATTCAGAGGTTGGTAATGGGAATTGGCGAAGGGAATTTCTGATCAAAAGGAAGTATGGTGGGAATATTCTGATGGAGAGGAGTGTGTTTTCTAGAATCATAGAATTTTTATGTTGTTAAGGCACAGGAGGCCTTTGGCTATCAAGTTTGTGCCATCTCTTTGCAGTGCAATTTTGTTAGTCCTATTCCACTTTTCTTCCCTCATAGTTCTGCAAATTATTTTCCCCTAGGGTGCATTTCCATTTCCCTTTCAAAAGCTCTCATTATTTTTACCACCTTTGTAGCTTCAGATCATAACCACTTTGCATTTTTTTAAATAAAAACGTTCTCTCGTATCTGTCTTTTTTTCTTTGGTTTTGGAACTATCCTTTGGAACTTGACAGATCCACTTATGTGTGCAGCTACTTTCTTATTTATCTTTTCTAAGCCAGTCATGAACTTGTACACTGCTATCACATCTCCTATCAACCTTGTTCAATCTAAATTGAAATTGGTTTATTATTGTCACATGTACTGAGATAAAGTGAAAAACTAGTCTTGCATACTGTTCATACAGATCAATTCGTTACGCAGTGCATTGAGGCAGTACAAGGTAAAACAATAACAGAATGTAGAATAAAGTGTGACAGCTACAGAGAAAGTGCAGTGCAGGTAGACAATAAGGTGCAAGGTTCAAATGAGGTAGATTGTGAAGTCAATAGTCCATCTTATTATACTAGGGAACCATTCAATAGTCTTATAACAGTGGGATAGAAGATGTCCTTGAGCCTGGTAGTACGTGCTTTCAGGCTCCTGTATCTTCTGCCTGATGGGAGCGGGAGAAGAGAGAATATCTGGGGTGGGTGGGGTCTTTGATTATGCTGGCTGCTTTACCGAAGCAGCAAGAGGTATAGACAGAGTCCATGGGTGGGGAGGTTGGTTTCTTGATGTGGTGAGCTGTGTCCACAACTCTCTGCAGTTTCTTGCAGTCATGGGCAGAGCAGCTGCCATACCAAGCCATGATGCATCCAGATAGGATGCTTCCTATGGTGCATCGATAAAAGTTGGTGTGTGTCAAAGGGGACATACCAAATTTCTTTAGCCTCCTGAGGAAGTAGAGGCGCTGGTGAACTTTCTTGGTTGTGGCATATACGTGGTTGGACTGGTTCAGGCTATTGGTGATGTTCATTCCTAGGAACTTGAAACTGTCAACCCTCTCGACCTCAGCACTGTTGATGTAGTCAGGAGCATGTGCACCACCTCCCTTCCTGAAGTCAATGACCAGCTCTTTTGTTTTGTTAAAATTGAGGAAAAGATTGTTTTCATGACAACATGTTACTAAGCTCTCTATCTCCTTCCTGTACTCTGACTCATGGTTATTAGAGAGATGTCCCACTAAGGTGGTGTCATCTGCAACCTTGTAGATGGAGTTAGAGCAGAATCTGGCCACACAGTCATGAGTGTATAGGGAGTAGAGTAGGGAGCTGAGGACTCAGCCGTATGGGGCGCTAGTGTTGATAATAATCGTGCTGGAGGTGTTGCTGCCTATCCATACTGATTGTGGTCTTTTTTTGGTCAGGAAGTCAAGGATCCAGTTGTAAAGGGAGGTGTTGAGTTCCAGGTCTCGGATTCTGGTGATTTGTTTTTGGAATTATAGTATTGAAGGCAGAGCTGTAGTCAATAAACAATAACTCACTGTTCCACGCTCTCTACACTCACTACTGTATGGCTAGGCACAGCTCAAACGCCATCTATAAATTCACCAATGACATCACCGTTGTTGGCAGAACCTCAGATAGTGATGAGGAGGCGTACAGGAATGAGATAGATCTGCTGGTTGAGTGGTGTCGCGACGACAACCTCAACGTCAGCAAGACCAAGGAATTGATTGTGGACTTCAGGAAGGGGAAGTCGGAAGAATGCACACCAGTCTTCATTGAGGGGTCAGCGGTGGAAAGGGTGAGCAACTTCAAGTTCCTGGGTGTCAACATCTCAGAGGATCTATCATGGGCCCAACACGTTGATGCAATCATGAAGAAGTCACGCCAATGACTCTATTTCATTAGGAGTTTGAGAAGAATTGGAATGTCATCAAAGACTCTTGAAAATTTCTACAGGTGTATGGTGGAGAGCATTCTAATTCATTGCATCGCTGTCTGGTATGGAGACTCCAATGCGCAGGATCGAAAGAGGCTGCAGAGGTTTGTAGACTCAGCCTGCTCCATCATGGGCACAACACTCCCCACCATCGAGGACATCTTCAAGAGGCGGTGCCTCAAGAAGGTGGCATCCATCATTAAGGACCCTCGCCACCCGGACATGCCCTCTTCACATACTACCATGGAGGAGGTGGTACAGGAGCCTGAAGACCCATGCTCAGCGTTTCAAGAACAGCTTCTTCCCCTCCACCATCAGATTTCTCAACAGTCCATGAGCACTACTAGTCTTCTACTGTACTGCTGCCACAAAGCAACAAATTTCACAATGTATGTCAGTGATAATAAACCTGATTCTGCCTAACGTTGGTGACTTTACTGTCCAGATGCTCCAGAGATGAGTGTAGGGTCAGGGAAATGGCATCTGCCATGGACCTGTTTTGGTGGTAGGCAAATTGCAGTGGGTCGAGGTTGTCAGGGAGGCTGGAGTTAATGCGTGTCGTGACCAGCCTCTTGAAGCACTTCACAATGGTGGATGTCAGAGCCACCAGGCAGTATTACCACAAGGCACGTTACCTTGTTTTTCTTGGGTACTGGGATGGTAGTGGTCTTAAAGTAGGGAGGAACTTCCGATTGAAGCAGGGAGAGGTTAAAAAATGTTGAGATGGAAATCAGGAGGACAAAGAGAGTGTATGAGATGGATCAGGCAGGTAAAGTTAATGAAAATATCAAGAGGTTCTATAGCTATTATTAAGAGTGAAAGCATGGCTAGGGAGAGAGTAGGTCCCTGTCGAGATCAGCAGGGCCGCTTGTGTCTCAAGCCGCAGGAGATGGATGGGATTTTTAACGAATACTTCTCCTGTGTTTACTGAGGAGAAAATCATGATTGCTCGAGATAAGGGAAACGTGGAGATGTTTTGGACGACATTCATGTTACCAGGGAGGAGGTATTTACAGCATTATAGCGCATTAAGATAGATAAATCCCTGAGGCCTAACCAAGTGCATCCTTGGACTTTGTAGGAGGCTAGAGAAGAAATTAGGGAAGTCCTTGCGGAGATATCTGCTTCATCGTTAGCCACTGGCGAAGTTCTCAAAGACTGGGAGGTGGCTCATGTTCTTCTGTTGTTTAAGAAGGGTAGTAAGAACAAGCCAGGGAACTTCAGGCTGGTCAGCCTGACATCAGTGGTGGGGAAGTTACTAGATGGAATTCTGAGGGACAGGATCTACCAGCATTTGGATAGACAGAGTCTGATTAGGAGGAGTCAGCATGGTTTGTGCATGGAAAGTCAAAGCTGACGAATCTTTTAGTGTTTTTTTTGAAGAAGTAACCACAAAGATAAATGCGGGTAAGGCAGTGGATATTGTCTGTTTGGACTTTGGCAAGGCCCTTGACAAGGTCCTGCATGGTAGGCTGGTCTGGAAGGTTATGTCCCATGGAATCCAAGGAGAGCTAGTTAGGTGGATTCAAAATTAGCTCGGAGGTAGGAAGCAGAGGGTGGTGGTTGAAGGTTGTTTCTCGGAATGGAGGCTGATGACTAGTGGTGTGCAGCAGGGGTCAGTGTTGGGACCCTGGTTATTCGTTATTTGTATAAATGATTTGGATGCCAATACACAAGGCTTGATCAGTAAATTTGTAGATGACATGAAATTAGGAGGTGGTGTTGATGGTGAAGGAGGTTATTATAGATTGCAGGGGGATCTTGATTAGTTAGGGAAGTGTGCCAAGGAGTGGCAAATGGATTTCAATACTGATAATTCATTTTGGAAAGTCAAACCAGCTAGGACGTACTATGAATGATAGGCACAAGGGAGTGTAATAGAACAGAGGCTTAGGAGTATAAGTGCATAGCTTGTTGAAAGTGGTGTCACAGACAGTGGTGAAAAAGGCGTTTAGCACCCTGGCCTTCATCAGTCAGGGCATTGAGTACAGCAGTTGGGACACCATGTTGCAGTTGTACAAGTCATTGGTGAGGCTGCACTTGGAGTACTGTGTACGGTTTTGGTCACTCAATTATAGAAAAGATGTGGTTAAACTGGAAAGAGTGCAGAGCAGATTTATGAGGATGCTGCCAGGACTAGAAGGACTGAGTTATCGGGAGAGGTTGGCCAGGCAAGGTCTTTATTCCTCGGAACGTCGGAGAATGAGGGTGACCTTATAGAAGTGTTTAAAATGGTGAGAGGCAGAGATAGGGTGGATGGTAAGAGTCTTTTCCCCAGAGTAAGTGAGTCAAAAGCTAGGGGCCATTGGTTTAGGGTGAGAGGGGAAAGATTTAAAAGGGACCTGAGGGGCAACTTTTTCACGCAGAGGGTGGTGAGTGTATGGAGTGAGCTGCTAGAGGAAGTGGTTGAGGCAGGTACAGTAATATCATTTAAGAAGCACTTGGATAGATATCTGGAGGGGGTGGGACTTGGAGGGATATGGGCTGAATGCAGGAAATTGGGAATAGCTGGGTGGGCATGGACTCATTAGGCCGAAGGGCCTGTATTTGTGCTGCATTGCTCTATGACTCTATGATATGACCTTCGTAAAGCTATCAGGGGTGCCAAGTGACAGTACCAGTCTAAAGTTAAGTCCCAGACAGGCCGTCAGTTGGGTTACAAAATGAAGTCGGACAGCATCGCCAACACAGCATATCCCGTCCCAATGAGCTTAACACATTCTATGTGCGTTTTGAACAGAAGGGGAATGGAATGTTTCCACCTGCCCTAACAGACTCCAGTACACCTGTACCCAGAGTCACCTTTGCAGACGTCACATCAGTCTTTCGGAGAGTGAATCCATGGAAAGCATCTGGCCTGGATGGAGTCCCCAGCTGTGTTCTTAGGTCCCATGCAGATCAGCTGGCAAGGGTATTTGCAGACATTTTTAACCTCAGCCTACTTCAATCTGAGGTTCCCACCTGCTTTAAGAAGACCACTATCACATCGATTCCAAAGAAAAATAAGGTAATGTGCCTTAATGGCTACCACCCAGTGGCTCTGTCATCCACCATCATGAAGTGCTTCGAGAGGCTGGTCATATCACACATCAACTCCAGCCTCCCAGACAGCCTCGACCCACTGCAATTCCCCTATTGCCAAAATTGGTCCATGGCGGATGCCATCTCCCTGGCCCTGCACTCCTCTCTCGAGCATCTGGATAATAAAAGACACCTACATCAGACTACTATTTATTGAATACAGCTCCACCTTCATAATTCCAAGCAAACTCATCTCCAAAATCCTAGACCTGGGAATCAACAGCTCCCTTTGCAACTGGATCCTTGACTTCCTGACCAACAGACTACAATCGGTAAGGATAGGCAGCAACACCTCTGCCATGACTATCGTCAACACTGGTGCCGCACAAGGCTGTGTCCTCAGCCCCATACTGTACTTCCTATGTACTCAACTGCATAGGCAGTTTCTTGCTCTAAACTCCATCTATAAGTTTGCAGATGACACCACCGTAGTGGGCCAAAACTCCAAATAATGAGTTGGAGTACAAGGAGGAGAGAGAGCCTTGTGGCATGGTGTCATGACAACCTTTTCCTCAATGTCAGCAAAACTTAAGAGCTGGTTATTGACTTCAGGAAGGGGTGCAGTGCACATGCCTCCTGTTTACATCAACAGTGCTGAGGTTGAGAGCTTTCAAGATCCTAGGAGTGAACATCACCAATAGCCTGTCCTGGTCCAACCACATCAATGCCATGGCCAAGAAAGCATGGCAGTGCCTCTACTTCCTCGGGAGGCTAAAAAAATTTGGCATGTCCCTATTGACCCTCATCAATTTTTATGGATGCACTATAGAAAGCATCATATCTGGATGCATCACAGCTTGGTATGGCAACTGCTCTGCCCGAGACACTAAGAAATTACAGAGAGTAGTGAACACAGCTCAGTGCCATGAAAACCAGCCTCCCCTCTGTGAACTCTCTCTGCACTTCTTATTGCCTCAGTAAAGCAGCCGACATAACAACACCTCCCTCCCTGGATATTCTCTCTTCTCCCCCTTCCCATTGGGCAGAAGATACAAAAGCCTGAAAGCACGTACCACTAGGCTCAAGGACAGCTTCTATCCCACTGTTGACTTCACCAGACTTCTTTTATGATAAGATGGACTCTTGACTTTGCAATCTACCTCATTATGGCTTGCACATTATTGTCAGCCTGCACTGCACTGCCCTTTCTCTGTAACTGTAACACTTTATTTTGCATTCTGTTATTGCTTTTCCCTTGTACTACCTAGGTGGACTGATGTGACAAAATGTTTTGCATGCCATCCATACAATGAAAGTTTTTCACTGTACTTCAGTACATGTGACAATAAAAAAAAACAATTTACCAATATTTTGGGAGTCTCCTCGTTGATGATGAAATTGACCACTGCCTCCAGTGCACCAGTGTGGCTTTCAGCTGATTGAGGATAAGCTTTCAAAGATGGACTTCAAGCCCAGGATCAAATTCATGGTCCAATGAGTGGCAGTGATCTTTGCCCTCCTGAATGCTCCAGAGACATGGATGACCTATACCAGGCATCTTAAAGCAATGGACCACAAACACCTCTGCAAAATCCTCCAAATCCTTTAAGCTTTCCTCAGGTCAATGTTCTGATCACACTCGATGGCTCTCTGAGACAGGTTACATCATCTGCATGCCTGACACAAGATTCCCAAAACAAGCGCACTATTTCAAGCTTTGCCTCAGCAAGGGATTTCCATGAGGACAGAGAAATCTCTTCAAGGACATTTTAAAAGTCTCCTTTGTGTGGGCAGGGTAATGTAACATTGATACTAAATCTCAATACTCAACCTATTGTCGGATCTGGTTATTTTCAAATCCACAAGTTCTTTCAGGAGTCCAGGAAGGAGTTGAAAGCAACTTGGTGCCTCACAAAGTTTTATTGGAAAAGTTTAAAACAAAGAAACAGTCACAGAGCACGTTGCACTAGCTTTGATGAGCCGAGACAAAGGGAACTAAAGATGAGCTCGGGCTGGGGGGAGGAGAACAAGAGAGTGATTAACAAAAAGCAACACCTTTTATACCTGAGCTAAGAGATACTCAGCTAACAATAGTCCAATCAGGAACCCTATTAGATACTTGTGGCCAAACCAACCAATGAATAAACCACATATTCACCTGATGGACGAACCAATAAGCTAGTAAGCGACCATTTCTTGTGCAGCCACTTGAGGTGTATTAAACACTATACATGTTAAAAAAACTAATTAAAACAGTTGAATCCAACACTATCCACCTTCCTTATTAGCTTCCTTGTGTCCTCACAACTTGCCTTCCTTCCTGTCTTTGAATCATTAGCAAATATAGCATCTGGTTGTTTGGGTGCGAGGCTCCAGCACTCGCTGATTGTCCAACTGGCAAGGTTAGTATTTGGACCATTATTTTGAAGAGCCTGCTTCTTTATTGTTGGTTCTCTTTTGATTATAATATGGGGGTCAATGCTCGGGGTAGTTAAATAGAAGGGTGAGGAAGTTGCAGATGTGGCAGCTCTTGTCATTGATGGCGTTGTGTGGTTGCTCCTTTTCCTAAAATCCCCACCCAAAGATGAGGTACCTGATTGGCTGAGTGGATTTGGTACTGGTTAAGTATGGAACTTAATCTTTTAAATGATGGTCTTTACTGAATGGGAATTTGCTCATTCTGTTACGGGGATTACAGTTTCCCAGTTACAAAACACTGATTTCAGTGAAAAGAATAATATTTATCAATGATTTGTAAATGGATCGCTCAAGTTGTGCTCTTGTTGTCTATCAGTGGTTTATAGAGAGCAGATGTGTTTTTGGCATATACACAATATTAGTTTATATTGTGTTTAATTTTGAAACAATTTGGTGTTGGAAAAATCAATAGAGTTCAATCATTTAAAGACTGAATGAAGTCTGTTCACTGTATTGCAATTAAATTGATCTCAAATAAGTAAGTGCAATATACAAAGATGTCTGTGGATCAGATTTTGCAAGATTGAATGCCTTGTTAGGCCACCATAATGAATGGTACCTTTGCTTTGTGCAAGAAGCAGTGATTAGTACAGGAAGGATGGCAGGATTTGCTAAATTATCAATGTTACTTGTCCTTTACTGATGGCACAAGTGCCAAATGGCCCCTCAGTGAATTTAGGCATTGTAACCGCCATGCCTTTAATTCCTGAGGAGGCAGTTCATCTGCAGTGAATACCAAGTAAGCTCTGCATTTCCAGCTGCTTATTGGTTTCTTAAGAGTTTAGAAGTCAGACTATTGCCTTAATGTCACAATCAGTATTTTTTCAGGAGAGGAATGACTATTGACTGCGAGTGGGATACTGTGGATCCACAAACTCAAATCATTAAAAGTAGGAATGCAAGTTCATACTTATAAGGTGTGAAAACTGAAGAATAGTGGTAGCTTCAAGAGAAAATCTGATACTCTCTGTGAGGTTTTGATAAATTAATACTTGGTTACTTGTTCAGACTTCATTTACAGTACTTGTTCTAGTCTGAAGATGGAGGAGAAAGTGTAGAAAAGATTTGCACTCCTATTGCTAGAATTGATGAGATGCAATTATCAGGAATGATTAGATTGGCAGGGATCAAGTCCTGTAAAATTATGAAAAGAGTTTAATAGGGTGACTGAGGGGGAAAAAAAAACCTCTTTCCTCATGGATGAGTCCAGAATACAGGGGCAAATCTAAATGGTTCTGAAAGAAACTTTTTGGGAAGAATTTCTTTGCATAGAGTGGAGAGATTGTGGAACCTGCTGCCATATGGAGTGCAAAGGATACTTTTGCATTTAAGGGAAAGCTTGATTAACAGATGTGTGTGGGGGGGGGGGTGGGAAGTAAAAATCTCTAGAGGAGACACTAGACTGGAGATGCTGAAATCTGGAGCAAAAAAACAAACCTCTGGAGGGACTGAGCAGGGGGGAGGTGGTGAGGAATTGTTGATATTTCAGGTTGAGACTTGCCATCAGGACTGAGTGGAGAAGGAAGATAGGTCATATAAAGTGGGGAGGGGTGAGATAGGGTCTGGTAGGTGATAGGTGGACCGAGGAAGGGTGAAGGAAGATGGGCAGAAGGAGCCAGGTGGGGGCAGGGGTGGATTTGGGAGATAGAAGCAGGTGGGTGATGGGTGGAAGCAGAAGCAGGTGGGTGATGGGTGGAAGCAGACAAAGAAAAACAGAGGCAGGTGGAGGGAGGGGAGTGTGAAGTTGGAGACAGGCTGGAGGGTAGTAGGCAGGATACAAAGGCTACAAGTGCTGGAATCCGATAAGTAAGGAAGCTGATAATGGGAACCAAGGAAGTTACCAGAACTGGAGGGCTTGAGTTATAGTGAAAGACTGGATAGGTTGGATCTGCTTTCCCTGGAGCAGGAGGCTGAGGGGTGATATTATAGAGATTTATATAATCATGAGGGGCATAGATAGGGTAGATGGTCACAGTATTCCTCCTTGGGTGGGTGGGGTCTAAAACTAGAGGACATGACTTTTCAGTTGAGAGTGAAAAGATTTAAAGGGGAATGAGGAGCACGTTTTTCCACACAGAGGGTGGTGGGTACATGGAACAAGCTGCTGGGGAAGCGATAGACATGGGTGCAGTTACAACATTTAAAAAGTCATTTGGACAGGTTCGTGGATAGGAAAGGTTTGGAAGGATATGGGCCAAATGCAGGCAAATGGGACTATGTCAGGAAAGCACCTTGGTTGGCATGGGTGAATTTGGCTGAAGGGCCTGTTTCTGTGCTGTACAACTGTATGAATGGAAGGTGAGAAAAGGTTTAATGAGAAGAGGCTCATGTGGATATAAATATTTTGATAGACCAGTTGGACCAAATGGTCTGTTTCTTATTCTGTACTACTTTGTTCTTTGCCAGCAGTGCAGATAACAAATCTGCTTTTCAATTCAGAGTTGGACATCAGTACTGTACTGGTCATTCTGATTTGTGTTAGAGTTTATATTTAGGATGCAGGAAGAATGAGCTTGTTTGAATAGTCTTCTTCATTTGTATTATATGGCTGTAGTGATTGCATCATTACTTGTGTTAATGGAGTGCCAGAGAGATGACTTGAGGTCAAATAACAATAGAATGCTTCATTCAGAGGAGATACACGAGACTGCAGTTGCTGTAATCTGGAGCAATAAACAAGCTGCTAGAGTCCACTCTCAGTCCTGATGCAGGGTCTTGATGCAAAATGTTGACAATTCCCTATGTAGGTTCTGTTTGATCCGTTGAGTTGCTCCAGTAGTCTGTTGGATGCTTCAATCAAATAAGTATTGGAAGGGACTATCTACAGCTTTTAAGAAGTTGGAGCTATAGCTGCTAAATGTGCATCCTTTAAATTGGTCACTAGCAGCTGATTCTTGTTGTTTTTCAAGCCTTTGAAATATAGGTCAATGTTATACTAACATGCTTGATTGCTCCTTATTAGCTTCTAGTAATTCGTTTTAATCCAAATCTTTGCTTATCAATAGCTTCTACTCTCTTGTCATTTATAAGGTACTGATTTGCTCTTCTCTGATCACATGTTCTGTAGTTTTAACACAGACCCTTCAAGCTCACCAGTTGTGACATCCTCCAAATCAGATCCTTCATCAGGACTAGAAAGTCCTAGTCCTAATGAAGGATCTTGACAATATTAAAAGGTGGGAGGACATTTGTAAATCTCTAATTAGATAATGGGGTGATGTTTGTAATTCTCCAATTGAAGTTCACAATTCCTGGATCCAAATTTCTTGGAAAATTTGGCTTTTGTATTTGGAATTACCCAGTTTCTTTTAACATCTTGGAGGTTTATCTGACATCATGCAATTTTCCTCTGACAATTTTTAAAAAACTTATCAAGACCTCTGTCCTCTTTGACATTTTACCATCAATAGTGTGAACTTTTGTCCCCTGTAAAATTTAAAAAGTACTCATTTAACAACCTGCTCCTTGTTTTTTTTCCAATGTAGTTTCACCTGTGTATCTTTAATTGGCTCCCATTCTCCCTTGCTCCTCTTTCTCTAATAGAGTTAATACAATTTTTTGCACTTATTGTTGGTATTTATTTTATTTCATAGTCTCTTGTCACTCTTACTGTTTTTTTTAATTGCTTTATTGTTTCAAGCAAGGTTATTAATCTCAATTTACCGTGGGCTAATTATAGCTTCAAATGAAAGGGCAGCAACATGATCTATTATAATTTCATTGTATTCAAAACATATCCTAGGTATTATTGACTTTTGACCGGGATGTAAAACTGCAGCACTGTTTACAGATGTTGTTCTCTTTTGATCAATATGAGTGTATAAATATTAACATGTAAAAAACAAATCATGCATTGTTTTTCAGTAATTTGTGCTCTATTTGTACTGTGTCTTTAGAAACAACCAAATTCAACCCACGTGATCCATTGCAGAGCTGCACTAGTACTCGGAATGAATGATGTGGCGCTGTTGTATGTGGATAATACTGGTTGTTTGAATTGTGCTGTTTAATATTGGTTTTCTGGGTATTTGTTTTAGTTTGGTACTCTGGATGTACTGTTGTACTGCATAAAACAGTGACAGACAGTACGTACATTCACATTGATATAGTTCCCCTTTTTGAACTGCACCATATCCTGCTCCTCAAGAAGACAATACAGGTCCTTCCCAGGTTACGGCAAAGTTCTGTTCCTGTGAATTGTTTGTAACCCGAACATTTGCAAATCAGAAATGCAGCTGCAAACCAAGTTCCCACTTGGCAGAAAATGCTGTAGCCCTGTGGCAGCTGACATATCCATACTGCCGGTCTCCCAAATGCTCATTGGTATGTATGGGCTGTACATAAGATGGACATTTGTAAACTGGGGAGGACCTATAAGCATTTTGCAGTCCTTCTATATTTCCAGCAAGGCCATCCATTGTCTTTAGTGGACCTTCGTAGAAAGGAAAGGGAGATGATTAATTCTTGTGTCTAGTAAATCTGTTCATCTGTTTTGGTGCATGAGGGAGAGTTGGTTAAAATATTTCTAAGCTGAAATGAGAATAAGTTAACTAGCAGGATGTTGATGATGTTCCTGCTACTCTTAAACAAAAGATGCAGAAAGGATCAGAATCAGATCATTGACTTGTATGATGTGAAATTTGTTGTTTTGTGGCAATTGTATACAATGCAAAGACATAAATTACTGTAAGTTATAAAAAAAATCGTGCAAAAAAAGAAGGAATAACGTAGTGTTCATGGACTGTTCAGAAATCTAATGGCAGAGGGGAAGAAGCTGTTCCTGAATTACTGAGTGTGGTCCTTGGGCTCCTGTATTTCCTCCCTGATGACATAAGGTAGCTTTTGTTCCAGGTTTTAATCGTGAGGGTTTACGGCATTTTAAGCTGCATTATGCTTTGTTGAGCTATAATGTAGCCATGTGGGTTTGGATAACTTTATTAATATCTGTTGCCATTTCTGATGATGTTGAACCCCAGATGTTTTGCTCTAGCCTTGCAGCTCATTCTTTGCTCCATCTGGATCACACATCTTCATCCTTTACATCATTTTCTGTTGCATGAAGGATTCCCTTGTAATATGTTAAACTAGTTGTTTGCTACCATTCTCGGGTGTATAGATTTCCCTCTGGTCCTGTCCTGATGATATCCTGCTGAGTGGGCTTCATCTATTAACCTAAAATGGCAAGTAGAATGAAAGATTCAAAAGTGTTGTATCTTAAAGTCATTCTTTTTAGCTCTCTGAAGCACAGTGTAATATTTAAAATGCTTCTGATGCAACAAGCTATTTGTGCTGCATTTTCAACACTCCCTCGGTATGTGGTGGGTTGGAGGTACAGTGCAGAAGTTCTTCAAATGGATCAGAATAGAACTGCTTACTCACCTGTCAGAATTGCACGTTATTGTTGCCCTGGGAGAGGGGGAATTGGGAGTAGGAGAATGTTGGATAGCTCCCAGAAGCCAATTCAACATGACAGGCAAAAATACACTCAGATCTCGACGTTATAACTTGGAACACCATGCATATGTTTCTGTCGTTTTGCTCACCCTTTTCTTTTGGTGCAAAGCATGATCCCATGGGACATGTAGTGGTTTGAGGGCTTGCCCAAATAGCTGTCATTCTTCCAAGTCTACACTTTAAGTCAATATGCTCTTAGAGTAATTAATTCAAGATGAAATTAATGTTTTCAGAAATACACCATTAATCAAGGGAGTTATAGTCATAGAGTAATGCAGCACAGAAACAGGCCCTTTGGCCCAACTAGTCCATGCCGACCAAGGTGCCCACCTAAGGTAGTCCCATTTGCCTGAATTTGGCCTGTATCTCTCTAAACCTTTCCTTTCCGTATACTTATCCAGTATTGAGGGGAGCTATGAAAAAATGACAGGAAGATGTATAGACCAGTTAATGAGATACTAATGTAGATGCAGTGATATGATGTGACCTAATACCAGTGATATGACCTAATACATTTTAGAAACCTTAATAGTTGTGCTTGTATTCCCAAGAATTACTTTTTAAAAAAAATGGTTCAATCATCTAGAATAGTTACTGTAGTTTTTGGGGATTCCATAAAACCCGAGAATGTGCAGGTTAGATTCATTGGAAGATGCGAGAGATGGGAAAGCATAGTTATGAACAAAGACACGAGATAATGGGACTATTTCCAGAAAAGGTTAAGAGGTGCTTTAATAGAGAATTTTAAAATGATGTAGTATTTTCATAGTAAGAAAACAATTTCCTGAGTTTGGGAAGTTAATGTTGGTGTATAAGTTTAAAAAAAGGTTGCTAAGATGGTGATGAAAGGAGTATGAAGAATGTTTTGTATGGAGGAAATTATTGGAATATAGACTTAGCTTACCACTGGGAATTGTTCAGAGACACGGGCATCATTCAAGACAGAGGACAACAGGGAGGTTGGGAGAGTGCGGAGTAATAGGATTAATTTTATGCTCATTGTTACGACAGTGAGCTAATTGGTCTTTCTCTTGTAGAAAGAAAATAAATATTTTTGTTTCTCGACCACTTTTCATTGTCTACGTTTGTTCCAAAACCATTTTGTGCGTAGTAAATTTCCACACATGGTATGATAATGGATAACAAATCTATTTAGTGGCATTAATTGAGAGATACATTTTGGCCATTATTGCTGGGGATACTTCCACTGGCCCACTTCAGAATAGTATCACTGGATTTTTTATTTTCACTTGAGGAACCTATGCACTTGAACATTTACTGCTCAGGTTTTGATGCCAAGTTAGCAAACAAACAAGTGCACCTCCGTCAAAGTCTGTTGACCTGCAGAGGCAATCACAAAGAGTTAGTTAAATGGGCAGATTTCAGACAGAAAAAGCACACTGCTTCTCATAGCCACTACTGGGCTTTGGAGAAAATGCTGTAGTAGGTAGTATTTTGCATAGTGTGCATATCACATATCCCTGTATCAGTCTGTTGTAACACTGCATTTATTGTATCATGCGGCAATTTATGTGAAATTGAATGCACCTTAGTGCTGAAGAGATCAGAGACCGACAGATATTATGTAATTTTAAAAAAATGATAGGGGTCATAACCAGTGGTTTGATGTACATCTGAAATATAATGCTGGTTTGATATTTAATCAGGGTATAACTTTTCTATTATTTTAAGCGAATGTTCTTCCCATCTAGGTCAGCTATTCTGAATATCATGATGCACTCTCTTGGTGAGAGAAGGGTCTCCCAGCGTTCTTTTTGTCAATGCACAGTTGAAACAAACACATGTATTATTGGTGTTGCGTTGGAGAGGAAGTCAGATTCTGCCTTGGAAACAATATTCAATGCTGAGTGCACGTCTTCCAGTTCATATTCTCGTAGCATGGAAACAGGCCATTCAACCCACCATGTCCATGCTGACCAAGCACCCTACACTCATCTACACTCATCCCATTTTCCAGCACTTGGTCTGTAGCATTCTCTGCCTTGATGATTGTAGTGCTCATCCAGATGCAACTTAAATATGAGAATATCTGCCTTTGCCACCGTAAGGCAGTGCATTATGTTCCCTCTGGATGAATAAAATCTTCCTCAAATTCCCTCTAAACCTCTTGGCCCTTACATTAAATGGATGCCCTCCAGTTTTAAACACCTCTGCAATGGGGAAAACTTTTCTACTCTTTACACTATTTATGTCCTTCATAATTTTGTACATCTGGTCACCCCTCAGCCTCCTCCACTCCAGGAAAAGGAAAACAAAACCCAGTCTGTGGATTCTGTCATAACTGGAACACTCCATGCCAGCCAAGATCCTGATAAAGTTCTGCACCCTCTGCATATTTTGATTTTAGCCACTGTTAGTTCTTCTGATATTCCCCTGATGTTTGGGTGATTTCCTGTACCTTTATTTGTTTTGTGTTTATATCTGGTGACCCTTAATCTTTGATTATAATTTTTCCAGTCACAAGATTTCCAACGTATACTAGTTTTCTCTTTGGTATTGGCTTTTTTGGAAATGGTTGGTATGTCCAGAAATTCAAGAAATGAAAGCAATGAGCTGGAGGTACTTGAAATACTTCATAGGGGTCACAGAATCTGTGGAGAGGGAAACAGAATTCACCTTTCAGGTCAATGACCTTCTATTAGAACTAGGAAAGGTTAGAAATCAAACATGCTTTAAGTTGCAAAGAAGGGGGAGGGGTGGAGAGAACAAAGGGAATTTCTGTGAAAGGTTCTGAAAGTAATAGAATGAATAATGCAAGAGCTGGTGCCAGCTCAGAGAGGGTGGAATTACCACCTTGTAATTTCGCCCAACCTATCTTGGTCTCCACCAATTGCAGGCTTTTGCTTTGTTCAATCTCCCTTGCTTTCCTCTACTCCCCCTTCCTTGCAAGTTTAAAACATACTCGATTTTCAACTTTTTCTAGTTCTGATGAAAGATGAACTCTTTAGATGTTGTCTAACATGCTGAGTACTTCTGGGAATTTTGTATCTTTATTTCAGATTTTCAGCTTCTTCAGTTCTTTTGTTTCCCAAGTTGGAGATGCTTAACGGATTAGTCACCATCTGTGGAGAGTTAAAGCAGAATTAATATTTTAGGTCCAATGCACTTTTGCAGTAAATACCAAAGGGTGTATGCATTATGAGCTGGAATCCAGCTGAGGAATTTCTGTGACTTATATATAGCTATTGGCTTCTTTACAACTAATGAAGCATTTGGAGTGAATTACAAGCTGAAGTTTAATAAAGTAGTTAAGGTGGTTTATATACCAGATAACACAAATCTAAGATCCGAGACTTGCAGCATAGAATGCAGTTAAGGGGTGGTGTATTTGTAGAATGACATACTCAGGAATGAATTGTAGTTTGGAATTTAATTTTGTTTCAGTTTCTAATAAGCCCCATTTATTAGTTTGGAGACTCTGAATCTTTAAGGCTACTAATAATGAAATAATTACAGCATTTTCTGTCTTTATTTGGCAGGTCTGCCTGTTGCAGGTGATAGGTCATTGACCTGAAACATTAACTCTGTTACTCTCTTCACACATGTGGCTTGACCTGCTGCGTGTTTCCAGCTTTTTCTCTTTGTATTTCACATATCCAACATCTGCAGATTTTTTGCCTCTTGATTAATGATGATAAACTCCTTTGGACAAAGTATTTATGAAGAGATATTAGTCAATCTCCTAAAGAGTTGGAACCAAAAGTAGATGTGAGGTGCAATGGGATGAAAGAGAATCATAGAAAATTTACAACACAGTAGGAGGCTGCTTGGCCCATCGTATCTGTGTCATTTGAAAAAGAGCTATCTAGTCTCATGTCATCTTCCAACACTGGGTCCATTGCCCTGCAGGTCATGGCTCTCCAAGTGCACACCAAGTACTTTCTAAACATAATGAGATTTTCTGCACCCAGCACCCTTTCAAGAGATAAATTTCAGACCCCTATTACTCTCTGTACTTGAAATAAATCTTCATCTGCCCTCTAATCCTACTATCTATTACTTTTTTAAATGTCCCCTGGCTTTTGACTCCTCTGCTATAAGTAATTAGGAAGGACCTCTTTCTCTGTCCAGGCCTCTTGTAATTTTATACATCTCAACTAAGACTTGCCTCAGCATCCTCTATTCCAGAGAAAACAGCTCTAGCTTGTCCAGCCTTCCCTCATTGTATCAAGGTATTTCAGAGTGGAACAACAAAATTGGTTGGAGTGTAGGCTGAGACAAATACTAAACTGTAGTGATATGGTGCTGCTGTAGCAAAGGGGATATAATTGTGTAAAAAGTACTTTCCATCATGTTTGTCAATGTAGAATATTTTTATAGAAAACAAACCTACATTTGTAAAGAATTCTTCTCGGCGTCTATGTTGCAAGGCACTCTTCAGCTAATGAAGTTGATTTGAATTGTAGTCACTTCTATACTTTCGGAAATGCAGCAGCTAATATGGGTAGAGCAAGCTGCTTCAGACTGAAATATGATAGGCAATAAGTCTGTTTTAGTGACGTCGACTGATAAACATTGGCTAGGAGATAATAATTCCCATGATGTTTTCTGGTCGTGGGAATCTTTTCCATCCAATTCAGCAGCCACCTCATTCAAAAGTCATCTGTTCTGATAGCACTCTGTCTAGATCTTTTTTTTCTGTTTAAAAGTCTGATGTGGAACTTGAACCTATCTTGTGACTCGGTGAGAATGCTGCCCTGATTCACAACAGAAACTTAAAGAAGTGTCTGTAAGAACAGTGATAATGCACAAAAGGCAGTAAGGATTTCTAGAAGATGGAAAAGACCACATATGCTGGAATCTGGATCAAAAAATGGGATACTTGAAGAACTCAGTGGGTCAAATGGCATCTGTGGAGGCAAAGGGTGTAAGTTGATGCTTCGGGCCCTGATACAGGGTCTTGACTGGAAAGACAACTTGCATCTTTTACCTCCACAGGTTCTATTTGACCTGCTGAGTTGTTCCAGCATCCTGTTTTTTTTTGTAGTAAGAATTTCTAATCAGTATGTGTGCACAAATATTGGATTTCAGTAATGAGAAACAAATACCAAAGTCAAACGAAAGAAGACAAAGTTATGATAGAAAACAACAGTTAGGTGTCCAACATGTTTACAGTCATAGACATAAACAGCACAGAAACAGGCTCTTCAGCTCAACTCGTCCATGCCGACCAAGTTGCCTACTTGAGCTAGTCCCATTAACTTGCATTTGGTCCACATCCCTCTAAATCTTTCCTATTCATTTACCTGTCTAAATTCCTTTTAAATGTAATTGTACCCGCCTCTACAACTTCCTCTGGCAGCTTGTTCCATATACCCACCACCTTCTGTGTGGGGAAACTTCTCCCACTGGTCCCCTTCAAATCTTTTCCCCCCTCACCCTTAAACCTACACCTCCTAGTTTTAGACTCTCTTACCCTGGGGAGAAAAACTGACCTTTCACCTTTTCTATGGCTGTGATGATTTTATGCATTTCCGGAAGGTCATCCTGCAACCTCTTCAGCTCTAGGGGTAAAAAGCCCCAGCCTATCCAGTCTCTCCTTGTACCTCAAGCCCTCCAGTCCTTGTAATATCCTTGTGAATCTTTTCTGTACCCATTCTAGCTTAATGACATTCTTTCTATAGATTAGCGATCAGAACTGCACACAGTACTCCATGTGCAGTCTCACCAATGTCTTGTACAGCTGTACTATGATGTCCCAACTCTTGTACTCAGTGCCCCGACTGATGAAGGACAATACATAAATATGGTCTTGCTATCTTTCTGGTGTTCAACAGCACCTGCTGCTGTGAAATCCACCCATTCCATGTTATAGAACATAATTTAGAATTCCAGTGATAACCATCTGACACAAATTTCAACATCTGGCTTTCAGCATTTGTTCAATTTGAACAGTAAAACGAGGCTTTTAGATTAGAGATAGGATGGACTTGTATGTACTGCGACAGAAAATCCATAACAGATTTTCATTCATCTCTTGCCAAATGGTCTGTAGTTTTTGATCTCATCAAAATCATATTGATATTCTGATTCCTGGGTGCTTGGAGTCAGGCACAATGTAATTAGTTGACAAGACCACTGGTTACTATACACGTGGGAATCAATTGACGAAGTGAGTGTAGAATGAAGATCGTAAAAGAAATTTCATGAGCTAGATAGAAAATTCTAGAGAGTAAACTGAGTGTTAGTCCCTGTGAAGTAAACTGGAGCTGTCATTGAGGAACAGATAAAATAATGGCATGTATAACACATACTACAGGTGTAGGAAGAAAAAGTAGTTTACCCACTGAACCCTCTTCTGGTGGAAGGAAAAGCTGCAGCATCAATCTCATAGAGGATGAACAACATGAACGGAAAGGTTTAAACTAAGGAGGTAGTAGCAGCAGAAAATCATTGATCAATCTAATTAAATTGTCATGTGAATACCACAAGGAATTCAAGGTATGAACTAAAACATATTAATATGAATGTAAAGAGCATAAGAATTAAATTGGATGAATAAGGTTGCTGGTAGTAGAAAGCTACTTGATTTTCACCAATAGGGTTTGCTAGGTTTCATCCAGTTGAAATCGTGACATGTTGTTTGGAACCAAGATCATGTGAGGAGGTACATTTTAAGATCTAGACATGGCTTAATCGCAACCTGAGTAGGTTGGCAAGCATTTGGGAATGAATGAATTGAATCTGGTGTGAGTTAAGACATAAGCAGCAGAGTTTTGCATGACTTCAGATTTAGAAATTATAAAGTGGTGGGTCAGCCAGGACTGTTTTGACGTAGTCAGAAGAAAAGACGGTTTCATCAATAAATAGAACTGAGACAGCAGTGAAAGAGGTAATTATTATGATAGTGGGAAAAAAAGTTGTTTTATTGTCTTGGAAAGGTTTGATAGGGATACAAGATTTAATTTGGGTGAGAAGCCAGGCTACAATGTTATAAATGAGTGAGAGCCAGGTTGGACTGATACAAGGAAGCCAGCTAGCAAAGCAGTTTAACTTTGGGTTTCAGCAGCTGAGTGGAGAGATAAGGAAATAAAGAGTCATAGCATTACAACATGGATACAGGCCCTTCGGCCCAACGAGTCCATGCCGAACATGATGCCCACCCATCTAGCCCCAATTTCCTGCATTCAGCCCATATCCCTCTAAGTCCCTCTGTGTACCTATCCAAGTGTTTCTTAAGTTGCCCCTGCCTCACCCACTTCTGGCAGCTTGTTCCATTATACAGTATGGAAGTTGTTTTGGTGATGGCATGAACTTATGGGTCAAGTACAAAATTGTGATTGATCAGTTGCAAACAGATGTCTGTGATAGGATGAAGCTAGTGATTAGGGAAAGGAATTTGCTATGAGGAAAGATGATGGTTTTGATAATCCCAATACTTAATTGGAGGAAATTTCTTGTCACGTAGTACTGGATGTCAGAGAGCGGAGGGACAAACACCTCATCAAATTAAGCAGTCTATTCTTGCATGCAGCAAGTCCAAGACTACGTTCAACGTTGTACTGATAAATGGCAAGTGACTTCTGTGCCACAGAAATGTGAGATAATGACCAACTCCAACAAGTGTTTGACTACCTACTCTTGAGATTCCATGATATTACATTGCCCAGCCACATAAACAGTGCAGGTACAAAAGCAGATCAGAGGCTGGGTATCCTGCAGCACATGCCCGTCTGATGCTCCAAAGGCATTCTACCATCTATGAGGTACGTCAAGAATACAGTTCCAAAAACATTCAAGTAGCTCGACAGCATCCAGTTCAAAACAATTGGTTTGGTTAGCACCTGTCCACCACACTAAATGTTCACTCCCTCCTCTACAGTGTACTGTCGCTGCAGTGAGTGTCATCCACAAAATGCGCTGCAATTACCCACCAAGGCTGCTCTGACAGCGCCTCTCAATCTATGATTTCTTCCAACAAAGCCAAAGTACGAGGTGCACAGGAACATAATTAGCTGAGTGTTTTCTGCCAAGAAACAGTTGTCCTGGCTTGAAAATATATCACCATTCTTTTTTCCCAGAACTTCTGACCCAACAGTATTGCAGGAGTACCTTCGTCAGAATAACTACAGCAGGTCAAGTGCGGGGTGCATTCCCAGTGTCAAAGGCTAGAGGTGGCCAAGTGCACAAAAGGATAAATTACAGACCTAATAGCCTTACTTCAATTAACAGGAAAACATTAAAGACCTTTAAGTAGAATAAGAGGTGAGATATGATGCTAGGTCATTAAAAGATCAGTTCATTATTGCTGATTTTTGGAAATAGGGATGAAGTTTGAGGAAAGCTCAAAGCTGCAAAATTGCTTAAAATTGTAAAATAAAACAATGTATGGAACAATATTTGGGTTAAGAAGTTGAGACAGGACTGGAACGGATTCTGGAATGTTGGAACAGAAACTCTGAATAATTTCTCTTCTGCACAAATTATCACGTCATGATTTAATATTGAGCTATTATCAATGAAGACCCACTTTTCTGCTCTTCATTGTTGTCTGTGGTAAAGTTTTAACTTTACATTCTCATTGCATGATGTCATCTGGCCCTTTAAAAGCCGAGCTAACTTCTCATTTGGAGCCACGATCTATACACGAGAGATTATAGATGCTCTGCTTTATTAAATGATCACAGTAATCCATAACTGGAGTCCAAGTTGTTCATTAGTACTACTACAGGGATCTTTTTTTAAAAAAAGCAAAATTTTGTACACTTATTATTAATACTTCAAAATGTTGCCTATAGATGGTTGAAGTAGTTGTAGTCTTAAATCTAAATAAAATTTAAAGTAAAGGCTAATATATTTAACTCAAATGCTTAAAACTACCTAATAGCTCTTCTTGCATTTTTTTGAAGGCTGAAGAACAGTGTGTTAAAGGATGTGGAATTATATTTTGCAAAGGGAAAATGTGTAGCAATAAAAACACTTATGAACAAATTTGTTCTATGATTTTTGATGCCCTTGTTAAAATAAAGAAATATCACAGAACACAAATTTGAAGTTGTTAGAAGAAGACGATTTGGCTTTACCAAAGTAAACAAAAAACATGCCACTCTTATAGCCATAATTTGCCAATGATGTAAAGAAGTAAAAACAGAAAATAATCAGCATATCAGGTAGCATCTGTGGAGTGGGAAACACGCCTAATGTTTCAGATCAATAATGTTTTATCAGAACTGTGAAAAGTTAAAGACAATCAAATTAAAATACTAAATGTCTGTTCACTACCCCTCCCTATCTGAGCAGCTAAGAGTTGAGATTTTATTAGATATTATGACATTTCTATTCTTGAGTCTCAGAAAAACCATTATGGCAGTTATTTCAGAAGTGGATTAAATAATACACATACAGAAGATTTTTAATCACTATCTGCTACTATTTTAATCACTGTCTTGGGTTTCCTAAGAATATTAATTGTACGAATAAGGGAAAACTGAGGGAATTGAGTGTTCCATTGTTTGAGGTCCTGGAGAGGGCAAGATGATGAACTTTGATGTCAACACGAGGATGCAGGAAGGTGAATGAGCAACTGGAATTTAGGAGAGCAGAAAGCTTAGAGAATCATTAATTATTGCATTAAGAAAATACTGAGAAACGAAGGTTGTGATGAAGAGAGACTGGTTCGGAAGATAGCGAGCTCGCACACTAAATGTTATTTATTTTCTTGTTTGAATGTTTAAAGGAGGGATAAGTGTCCTCAGATATGTGTGTGAGTATATGTGCACAACTGAGGTAAGATTAAAATTCCAGAAGTAGGAATTAAGTAAGTATTCTGGGTTATTTGAGCTGTATTTGGGAATTTTTTTCTTTATCAAGAGCTAGGAGAAGGGATGAAATTGGTTCATCCAGTATCTTAATGGTACCCGTGACAATGGAGTAGATTAGACATTTTTGTTGTGTCCCAGAGGGGTTTACACAGTGTTTGAATTTTCTCTTGAAGTTCAAGCATTTGCTATTTGTTTTGGACCTGTAAATACCAAGGACTGAAAGGAATATTTTGTGTAATTTTTCCACAAGTTGGGGAAATCACTGCATCTGACATTGTCCCATTTTTAGCATCATGTACATTGGTGAATTCTTGAAGAAGATAGTTTCTAAGATGTGATTGCTTTTTTGCTAACAATTCCCAATATATAAGATCTATAATCTTGAATTATTCCTGTGCAGTGTGTTTCTTTTCATAGCGTTATGCTCATAAAGCATTCTACTGGAGCAGGAATGGCTATTCAGCACTTTGACCCTGATCTGCTATTTGTTTAGATTGAGGCAGGTCTGTTCTCTAGCTCTGCCATTTGGAAGTGACAGGTAAATGGAACATGTAAATTAGACTTTACTGCATGGATGTACTTTGATATGACTTGAAGCATTTTTCTGATACAAGATAACTTGAAACTGCAAATCCTCTATTATAGCTATTCACTGTCGATTCTGTGCTGTTCTTTAAATTGGAGATTAATATTGAAAAGTGATATTGACACCAAGTTATGTGAATGGTAAATTTTAATGAGAATCAGGAAAGGGTACATGAGGACGTACGCAGTTGAGTCGGATGGGGGGAAAAGTGTAAGGTAATATATTGAAGCAAAAATGAAAAAACACCTTACATGGTAAAATGTTAAGTTAAATATCAAAGGGATATGAGGATCTTGAGAACGTTAAACCTCTTGATCTTGTTCCATTGTTTAATTTAATTATACGTGTCTTCATTTATATTCCATTCCATGCATTACAAGAGTCTGTGTTTCCACTTTTCAGCAGTCACTACACTTCAGACGTACATTATTGGCTTTGGAACATTGTGAGAGGTGCTATATTAAAGTAAGTTCTTTTTTTTATATCCTTTGATTCAGTTATCTAGCAAATATCTGTCAATCTCCATCTTGAAAATTTCTAATTAACTTGGCCTCACCAAAGTGCAGGTCATAGAAAAGGGGTTCATGCCAAATGTACAAGATCAGAGTTGGTAATTGGAGAATTTTTTACAGTTTGGATGGCTCATTACAGGAAGAATGTAATACAATGGAAAAGGTTCAGGTTGTGTTCATTAAGATTTTACCAGGGTTGAGAGCTTACAGAAATTGAGAAGTTTGATCTTTTTCACGTACATGAACGAAATAGAAGCAGGAGTAAGCCACTTGGTCCTCAGGCCTGCTGCATCATTCAGTAAGATCATGGTTGAGCTTTTGCCTTGACGTCACTTCCCTGCATGAATCCCACATCCTTTGATTCCCTTAATACCTAAAAAGTTCATTAATTTCTGTCTTGAATATCCTTTGCGATTGTGCCAGCACAGCCCTCTTGGAATTCCAATGAACCATACCCTCCAGGACAGAGGAACCATCAAATTTCATCTACCGTGAAAATTTTGTACATTTCAGTGAGAAACGTGAAGAATCTATGAGGATGTACAGAAGTGGGTGGGCTGGATAAATACAATTAATCGTTTAAAAAAGAAAGTGTAAGGTAACATATTGAAACAAAGTTTAATAAAAAAGTTTATAGAGTAAATATTAAATCTCCCTCGCCCATCACTCTTCTAAGCTGAAGCTAGCACAGGCCTGGTCTGCTTCACCTGTTGTAGAACATAGAACAGTGCAGCACAGGAACAGGCCCTTTGACCCATGATGTCTGTGCGGACTGTGATGCCAATTTTAACTGCATATCTACCAAATCCCTCAATTCCCTGCCTATTCATGTGACAAACCCACCATCCCAGGAATTTATATGATGAACTTGGATTTGCACACTCCAGCCTGGAAATTCTTCCATGGTAACAAGCTCAATGGTAGTCACTGGTGGTTGAACTTGTTACCGTTGAGAAACCTTTTGGGCTGGGGAGAGTTGTGCAGCCAAACAAAGGGAGGAGACAGCACCTTCCATCACATCCATCAAGTAATGAGGAGACCATGGGATCTGGGCGGTCTGTCAACCCACAGAGCCGATAATGCCAGCCTCCAGCAATGGCCCCTACTCGTTGTGGCAGCCAGGATGTAGCCTTTAACTCCACATCTCAGCAGCAAGCAGTTACACAGCCTGCCCAAAACTTGTCCTCTCAGGCTGCCTGTCCCCTCTGAGCCATGGACAATTCATTACTTGATTTGTGCCAGGTTCCCAGCACAGCAGTGTAAAGCAATGGGGAAAACCAGGTTCTTGGCATCAGGATTTCCTGCACAGTGTTGGGGAGAGCAGGTGTTTACAGTAGGTTCCTAGCACAGTAATACTGTCAGTAATGTTAGAATGCTATAATGACCTCTATAGCACTGATTCCTTTAGCACTCTCATTTGTAGAAATGCATCCTGAGCACCAAGCGAGATATTTATGTAAAAGACCTTGGCATTTTTATGATTCCTGTTGATGTCTCTCTCTTCTTAAATAGTGAGGTTCTATTTACCATCTTCCAACCATCTTCCAATCTAGGAACCGTTTGAAAATCAATGGAATGTTGGAAGATAACGATCAGAGCCATTTCCTTCAAACCCCTTGGATGCAGGACACCAGGCCCTGGAGATTTATCAGCTTTTGGTCCCAATAATTTGCCCAATTTTTTTTTAATCAATGCTAATTTAGTTGAATTCCCTGCTACTATAGATCGGTTGTCCACCACTATTTCTGGGAGTTTTCTATATATTCTGTGAAGATGAGCACAAGATATTAGTTTTATTTCTCTGTCATTTCTTTATTCCCCAATATGGTTTCTCCCTTGGGGTCTCTAAGAGATTCACATTAACTTTAGCTGATCTTTTCTTTTATCTATAGAAATTTTGAGAATCTTTTTATGTCCTGGTTAATGTTCTAATATTTTGAAAAGAATAAGAGACAGCATGATGATTATGAAGGATAATAATGAGGTGAATAGTGCTGGGTTGTTTTCATTGTCAATGAGCTGTCGGCCATCTCAATGAACATTGTAATAGGTGCCAAAGGTATAGAAGTTCAAGCTAATCACAAAAATAATTAGAGATGGCTAAAAAAAGAAATTTTCACTCATGAATTTTGGGTCATTCCATCGCTTTGCTATTGTTGTAAAACTATAACCCAGAAGTGATTTTTTTTTTGTATTGGTGGTTGTTTGAAAGAGGAGCAATAAGTGGTAGGGAGGTCACATAGATGTTTGGGAGTAGAATGGGCAATTTCTTTGGAGTTGGATGCCATTAAATTGATGGACATAATGTAATTCCTTGGACAGTTTATGATTTGATGGTCCTTGTACTGTGATTGTTCTTGTAGTGTCTGTGATTTCATTGTCTATTTCTGTGATGTAAGTCTAAAATAAGCAATTTTTCAGATGTTTAATTTCTTTCTTTTCATAAAAGGTGAACTGTTTTTGAAATTCTTTTGTTTTGCTCATTTTCAGGTTTAAGAAAGTGTCCCAGCCATGCTGACTTTAGCAAAAAAGTTGAAACGTGAAGATGGTATGAAAGGGAGAGGCAACACAAATCCAGGGACCGATTCATCCTGCCGTGTATCCATTCGAGATAAGCTGCTTATCAAAGGTACATACGTGACTCCTATGTGCTGCTCTTTTTAGTGCATTTCTTAGTTGGTAGTATCCCTCATAATCCTGGCCAACCCAATAACACATTAGTGGGCAAGGGATGAAATTAATTGAATTGAATTAACGGTTTATAATAATTGAATCAAAGGGTTTGCATAATGTCCGATTATAGACGTAGTTTTGAACAACATGATGCACCTGTTGTTATATTGTAACAGTACTTTTCAGTGTTTTTTGTCATGCTCCCTGAATATTCACTATTATGGAGCACTTATAACAGTAGGTGCTGAGAGAATGAACTTCAATTATGTTAATATTATCAGAGGGAGAAGCTTTTATCAGGAGTTAATGTAACAGAGGGTTGATCTTTGACGGATTCTTAATAAACCAGAGCGATGTAGAATGTTCTGAAGTGATGGGGATGTTGAATATCTCATAGCAACTGAGTTTTTCAGTAGTAAAATCCTGGGTTCAATTCCTAATCTGTATCGAGTTGACTGACCTAACTGAGGAATGGAATGTAGCACAGAGCGCAGGTTTGTTGTGCTTTTCACATGCAAATGTACCACAAGTCCCAATGTGCAACTGAAAATTAACAGATCCTGGCATGCTCTGAGCCCCAGGTGCTGGGTTAGTCACCTGGCACCGAGAGGTCGTGAAATATCTTCATACAACAAAATTGTGCATCTGTAATACCCAGAATTCAGATCAGTACATTTGTGGGGACTAAGTGATTCAAGGGATGTGGAGAGAAACTGGGAAAACACAGTTGATGTAGCAGTTTAACAATGATCATACTAAATTAGAAAGAAGGCTTGAGGGGCTGCATGACTTGTGCTAACTCCTATTTCTTGTATTATCCAATCTCTACTGAATGCTGTAATGACTTCAACCATCTCTTGTGCCAAACATGTTGCATTCCAAGAACACTCTGTTGAAAAGTTCCTTTTAATTCCCCCTCTTTGTGCATCCTGCTTATTTTGCAACCCCAGCCTTGGGTTTCTGTTCAAGTGGAAATAATTTTTCCATTTCCCTGTGTGTTCCTTTTACTTTGCACAAATTCCTGAGAGAACCCAACCTAGCCATGTAACATGGATCCCTCTTATTATAAAAGTCATTTTTCATTTTCTCATATAAAATTTGAAAGAACAAATTAGATTGATGGGTGATAAGTTGCAATGTGGCCCAATGAGATAAATTAATGAGTAGCTTTGATTTTGATAAGATTTTCATCTGTCACACAGAAGGCTAGCTAATATTCTTTAATGCAGATCATGGTTGTATTGTTTTATTTTCAGCGCTAAAGAGATTTGAAAATTATTTCCTTTTTAGAGCTGTGGCGGCTGCTTTTTAGTGTGTTGAATCTATGAATAATTCTTCAGGTTGTTCTGTGTAAAGGGTTTGTGCTCATGTCATGCCGTGTAAAGGCATTCACCCAATATTCACGTGGTACTTTGTGTTCTAGTCATACTGTGTAAAAGCATCCAATCTGTGTTCAGATTGTGTTGAGGAGTCCAACCTGTGTCTGCATGGTAATTGAAAAGGTGTTCAGACTATGTTTAGGTTGTGGTGTGTAAATAAGATCTTGTGTTCAGAAAGTGCTGTGTATTCGTGTCTAGCCTGTGTTCATGACATTCTATGTTATAGTGCCTAGTCCATATTTAGATTGGATGCTGGCACTCTGAAATACAAAACCTTGGAAGTTCTCAGCAGGTGAGGCAGCATCTGGAGGGAGGAATGTTTTGGCTTGATAACTTTTCATTAGAATTCGGAGAGGTTAGAGATAAATGGATTTTAAGATGGAGAGAAGGGATGAAGTTGTCTGGGCATTTGTTTGTATCCATTCCATATTCCACTCTTCTGCATTCATTCCCAGAACTAGGATGGCCCTTCCCTTATTCCAATCTTACCCCAACCATCAACTTTCACATTGAACAGATTGAACCCCACCACCTTCAATCCATTCAACATGATGTGATCACCAAATGTGACATGTGTCCAGGCAGGGCACTCTGGTACCTCCTTCTATCTCTACCAATACCCATGCCCCTTCCCAAACTACCTTACTATGCAACTCTACAGGAGATGCAATTCTTGTCCATTTATCTTCTCACTGTCCAGGGCCGTAAACACACTTTCTGGATGAAGTATTAATTTGGTTATATCACTTTGATTTCAGTTACTGTATTTGCTGCTCCCAATTCAGTCACTTCTCCATTATGGAAATCAAATACTTTGCAAAAACATTTTTCTGTTCAGTCTGTAAGCATGATACCATGCTCTCAGATGCTTGTCATTTCAATTTTCCATACCAATCCCTCCCTCCTGTGGCTCCTGCATAATTCTAGCAAAACTCAAAATAAGCTTGAGGAACAGCACCTTATGTTCTGACTGGGCATATTACAACCATCTTGGCTCAGCACTTCAGAGTTCAGCAGTTTCAGATAATTAGAATTTCCAACATCCAGAGAATTTTCATTTTGTAATTTTTGGTGTTGATTAGGCTTTTTCTTCTTGCGTTTCCTCAATTGATCGTTTGTTTCTTTTCTTGTCACATTACCCCTTTTGTTATTTCATCTCTTGCATTTTACTATACTACAGACCTTTTCTTCTGCCCTCTTCTATGCCCCCCCCCCCGCTTCTCTGCATCTTAAACCTTGTTCATCTGTATCCTTTCCCAGATTTGATGTGAGAGCAGCTTGAAATGTTAACTCTTTTCTCGTAGATGCTGTGTTATCTGCTGAGTATTTCCAGAATTTTGTTTGTCAGAGTGCCAAAGCCACCTAGTGCTTTGCTTTTGTGTTAAGTGTACTGTGTAAAGATGTTAAAACTGTGTTTATATTGTTTTGTGTGAAGATGTGCTATTCTTATATTAGTAAAATTTATCACAATAATTCAACAATCCCAGATATACCATTAGCTCAGTTACATTAATTGGGACAGGAGCATTAGTAATGGATTTTACCCTGTTTTGATCTGGGTGGAGTTCTTTTGTGTCCATGGGCTGTCCAAAGTACTGTACTTCATTCACCAAGAAAATGCACACATTTCCCTTTAAACATCAGCCTGTTTTTTGCAATCTGCTCCTCAATTCTTCCAGATTTTGCAGGTGTTTCTTTCTTGTGGCTCCTGGGGCTTCTGTAAGCAGGGTATTATCTAAGTACACAGTGACCCTGGGAATGCCCTGCTGCAAACTCTCCATGCTTCTCTGAAAGAATGCAGGTGCAGATGAAATTCAGTGGTGTGTTGACAAAAATTTCATGGATGAATCCTCCAACAAAATCCGTTGATGTGCATGACTTGTGTCTAACTGCTCCCATCAGACAAAATTGCAAACACGTATTCTAGGAATGGAATACTTTTGCGGGAATGAGTCTCAATTAATAACTTGAAAACTCTGCATATCCTGATGAATCCATTTTGCTTTAACACTGGTAAATCATGTTCAATTATTTTCTCTCTGATAAGCCTGTCAATTCCTGCCTCCAATTTTGGTTTCACTGCATAAGCCATTGACCTTAGCTTGAAGAACCAAGAATTGGGATCAATATGAATATTGGCCTGGGTGCCCTTCTACATGCCCAGCTCATCTTTGAAAACTACTTCGTGTGTTAACGTGTTTCAATGGTAATATTTTAATCTACCTTTGGTACTACACTGTCATGTAACCGCACCAACAACGCCAGTGCTTTTACCTGTATAGCTTTTCAGATGTGGTTCTGTAGTGTTTTCTGCCACCCAGTCTGGTTCACCAGTGTAATGCTGAGCCCAGTGATAAACTCAAGTGTCACATCTGTCATTCACCTTCAAGAAAACAATCAATGCTCTGACCGTTGTTAAGCCTGTCCCTTTCTTGTTAAGCATTGTGAGCACTTGCTCTGAATTACAGTTTTCGGTTGCTTTATGTGATGAGAATGTTGGAAACTTCAGAAATATTGAGCTTATTCCCACAAGCTCCACCATTATGGCCTTTTAAACAATATACAGGGGTCCTTGCTGTATGTCGGAGATAGGGACTGTAAAGCTGCAATGTATAGCGGAGAGTTTTTACCCATAAGAATACACGGGCCTGGAAGAACACTAAAGTTACCTATAAGAGTTGTAAAAACAGTGGGATAAGGAACAAGTTTTTAAGTCATTTTCTATTTGCTGATATTAGAACACTATTTTTAAACCTTAATAAATAATCTTAAGGACTAGATGGTCTGTGCTTAGCTTGATTGGGGAGAATATGATGTTGTGGTATTATGTGCAGGAAGAGAGTGAAGCTGGGGATGTAAGTTCATCAACTTCCGTCTTATCATTCACATTATCTACTTCCATCACTAGATGGCTAGAGGGTCCTGGTTGTGGTTTGTCGGTGGGTGGCTGTGGTTATGCCATTTTTTTCCTTTTGAAAATGATGTCTGGAGTTGTTTTGCTTGCTGCTTATCTCTCAATATTTCTTGGTAGTAAGCCATTAGAGTCCCTGCTGTTCCTGGCTACCTTTGCTGAGCACTCACAAAGATTGTCACATCTTTGCATGATGTTGATTGCTTTCTTGACGTAATCAAACATTTCTTGAAGAATCTTGAAGGTTTATATTGTCCCTGTGTAAGGGAACAAAAATATGCATTGACAATGTCCTCAGTTTGTTGGCGAAGTAAGTGCAAAACAACCTACAGTGGGGCAATACGAGGCACTTTTCTTATCCGAACCAGAACTGAGACAGCATACGTTTCCCTCCACAGCGATAACAGCCTTTATTTACCTTTCTGAAATGAGGTTCAGTTTGCTTCAGAGCACCACATGTGCTGTTACATGCTTTAGTCAGACCTACTTGCAAGTTTTGCATGTCTTTACTTACCAGTTCCACGAGGATGATTTTCAGTGCTCTCAAAGGTCAGATTCACCTGTGATAATGACTGCCTTTGAATCCAGTCCCCATTGATTCTGAATGCTAATTTGTGCCGTAGCATCTGTCAGAGTGTGTTCTCATAATTATAACTTCCACAATTTGACTACATACCAGCCACCGTTTTTGTAGGCTTCCTTAACCATGAATCAAACTTTTGCATGATCTCACTTGGCTTTGGGTTAACATGGTTCTTCAACAAATATACCAATTCCTTATTTATTTCGTTGCTGGTTTCTCATTAAATTATATGGTGGGGTTCCCAACATAACAATTATGATGGACCTCTGCTTGCTTTCATCTATGTCATTTATAGAAATGAAATGCAACTGCATTTGACAATATTCATCCCGTTTTTGGGTTTGAAAGTCAAATGCTGTAACAGAACCTATTGTTGAGACCATTTGCCTTCCTTTGATTTTAAAGCAGACCAGCGAACACTACTTCTCTCCTCGCTCCCCAACCCCCATTTTTTTTTGTTCTGTTCAGCTCTCCTTGACTATTGTCACCCATATTTTCTATCTTAACGACAAGAATGTTGGAAGCTGAGTTTTGTCCTTTGAAATTTGATGAGATCAACCAAAATGGTTTCTGCCAAAGAATAAATAATTGACCCAAGATAAGCCCCAGAAGCTTCATGACCCCAGCTGGCTTTGAAGAGAACAACTGTTAATATAAATTATATGCATGACAACAGAGGGAGTACAGCTAAGATTCTCTGTACTGAGTTGTGGGATGGCAGCTCTGTCTTATGAGAGACTGAACAGACTAGGCCTCTTTCCTCTGGGGTTTAGAAGAATGAGAGGTGACCTCAAACATATACATTTCTTGGTGTGTTTGATAAGGTACAATATTGAGGGAGTGTTTTATTCTCTGCCTAAGGAGTCTAGAACTAAGAGTCATGGTCTCAAAGTAAGAGGTAGCCATTTAGGACTGAAATGAGGAAAAATGTGTTCACTAAAAGGGAGGTAAATTTTTGGAGAGCTGTGGAGGCTCTGTCATTGATTGCATTCGAAGCAGAGATAGATTTCTGGGTATTAAAAGAATGGAGTCATATGGGGATAGAAACAGATATTTGGAGTAGAAGATTGGCCATGATTTTGTTGAATGGCCAAGTGGCTCAAGGAGCTGAATAGCCTACTCCTATTCTGGTACTGGTTTATTATTGTCACATGTACGGAGATACAGTGAAAAGCTTTTCTTTGCGTGCCATCCAAACAGATCATGCCATACATAAGTACATTGAGGTGGTTAAAAAGAAAACAGAATGCAGAATATAGTGTTGCAGCTAAAGAGAAAGTGCAGTGCAGGTAATCAAATAAAGTACAAGGGTGATGATGAGGTAGATTGGGAGATCAAGAATTCACCTTGAACATATGGGAGGTCTATTCAAGAGTCTGATAACAGAAGGATAGAAATTATCCTTGAATCTGGTGGTATGTGCTTTCAAGCTTTTGTATTTTCTGCCCAATGGGAGAGGGGAGAAGAGAGAACAATGACCAGGGTGGGAGCGGTCCTCGATTATGTTGGCTGCTTTCCTGAGGCTGTAGCAAGTGTGGATGGAGTCAATGGAGGGGAAGCTGGTTTTCGTGATGGATTGAGCTGTGTTCACAACTCTTGACAATATCTTGCGGTCTTGGGCAGAGCAGTTGCTGTACCAAGCTGTGATGCATCTGGATCAGATGGTTTCTATGGTGCATCTGTAAAAAAAAAAATTGGTAAGTGTCATTTGGGGCATGCTGAATTTTCTTGGCCTTCTGAGGAGGTAGAGGCATTGGAGTGCTTTCTTGGTCTTATGTATGTTCTACTGGATCAAACATGCGTGGTAAGAAAGGGGTTGATAACCCTGCTGTAAGTGAAGGTGGAGAGATCAGTAAAGTTCTTGCTTCAGCTCTCTTTCCATTGACTCCTACTATGTAAGTGTGGATGTTGGCTGAATGCCTACCTTCTATTTCTGGCTTACACACTTGTTGAAACCCCCAAACAACCCCACACCCCCATCAGCCAGAGAATGGGCATTTGGAGCTCCTGGTGGGTATTTGGAACCAGGGAAATGGACAGTGGGATCCTTGAGGTTGAGATAGCATTTCTCTGTTCACTGGAGATCAGAATTTATAGGTTGTTAGTACTTCTGGGAAAAATAGCCTTCTGTGAGCTGATAGCTAAGCTCCTCATCTCTCTGTCACTGCTTGATTTTGCATTGCTTATGGATAAAATGTATTTTTTTAAAAAAAGCTTGAAAACAAAGGAATTAATGATTTTTTTTATGGCTCCACAGGCAAATTACTGAGGTTGGGATTAGTCAATCCACTGGTAGTGGAGCTGCCACAAAGAAAATTCTGTTTAAAGCACATGTGTTTGTTGTGTTGCTAGGACTCCCTATCTGTGTCAAGAAGTTTAAATTGAGATTAAAATCTGCTTGGTGTTTCATGCATACTGATGGCTATCAGCTTCTTGGTAACATATGTATTGGCTACTCAGTAAACCTTTAAATCAGTGGAGTTTTGGCAGGTGAAAATTGTGATGAATGGTTCCGAATTCCTAGTCCTTCAGTTTGCAGCGGGACTCTATACACATGATTTTATGACAAATGGGGAATATTTACAAGGAAGGCCATAGTTATCATACTAAGCATGTATGGAAGAGAAAGAGAATAGTGGCAATAGTTAGAGAATCAATGGGCAGGAGAGCAGATTTTTATGTTCATGGTTTTCTGTAGAAGCTTCAAATGGTTTGCCACCTTACAGAAGAGATAGTAGTCCAGATTGAATTTGTGTATGTATGTGAAAGAAAAGACATGCAAAATGTATCGGAGTTAGAGTATTATTCACTATGGATCTATGTGATATGGTGTTTAGTATTTGAGATGTGGCTTAGTTTGGAGAGGGCTGGGTAAATACTTAATATTGCTGCTGAGGACATTTTTAGGAGTAGTAGTCAGTCATAGTCATAAATTTGTACACACAGAAATGGGCCATTCGTCCCACAACATCCATTTCAAGCTTTTTGCCCATTTATACTAATTCCATTTGTCTTCATTAGGTCCATATCCTTCTATTCGGGTTTCTGGATAATTGGGCTTTGTTCCAGGGAAGGTGGGATCTGTTCCGAAGGGACGGTTTACACCTGAACTGGAAGGGGACTAACATACTTGCGGGTAGGTTTGCTAGTGCTGCTCTGGTGGGTTTAAACTAGATTTGCAGGGGGAGGGGAACCAGAGTGTTAGAAAAGAAAGTGAGGAGGAAAATGATCATGTGAGGTCTGCAGGTATGGACAGAAGTCAAAGGTTCGTACATGATAGTAATGTTCTCAGGTGCGTCTATTTCACTGCAAGGAGTATTGTAGGTAAGGCGGATGAGTTTAGGGCGTGGATTGGCACATAGGATTACAATGTTATTGCTATTAGTGAGATATGGTTGCAGGAGGGGCAGGACTGGTAGCTTAATGTTCCGGGCTTCCATTGTTTCAGACGTGATAGAGGGGGAAGGATGAAAGGGGGAGGAGTGGCATTACTGGTCAGGGAACAGATCACAGCTGTGCGTAGACAGGACAGTCCGGAGGGCTCGTCTACAGAGGCCATATGGGTGGAGCTGAGGAACAGGAAAGGTGTGGCCACACTAATAGGGTTGTATTATAGACCGCCCAATAGTCAGAGAATTGGAGGAACAAATCTGTAGGGAGATAGCAGACCGATGTAAGAAACAGAAAGTTGTAATAGTAGGGGATTTTAACTTTCCACATATTGACTAGGACTCCCACACTGCGAAAGGGTTGGATGGCTTGGAATTTGTCAAATGTGTTCAGGAAAGTTTTCTAAATCAATATATAGAGGTACCAATGAGAGAATGCAATACTTGATCTCCTATTAGGGAACCAGGCAGGTCAGGTGACAGAAGTATGTGTAGGTGAGCATTTTGGGTCCAGTGACCATAATGCAATTAGTTTCAAGATAATTATGGATAAGGATAGGTCTGGTCCTCAAGTGGAGGTTCTAAATTGGAGAAAGGCCAACTTTGTGGAAATGAGAAAGGATCTAGGTAGGGTGGATTGGGATAAGTTATTTTCTGGCAAGGATGTACTCAGTAAATGGATAGCCTTCAAAGATGAAATTTTGAGAGCGCAGAGTTTGTATGTTCCTGTCAAGATTAAAGGCAAGGGTAACAAGCATAGGGAACCTTGGTTTTCAAGGGATATTGGTGAGCTGGTTAAGAAAAAGAGAGGTGTATAGCAGGTATAGGCAACTAGGAACGGATGAGGTACTTGAAGAGTATAGGAAATGTAAGAAAATACTAAAAAAGGAACTCAGGAAGGCAAAAAGAAGACATGAGGCTGCTTTGGCAGATAATGTGAAGGTAAACCCAAAGGGTTTCTACAGGTATATTAAGAACAAAAGGATAGTAAGAGACAGAATTGGTCCCCTAGAAGATCAGAGTGGTCGTATATGCGTGGAGCCTCAGGAGATGGGGGAGGTCTTAAACAGTTTTTTTGCATCGGTATTTACTCAGGAAACTGGCAGCGTGGATATGGAAGGAAGGGAAACAAGCACTAGTGTCATGGAGCATATAGAGATTAAAAAGGAGGAGGTACTTGATGCTTTACAGTGAATAAAGGTAGATAAATCCCCAGGGCCTGACAAGATATATCCTCGGACCTTGAGAGAGACTAGTGTAGAAATTGCAGGGGCCCTGGCAGATATATTTAAAATGTCCTTAGCCACGGGTACGGTGCCAGAGGACTGGAGGATAGCTCATGTTGTTCCATTGTTTAAGAAAGGCTTGAAGAGTAAACCAGGTAATTACAGGCCAGTGAGCCTGACATCAGTAGTGGGTAAATTATTGGAAGGTGTTCTGAGAGAGAGGACATATAAGTATTTGGACAGCCAAGGGTTGATTAAGGATCGTCAGCGTGGCTTTGTGCGTGGTAGATCGTGTTTAACGAATCTTGTGGAGTTTTTTGAGGAGGTCACTAAGAAAGTAGATGAAGGTAAGGCTGTGGATGTTGTCTACATGGACTTTAGTAAGGCCTTTGACAGGGTCCCACATGGGAGATTAGTTCAGAAGGTTCAGTCAATGGGTATCCATGGAAAGGTTGTAAACTGGATTCGAAATTGGCTGAGTGGGAGAAGATGGAGTGGTTGTGGATGGTTGTTTCTCAGATTGGAGGCCTGTGACTAGTGGTGTGCCTCAGGGATCTGTGTTGGGGCCATTGTTGTTTGTTGTATATATCAATGATCTAGACGATAATGTGGTAAATTGGATTAGTAAGTTTGCGGATGACACTAAGATTGGAGGTGTAGTGGACAGTGAGGAAGGCTTTCAAAGCTTGCAGAGGGATCTGGACCAAATGGAAAAATGGTCCAGAAAATGGCAGATGGAATTTAATGCAGACAAGTGTGAGGTGTTGCATTTTGGAAGGACAAATCAAGGGAGGACATACACAGTAAATGGTAGGGCACTGAGGAGTGCGGAAGAACAAAGGGATCTGGGAGTTCAGATACATAATTCCTTGAAAGTAGAGTCACAGGTAGACAGGGTTGTAAAAAAGGCTTTTGGCATCCTGGCATTTATAAATCAAAGTATTGAGTATAGGAGTTGGAATGTTTTGGTGAGGTTGTATAAGTCATTGGTAAGACCAAATTTAGAATAGTGTGTGCAGTTCTGGTTGCCGAACTACAGGAAGGATGTCAGTAAGATTGAAAGAGTGCAGAGGAGATTTACAAGAATGTTGCCGGGTCTTCAGGAGTTGATTTATAAGGAAAGATTGAGCATGTTAGGACTTTATTCCTTGGAGTGGAGAAGAATGAGGGGAGATATGATAGAGGTTTATAAAATGATGAGGGGCATAGACAGGGTTAATGCAAGTAGGCTCTTTCCACCTAGATTAGGAGAGATAAGTACGAGAGGACATGGCTTTAGGGTGAAAGGGGAAAGGTTTGGGGGAACATTAGAGGGAACTTCTTCACTCAAAGAGTGGTGGGAGTGTGGAATGGGCTGCCATCCGATGTGGTAAATGTGGGCTCGCTCTTAAGAGTAAATTGGATAGTTACATGGACGAGAAGTCTGGAGGGGTATGGGCTGGGGGCAGGTAAATGGGAGTAGCAGAATAATGTTTTGGCACAGACTAGAAGGGCCAAATGGCCTGTTTTTTTGTGCTGTAGTTTTCTATGGTTCTATGCCTTATCCATTCAAGTGCCTGTCTAAATGTTTCTTAAACATAGTGATTGTATCTGGTTGCACTATGTCTTCTGGCAGCAAGATCCAGATATCAACCACTTTTTTTTTCTTAAAATAAAATTTCCCCTCGTATCTCCTTTAAAACTCCTTCCTCTCAACTTGAACCTATGCTCTTTTGTTTTTGATATTCCTATGTTGGGAAAAGATTTGTGAAAAGTCAGAGTATTGGTGCAAAATGGTGAGCATGTGCTCAGGAATGGCAGTAAGAAAATATCCATTTAGATAAATGTAAGAAATAGGAAGGGAAGTTCCATAACTTTTAGTGCGCATTAGTGTTCTGTCGAGCTAGGCCTCTGGTAAACCAGTGCAATCTTGAGTGAGAATGTTATGTGAATACTCAGCAGGACTGAAAACAAGACTTGTGAAAAGATGGATGAGCTCTTGACAAGCCAAAGGGCATTCACATCTGCAGAGGAGATGGGTGATACCAGGCCATGTGCATGCATGTACAACTCAACTAACTCACTGGATCTTTCAAGGTGTAGGGCAGTAATGGTGTCTGGCTAGCAGAGGGTTGTGGCAGCATTAAGGTGTTCCACTGTCTCTAGAATGAGTGGACTTGATTATTACTGGCTGCAATAGAAATATGAGGTAAGCAAGAGGACAGTAATACTGGGTAAATTAAACTAACCTAAACTAAAGGTAATGCAAGTGGTCAAAATAGGTTATAAAAGGCAGATTCCTAGATAAGCATTTATTAGCCAAACAAGAAGTTGGTGTATTGCTTTTTAGTCCTGGTAAATGAAATGGACAAATAACTGACTTTTTTTTAAAAAGTAAAAACAAACCTAACTTGAATGTATAGAACTGTTTTAATTTGAAGCCCAAGGCACATTGCAGAAGTTATATCCAACAAAATTCAACATCCTGAATAACGTAAGCAGTTAATAAGTCAGAAGACAAAAAGCTTTTATGAAGCAGCATCTTCAAAGTGGGGTAAAGGGGCAGGAAGGTTTATGTGGAACTGAAAACACAGCTTCCAATGATGGAGTGAATAAATCTGAGATGATAAGGCAGAAGAGGTTAGAGAATGAAGCTCTGCGTGAATTTGAAATCAATGAGAATTTCAGATCAAAGCCTCATTTAACCAAGAGGCAATGCAGGTCATTGAACACAAGAGTGATATGTGAACAGGATTTGGAACAAATATTGAGAATGAAGCCATTATCTTCAGTGTCCACAACAAACTACATACTTCATTTCTCTTGAGCTATGTTGTTGGCAGTCTTGGCATTCCATTTAACCCTGAACACTGCTGTTCTCATTCTAAGCTCTCCCGAATGTCAATATTCCACTACTTATTGTGCAAAAGCACATAGATGCATTATAAGGAAGGCATGCCAGCGTCCTTACTTTAAGAGGTTAAGGAGGTTTGGCTTGTCACCGAACACTCTAACAAACTTCTACAGGTGTACTGTTGAAGGTATCCTGACTGGTTTCATCATGGTCTGGTACGGCAATTCGAATGTGCAGGAACGCAGGAAGCTGCAGAGAGGAGCAGGCTCAGCCCAATACATCACGGACACATCCCTCCCCACCGTCGGTAGTACCTACAGGAGGCGCTGCCTCAAAAAGGGAACATCCATCATCAAAGATCTCCACCATCCGGGCCCTGACATCTTCTTGCAGTTACCATTGGGCAGTAGGTACAGAAGCACCACCAGGTTCAAGAACAGCTACTTCCCTTCAATCATTCAGTTCTTAAACCAACCGGCACAATCCTAATCACTAGTGTTTAGCAACACTATGACCACTTTGATCACTTAGCACTCAAATGGACCTTGTTTTATTGTGTTCTTTTTTTGTAAAAATCATGTATAATTATTTTTCTGAGAATTTTGCTTGTATGATGCTATGTGCCTGTGATGCTACTGCAAGCAATTTTTTAAATATATTGCACCTGTGTATACATGTCCTTGTACATATGACAATAAACTCGACTTTGACTTTATGGTTGTACCTTGAGCTGCCCAGATCTCAACCCTGGAATTCTCTCTGAAAAGGAAGATTAAAAGCAGAATGCTGCTGATGCAGGGAAGCTGAATTAAAAAATAAAAATCGCTGGAGACATTTAGCAGATCAGGCAGATTCTAAGGGGAGAGAAACAGAGGTAATGTTCCAGCTCAGTGGCCTTTAATCATAACTGGAAAATGTTAGAAATGAAATGAGTTTTAAGTTGCAGAGAAATAGGACAAGAGCAGAGAGAATAAAAGGGAACGTCTGTGATGGGAGGAGACCAGAAGCAATTGTATGACACGTGATGGAGGTGCCAGCTGAAAAAGATGGGAGAACAGAATAGAGTCAGTACTGGAGACAGGTTGGGGGGGAAGTGTGGTCAATGTCGCTCTGGGAGTCTGGATTTGCAACTGATTAACCCTATCCCTGAAATGGAGATAGAGGTCAAGAAAAAGGCAAACTTCAAACTCAAAGGAGAGACTCCCAAGTGGGTGGAAGACAAGCACTTATAATTCAGATATGTACTTTCCTGAAAAATGCATCTGTTGAGAGCCTGAGCCATAAAAGAAAACAACAGTACTTCAAATGGAGGATAATGTGTAGTAATAATAATTGCAATAAAAAATATACAAAGCATTGGTAAAACAGTTCTGGAGTTTAACACTGTAATGGAAGAGATGTTAAAGCTTAGTAACTGTACAAAGCAGGTTCATCAGGATGATGGATGTTTGAAAACTTATAGATGCTAAGCAACATTTGTAGGGCTGTGGCATCAAGAAGCCCTAGTAAAATAGAAGTCAGTGGAAATTGAGAAAACCTCCCATTGGTATGAGACATACCAAATGCAAGTGCCCTGCACCATTTTGGAATCTTCCAATTCCCTGGCCCCCACAACCTCCTCTTCACCACGGAAAATCATTCCACTGAAAAGGAGGAGGGTTGTGGTTATTGAAAGACAATTATTTTGTCCAGGAATTCATTTTAGGAGTTGCACAGGGCATTGTCCTATCTCCAGCCATCCTCAGCTTCCTCATGCGTGACCTAGAATCTTGCTTCCACCACAAAGTTGGAAATGTGTGGTTTGCTGATGACTGCACAGTGCTTTATTCCATTCACAACTACATAGATTTGAGCCAGTAAGTCTGCTTCATGTAACAAAACCTGGACAATGTTTAAGTTTGGATTGGTAAGCGATAAGTAACATTTTCATCATGAATTCCAAGAATTGTAGAGTGTAGGCATCAATCCTTGTAATTCAGTGATCTAATCATGAACAAATTCCCTACCATCAACATGGAGGGAGGGGAATTTGGTTTTTGTTAATCAGAAACATAACTGCACCAACCATGGTAATTATGACTACCTTAGGAAGTCAGAGACTGGACACAGCCTTTTGACTTCTTCTGGCATAGCAAGGGATTTGTCACTTGATTCCTTAAACCTTTCTAGCATCTGTAAGGCACATGTAAAGTGTGATAGAATGCTCTGAACTTTCTTGTCAGAACGTAATATGCCAGCCACAATCTAGTTCAAAACTGCCTTTCTTTATCACTCCGCACCCAAAGCCTTGTGTCCCTGTAATCACCAAACTGTGGCTATAGTCTGGACCATCTACGAGATCCATTACAACTTGATAAGGCTTCTTTAACACCACCTCCCAAATTTGAAGCATTTATGGACAAAGAACATGAATGCATGGGAAACTCTCCCTTCCAAGTTGCATGTTAACTTGATTTAGAAAGATCTTGCCATAGTTTCTGACTCAAAATTCTGGAACTCCCTACCTAATTGCACTGTGAATACCTTTATGCAGACCATAAAATCTGAAGAAGGCAACTTGCTTTTACCTTTGCAAAGAAAATCAAGAATGTGCAATAACAATTGGCCAAAGGAGTAAATGAAAATATGAAAAGGGTATTGACCTGGTCAGACTGTTGATGGACAACCTCCAGACTAATGACATGGCTGGTACTTCTGTGAAGCACTGAAGGACCACTGGACTTTTGAATGCAATATCTTTTTGAGTGAAATATTAAATTGGGTACCCTTTGTGCCCTCTCATATGAATGCTGAAGATTGCAAGACATCTTTTGCAGGAGAGCAGTTGAGTTATCCCAGTCTTCTGGCCAATCTAAACGTCAACTAACACCAATGAAGCAGACTATTCCATTAATGTTTCTGGGAATCTTCTGCATGCAAATTGGTACGTCATTCTCTTACAGGCCACTGCTATTGCAGTTTGCCTCTGGACCTCCAGAGTACTCTATTGGCTTTGACTATTTTTAATAGAGATTTCAAATCCTCAGAGTAAGTAGGTGAGAAATTTTTTGACAATGAGGACATTTTACAGCTTGGAATATTTTTATCTCAGCAGTGGTTGAGGTGCAGATAAGTACATGCTTGAATCAGAAGAAGAGGCAGCTGTGGAGGATATGTAAAGAATTAAATGTTTGCTTTTAATAACCATTATTAAGCCAGCACAGATATAAAGGACCAAATAGCTTCCTTTTGTATGGTGTGCTTTTGTTAGTGATAGAACATAGAACAGCCCAGTACAGGAACAGGCCCGTCGGCCCACGATGTTGTGCCGGACTAATTAAACGAGTAATTAAATGCCTAACTAAGCTAATTCCTTCTGCCTACATGATGTCCGTATTCTTCCATTCTCTTGCACATTCATGTGCCTATCTAGAGCCTCTTAAACTCTTTATCATATTTGCCTCTACTACCATCCCTGGCAGCACATTTCCAGGCATCCATCTCTCTCTCTGTTTTTTAAAAAAAAAATTGCCCCACATACCTCCTTTGAACTTGCTCCCTCTCACCTTAAATGCATGCCCTCTAGTATTAGACATTTTGACCCTGGGAAAAAGATACCAGCTGTCTACTCTATTTATGCCTCTCATAATCTTATAAACTTCTGTCAGGTCTCCTCTCAGGCTCTGCCAGTCCAGAGAAAACAACCCAAGTTTGTCCGACCTCTCCTTATAGCACATACTGTGTAATCCAGGCCGCATCCTGGTAAACTTCTGCACCTTATCCAAAGCCTCTGCATCCTTCCTATAATGGGGCAACCAGAATTGAATACAATGTGCCAGATGCGGCCTAACTAGAGTTTTATAAAGCTGCAACATAACTTCCCAACTCTTGAACTCAGTGCCTTGACTAATAAAGGCAAGCATGCTATACACTTTCTCTACCGACCTATCGACCTGCACAGCTACTTTTAGGGACCTGTGGACTTGAACCCCAGATCCCTCTGTATATCACACTGTTAAGAATCTTGCCATTAACAGTGCACAATCCCTTTACCTTGATCTCCCAAAGTGAACACCTCACACTGGCTGGATTTGGCTCTATCTGCCATTTCTCTACCTATATCTGCAACTGATCTATATCCCTCTGTAATCTTTGGAAATATTTTGCACTCTCCACATCGCCACCAATATTTGTATTGTCTGCAAACTTACTAACCCACCCATCTACATTTCATCCAGTTCATTTATATATATCACGAATAGCAGAGGTCCTGGTACAGATCCCTAAGGCGTTGATAATTTCTGCAAGTTTTATTCATTTAAGTATGTATCAAATATTATCAATCTTCCCATAAAGTGTCAGCCAGACTATGATGTTTCTTTATCTTTATTTCCCATCCCTATTCACCTTGTGCGTCACCATCTGTTTTGAACTCCAGAACACTTTCTTGACTAGTTGGCTTGTTGATAAAGGTGTGGATGGATACTAGATCCTCTGTTGGGAGAGAGGATGGAAAATCAGACTCTTCCTTCCAAGCAGCTCAACCTCTGATTTCTTTTCACCCAGTCCCCAGTTTGTCTGGTGGCATGTGGCTCAAGTTGACAAGCATTGCATTAGATCTTTCGCTCCTCTGCAAACCACATCTCGAGTCAGGCAGGGCTCATCAACTTGAAGAGGCATGTCTTAATTTGTCTGAAATGAAATAACTTCATACTGAGATAACTAAATTAAATATGAGGCTCAGTCATTGAATTAGAATTTTAAAATCTTGTGCTGTAAGAGCATAGCTCCTAATGAAAGAGAATGGGACATTAGTGTTTTTAGTTTAAACAAAAGTGTTTGTGATTTTGTTTTTCCTCTATCCGTTACTTCCGTAAAACTAATTCAGTTCTGAAGCATTTCACTTTCTGTCCCTGACAGTCTGCAATGTAACCAGTATTATTTTGATGTAAGTTGCTCTCTGTTTTGAAAATGAATGCTGCCATCAGCTTGCGCAGTAGCTCAAACAGAATAAAAAAGGAATAAACGAGGAACTGCCTTCACCATGCAGCAAATAACCTGACTGTAGTGATGTGGATCACTTCAAAGCAATTCTGATATCTCTGGACCAGAGCAGAATGCTCTGTCAGGAAAATCACAATCTGTTCCCATTTCAAAAAGTACTAACATCAAATAAAACCTCCGCTCTTTATAAATGTGCAATGATGTTTATTCAAATGATATGGTGTGGGAGAAGTTTCTCCATACAGCTTGGCATGCAACCCTTAGAGATTCATGATTGATTTGGTGACTAAGTGCTAATTCCATCATTGTAATAAATATACTAATTTGAGTTGGGAACTGAGTGCAATAAGTAATGATGTGAGGTTCAGTTGATTTATTTGCATAACGTCCTCTGTGAGGTGGTTGTGCTCAAAGAGGCAGCTTCTGATCTCACTAATGAAGAGATAGTATCTGAGTCATGAGATGAAAAGGATTTGAAGAATAAATTGTTTCCAAAGGATAATCACCTTCCATTAGGCTTCAAGGCTGTTAGATTAAACCAGATATTATTGAAAGTCAGTTCAGAAATCTGGAGACATTTGTGATGTGTGTCTGAAACCACCTGAAATCCAAGATTTGAGGTGGCAAAAAAAAGCGGATTGCACGTAAAAGGACCTGTGCAAATCTGGCCTTTCGTAGGGGATTTGCCAACAGGAATGAAAGCAGTCCATCAGCCTCTAAAGTGTGAAGAGGTTGGATGAGTGGCTTTATTATGCAATGTTCGTTATTAAAATGGAAAATGACACCAGCAGGCATGGAGTACGGGAAAGCAAACACAGAAATTCTGGAAATATTCACAAAGTTAGGCAGCGCCTATGGAGAATGGAAGCTGTATTTCACATTGATGATATTTTAAATCTTTTGAATGTTTTCATCTTTTTTTATATTTCAGATTTCTAGCATTTGGGGCAATATTTATTTAGTTGACTTGAAAGCCCAGCTTTCTTGCGGGTTGAAATGCTGTGTTTTGCCGTCTGTTTAGAACCATAGAACAATACAGCACAATACAGGCCCTTCGGCCCACCATGTTGTGCCACCCTTCATACCACTCCAAAGACTACCTAACCCCTTCCTCCCATGCATCCCTCTATCTTAAATTCCTCCATATGCTTATCTAACAATCTCTTGAACGTGACCAACATATCAGCCTCCACCACCACCCCAGGCAATGCATTCCATGCACCAACAACTCTCTGGGTGAAAAACTTCCCTCTGACATCTCCTTTGAACTTCCCACCCATTACCTTAAAGCCATGCCCTCTTGTATTGAGCATTGGTGCCCTGGGAAAGAGGCGCTGGCTGCCCACTCTATCTGTTCCTCTTAATATTTTGTATACCTCTATCATATCTCCCCTCATGTCCTTCCCTCCAATGAGTAAAGCCGTAGCTCCTTTAGTATCTCCTCATAATCCATACTCTCTAATCCAGGCAGCATCCTGGTAAATCTCCTCTGCACCCTTTCCAACGCCTCCACATCCTTCCTATAATGAGGCGACCAGAACTGGACACAGTACTCTAAGTGTGGTCTAACCAGAGTTTTGTAAAGCTGCATCATTACTTCGTGGATCTTAAACTCAATCCCACGAGCTATGAAAGCTTAACATCCCATAAACTTTCTTAACTACCCTATCCACCTGTGTGGCAACTTTCAGTGAACTGTGGGTATGAACCCCCCAGGTCCCTCTGCTCTACACTGCCCAGAATCCTGCCATTTACCTTATACTCCGCCTTGAAGTTTGTCCTTCCAAAGTGTACCACCTCACACTTCTTTGGATTGAACTCCATCTGCCACTTGTCAGCCCAGCTCTGCATCCTATCAATATCTCTCTGTAAGCTTCGACAGCCCTCCACACTGTCCACAGCACCACCGATCTTTGTGTCTTCTGCAAACTTGCTAACCCACCCTTCCACCCCCTCATCTAAGTCATTAATAAATATCACAAAAAGTAGAGGTCCCAGAACTGATCCCTGTGGGACACCACTAGTCACAGCCCTCCAATCCGAATGCACTCCCTCCACCACAACCCTCTGCTTTCTACAGGCAAGTCAATTCTGAATCCACACAGCCAAGCCTCCCTGGATCCCTTGGCCTCTGACCTTCTGAAGGAGCCTACCATGTGGAACCTTGTCAAACGCCTTACTAAAATCCATGCAGGCCACATCTACTGCACTACCCTCATCAATCTTCCTGGTCACCTCCTCAAAGAACCCTATCAGGCTAGTGAGGCAAGATCTTCCCTTCACAAATCCATGCTGGCTGTCCCTAATCAGTCCATGATTCTCTAAATGCTCATAGATCCTATCTCTAAGAACCCATTCCAACAGCTTTCCCACCACAGACGTAAGGCTCACTGGTCTGTAATTCCCTGGACTATCCCTACTACCTTTTTTGAATAAGGGGACAATATTTGCCACCCTCCAATCCTCTGGTACCATCCCCGTGGACAACGAGGACTCAAAGATCCTAGCCAGTGGTTCAGCAATCTCCTCCCTCGCCTCACGAAGCAGCCTGGGGAATATTCCGTTAGGCCCCAGGGACTTATCTGTCCTAATATTTTCTAACAGCTCCAACACATCCGCTGTCTTGATATCTACATACTCTAGAACATTACCCTTACCAACACTGTCCTCAGCGTTATCAAGGCCCCTCTCTTTGGTGAACACTGAAGAGAAGTATTCATTGAGAACCTCACCCACTTCCACAGCTTCCAGGCACATCTTCCCACCTTTGTTTTTAATCGGACCCATCCTTCTGCACTTCGCATACAAGTAAAAAGCCTTGGGATTCTCCTTAACCCTACTCACCAAGGCCTTTTCATGTCCCCTTCTCGCTCTCCTCAGCCCCTTCTTAAGTTCCCTCCTTGCTACTCTATATTCCTCACGAGCCCTGTCTGATCCTTGCTGCTTACACCTTATGTATGCTGCCGCCTTCTTCCTAACTACTTGTTCCACCTCCCTTGTCACCCATGGTTCCTTCACCCTGCCATTTCTTCTCTGCCTCACCGGGACAAATTTATCCCTAACATCCTGCAAGAGATCCCTGAAGATCGGCCACATCTCTATAGTACATTTCCCCTTAAAAATGTCACCCCAATTTATGCTCTCAAGTTCTCGCCTTATAGCCCCATAATTTGTCTTTCCCCAATTAAATATCTTCCCGTCCTCTTTGCTCCTATCCCTGTCCATGATAATTCTAAAGGTTATGGAGCAATGGTCGCTGTCCCCCAAATGCTCGCCCACCGATAGATCTGTCACCTGACCTGGTTCATTACCTAAAACTAGATCTAGTATGGTATTCCCTCTAGTCGGCCTGTCAACATACTGTGACAGGAATCCATCCTGTACACACTTAACAAATTCCGCCCCGTCTAAACCTTTGATGGAGCAATCAAAAGACCTGTGGCTTAAGTGGCAGAAAGTACTTCAGAGGGTTCTTTTTCCCTGTTGAAATCATATTTCAATGTCTTCCCTATGTTACTGATTTGACAGACTGACTTTTGAAATGTTTTTCTGTTATATGCTGCACTTAGGATAATCTTCCTGATCAGTGTTGCATTTCTTTTCATACACTTCATATATTTCACATACTTTGGTCTTTTACTGTACAGTGGTCAAATATCTTTGTGACAGATCTTTATCGCCAGAGTGCAGCTTAGTGAGTACAGTACATGTTAAAATGGCATTCAATCTCTGTGCATGTTTTAAACTCATATTATGAGGCCTGGCTAGACTTAGAATGTTGTAGCTTGCTGATGGAAGTTTTTTAGTCCATTAGAAGATTTGATTTATTCAGTTGAAGCCCAGGAAATGCCTGAATTTGCTTATTTTTGCTCTGGGGTCCTCAAGGATCTATCCTTTTGGGTTTTGCCAAGACCAGGTGGTTCTGAACCTCTGATGAGGCTCAAAGCCGTGGTCTAAAGGCTAAATTGGTGAGGTGAGTGTGACTGCCTTTGACAATTGTTAGTTGTCATCAAGGGGAAAACACTTCAGTGCCTGGAGGCATACTTGTACAAAGGAACATGATTGCAGTTGTTTCAGGTTATTCATCCCAGCCCTGGAACACCACTTCAGGAGTTCTTTAGAGCAGTGCCCGAGGTCGAACCATCTTCTGATGATAGAAAATGCTGGGAATGCTCAATAGGTTAAGCAGCATGCATATGGGAAGAGAAACAGAGTTAATGTTTCAGGTCAATGATCTTTCATCAGGAAACATATTTTTTAAGTTAGAGGGAGTGTGGTGAAGCTTTGCTGTACTCCCTCTATTGCAAGGAAATGAATCCTTGGGTAGAAAGATCAGATCTGTCCATTGTGATTCCAGACTCTGTCTCATAATTGGATAAAGGTGTCTCTACTCTTGTGCTGAAATTCTCTTGCAATAAAGGCCAATGTACCATTTGCCTTCCTAATTGTTTGTTGAACTTGGAAATTAAATTGGTGATTTGTGTTCAAGGAGACCGAAGTCACTCTGAGCAACAACAGTTTCCATCTCTCACCATTTTAAAAAAAATCTTCCTTTTTGATTCTTCTTCCAAAGTGAATGATCTCACGTTTTTTCACATTACATTCCATCTGCCATTTCCTGCCTTTCTATGTCCCCATGAAGCCTCTCTGTATCCTCCTTAAAGCCCACACTACACCTAGCTTTGTGTCAGCAACAAACTTGGATATATTACAATTGATTCTCTCACTTAACTGCTTTGATCATTTGCTGGTACCTGAACAAAGCAAGGTTAGGCATTCAGAACTGGTACATGGAACGGTGCAGGAACAGGCTCTTCAGCCCAGAATGTCTGCACCAAACATGATGCCGAATTAAACTAAATCTCTTCTACCTGTACATGATCCATATCCCTCCATTCCCTGCATATTCATGTGTCTAGATAAGACTAGTAAAAGGGATGAAGAATAGAAATTGGGTAGAAAATCATCCTGGGGAGCCAAGATCTAGAGAGAAATTGAGAAACAGTTCATGTATCATATGCTGCTAACTAATAGATTATTTGGGTCATTTAATTTTTATTGGATATTAATTTTGTATATCTCTCTCTCTCTTCCACTAGAAGTGGCAGAACTTGAAGCAAACCTACCCAGTAAGTAAAACATTTATTTACAAATATTTTAATGTGATATCAAGAATATTTTCATGTCCTCTTTGTTGAACCTAACAGTCAGTACAAAGTTTGCTTTGAGAGTTGCTGATTATAAAGCAATAGTTTGGGAAATGCATCAGTGTTTTGATAGTTATTTTTTTGCCAGAATGTATATTTGAAGACTCGGCTTTGGGATATAAGTTATGGATTGGGTACTTTTGGGTGTATGAATTGTGGTTAGGTTATTAAGAACATTGTGAGTTAAGAGCCAGGTTTGTATTTTGAGCTATGTTTTTTTGGAAGGTATGAGGTTAAATTTGGGTTGGATAATTGGAGGGTGATTTTGGTAATGTGTCTGGAGATGGGACTATGTGTTTGGGGCTGGTTTTAAGTTGAGGATTTATGGCTCTGGTTTTGGGTCGGCTGAGAGTTTAGGACCAGCTCTTCTCACAGGATAATAGATTGGGGCTTTCGGGGCTGTAGATTTAGCATTTCAATTAGTCACCTCTTGCGGTTGGGATGCTGATGTGATTTGAAAGTTCAGAAATGGACATAGAACAATACAGCACAGAAAGAGGCCCTTCAGCCCATGATATTTGTGCCAAGAAAAGTTGAGAAAAATTAACAAGATTTTGGGATATGGTAGTAAATTTGTGGATTTTTGAGAGGAAAGGGAGGTTAGTGACAGGGTGATGGTTTGCAAGAATTCAAGCTGGAAGAAGACTTGCTTGTGGTGAGGGAATGTTTTTCCAAGGGCGGACGCAGTACCTGAAGAGAGAGAGCCTCTTACAGGGCCAGGTAGAAAATGGTAATGAGAATGGGGTTAAGGTAGGAGGAAATGTATCTTTTGTATAACCTGAGCTCAGATAGGGCATGGGAGGAATGTGGGACATGGGAAAAATGGGTGAAGTATACAGTTTCAGGGCTAATAAGTTGTGAGTACCTTGGGAGGAGTTTGGTTTAGCCGCCAATGCACAGGGAAAACAGCAGAAATGTTTCCAGTGATGCCCACTTCCTGAAAAATTAATGAGCAAATCTTGGTGATAGAATATCCAAGTGCTCTTTGTGCTTATTACTTAATTTTCTTAGGGAACAAAGGCTATGTAGTTGGGGGTTTGAAAGTGCAATGATACATGACCTAGTGGAGAGATGTTTCTAGTTGGATGCAAAAGAAAGTGGGGTGGTAAAGGAGGTAAAAAGGTTTGAGTAGCGAGCTCTACAGAGAAGTGATTGGAGTTTGCTTTATGTGTGACCAAGACCATAGTGCTACCATAGTTGGAGTGTTGTTGTATATAGGGGAAGGAGATATGAGTAAAGCATAATATATTTGGGAAAAATACCTATCACCTTCAGAATTATATGTGGGCACAATGCTTAATTTTGCTCTGAAAATATTGTGCCTGCATTTTTGAGATGACATGTTTTATTCTCATTGGTTTCCCTTATTCTGTGCCTGCATGACCCTTGCCGCTGGGAGTAAGGAGTGTTTGTGTCGTGGCTTCTGGAGGTTTACAAAGACATAATCTGGATTTGATTAAATGGAAATGATGCATGCAGTGTGCGTGTGTTTGATCAAGTAGGGACTCAAAATTATCAAAAACAAGATTACCCCTGAGTTACAGCAACTTGCTAAGTCTCCGATCTCATGGAGTGCTTGTGGTAATACAGTGAAGGTCTCACAAGCTTCCACATGCTGCTTCCTTACAGTGCAGACATCTGATTGCAATTTAAAAATAATTTTCTGCTGTCTTGGTCAGTGTCTTGCGTCAGTTGAACAGATGGAAAACATTAGTTGATTTCACATCTCAACCATCCACAAACATACTTCTTGCAATCTTTGTACAATTACATTGCTCAGCTACATATATATTACAGAAATGATCTAATTACTTCAAATTTTGTGAATTTTGATCCCAGTTATCCTTCTGAAGGTACTGGGACACAGCTCGAATGGCTGTTTTCCTGAAATGCTGGCTTTTGCTGGGATACAGTCCAGTGCCTTTTCCAAGGATCATATTAAGGTCTGCAGGTGATAATTCATTGAGGTACATACCTTACCTGTGGCTGCATTCCCAGCCATCATCTAAGTTGCAATTTTTGTGTAGTATCCTAGATAATAACAGTCAATGGAGTTTTCCTATGGAGAGGAAACATTTTCTATGCTCAGTTCAGTTGTTAATGAAGTCCATCCATCCACATCCTTGCTGGTTCACTGGCTAGCAACTTTGAGCACAAATATGAGATTTTTCTTTTCCCCTTATCTTTTGGAGACAGTGACGTCATTGGTAGCACCACAATTATAGTGGCAATGATCATCTACTTTAGCAAATCCAAGAATTAACCTGGCAAGTTGTGATGGCTATAGCTCAGTTGTTCCTTTGTATGTGTTGCCTACATTGAGTTTGGGGGAATTTGGCTGGTCTTTGGCTGAAGCTCACTTTGAAGCAGGTCTCTCAATGACATTCCAGCTGTAATTATGAACCAAAGCTACAGCTCTCTCTCTCAGGAAGGTACTCGATTGTACATGTGAGTTGGCATTTTGTGCCATCAGTGCACTTTGACTTGGATAAGAGGTAATAGTGTCTCTGATGAAACCAGACACGATACATTTATCGAGAGTAACTGGTGTAGCTGGAATTGTGATTGACACTGTCTCCATTAGACCCTGACCTATTGAAAGGGTGGGCAGTGATCCTGCTGCATTCTGACCTGACAAGAGATCAGGGAATGCCACTGGTGCAGCCTGACCTAATGAGCAGGCAGACTGTGTGGATGGAAGGTTAATAGTCCAGACCAAAATGTATATGGAAAGGTTAGGGAAGTAAAGAAAGGAGGAGAAGGTGAAACAATGCTATCTGACACTATTTCAGTTGTTGAAAGAAGTTCAATCAGTTTGGGTGAGTGCACAGGAGAAAATCTAATTAGAATAAAAAAAACACTATAGAGGATGGAAGGTGGGTGGACATTGTTGACAGCAGTGAAGCAGTAATGGAATTCATAAATGCAGATAACTGAGTAGCTCATAGAAGAGGCAAAGTGTGCATCAGGGAACCTCTGCATAGACTGAAACTTGCAAAGCAGCTCAGGTCATAAAGGTGGGGAAATTGTCATGTGTTTTTGGGAAGGTTTCTTGGCAATGTGTTTTGTAATTGACAAGGATGCAAACAGTACTAGAATTCATAATGAAAATGAGCCAGAAATGCTTTCTTTAGAACAAGGAAATGTCTTGAAATGACCATAATGTAATACATTTAATTTTGAGAACTCCCACACAAACCAAAGTTTAAACTTAAATAATGATGCCTTTGAAGGAATGAAGCATAAGCTAAACACCCACAGAGCACAGTGAAAATTGTTGAAGGAATTATTGTATACAATATGAGGCCAATATATCTAAAGAAAAAATGTTCCATATACAATTAAGCAATCATGGTCAACATGTAAACAGAAAATATATCTCATGGACAAGATAAGTACAGAGACAGCATGAAGGGCAATACTATAGATAAGGTATCTTTATTAGTCACATGTACATCAAAACACAGTGAAATGTATCTTTTTTTGCGTAGAATGTTCTGGGGGCAGCCCGCAAGTGTCGCCACTCTTCCGGTGCCAACATAGCATGCCCATAACTTCCTAACCCGTATGTCTTTGGAATGTGGGAGGAAACTGGAGCACCCAGAGGATACCCATGCAGACATGGGGAGAATGTACAAACTCCTTACAGACAGTGGCCAGAATCGAACCTGAGTCGCTAGCGCTGTAATAGCATTACGCTAACTGCTACACTACTGTGCCTGCAACATGCATTTAAGGTCAAATACTAGGACTTGCATTTAAGGTGGAAGGGGGAAAGTTTAGGGAAATGTGCAGTGTAAGTTTTTGATACAGATAGGTAGGTACCTGGAACGGGCTGCTGAGATAGAAGCAGATATAATAGGGATGTTTTAAGAGGCTTTTAGGTAGACATATCAATATGTAAGAAATGGAGGGATATGAATCATGTGCAGGCAGAAGAGATTTTAGTTCAATTTGGCTGAAGAGCCTGTTCTTGAGCTGAACTGTTCTATGTTCTACGTAAGGGTAAGAGCAAAGCATCAAACTAAGTAGGGGAGATGGGATTAGGAGAGGGGAAATTTACAAAGTTAAAGGATAAGGCATTAGAGCAGGGAAGGGAAAAGATGAGTGATAACAAGAGTGTATAAGAAAATGACAAGGCATATAAACAGAAGGATTTGCCTCTCATTGGAGTCAGAGTAGAGAAAAATGGTAAGCAGACAAAATTAAAGGCTCTTCTTTTGAATGCACACTGGATTGTTAGGATCTTGGTATTCCAGGATATAGAAACAGGCAAAATGGAAAATAAAGGTTGGTAGTTAAGGATGGGGTAATGGCAGTGGAGGGAAAGATATCTAAGTTGAGAAAATTAAGAAGAACCAGTTTGTGTGGAGTAACAAATAATCTGCTGGAGGAACTCAGTGGGTCGAGTAGCATCCATGGGAGAAAAGGAATTGTCACGTTCCAGTCCTGATGCAGGGTTTTGACTCAGAATGCAGGGTTAATTAATGAACTTGTTGTTAATGGGATTTTTAGGGCAGTGTGATCATAATATAATAGAATTTCATTAAGATTAAGAGCGACTTGGTTCAATCCAAATCCAAGGATGATGAATCTAAACAAAGCAAAGAGAAAAGGCATGAGATGGGCATGAGCAGGTCAGGCAGTATCTGGAAAGATTTAAAAAAAAGAATTAATACTTCAGATCTGAGACCCTTCATCAGAACTGGGAAATTAGTTTTCACTTGCAGAGAAGGTAAAGGAAGGATGGCTTGAACAAAGGGAATTTCTCCAGGGTGAGACCAAATGGTTTAATGTGGTGGCTCAGTAATGCAGCTGGTAGAACTGCTGCCTCACAGCTCCAGTGACCTGGGTTCAACCTGACATCCATTGCTGTCTGTGCAGAGTTTGCACCACCTTCTCCCTGTGACCATGTGGGTTCCTCCCGAATGCTCTGCTTTCCTCCCACATCCCAAAGACGCATGGGTTGGTAGGTTAATTGGCCACTGTAAATTGCCACTAGAGTAGGTGGGTGGTGGGACTGTGAGGAGAATAAGTTCCAGAGGAAATTAGTGGGGGAAATATGATTGCACTTTGAGATGGCATAGATTTGCTGGGCTGAATGGCTTCCTCCTATGTCATGAAGAAATATGTAACAGATTCAGTGCTCTTTTTCTGTACTATAACACACCATGATTTGAATGGCTGATTTTGTTGTTTAACAGGCAGGATAATGTGCCTGTACTGTAACAGTCAGTCTTTAAGGGCCATAATAACTTCAATTTTAATGGCCAATTTTTGTGTTTTAATTGATTCAACAGACTCTAATAGTCAAATTCAAAGATTGTTTCTGTCTACAAAAAAGTGGAATCCATAGTCTGTATGGGACTTGTTGGGTTTGATCTGAATTCAAAATTGGCTGATGACATTGAACTTGGAAGCGTGATAAACAGTGAAGAGGAAGGAGGTGGACTTTGAAGTTACAGCCAAGCTGTTGGAATGGGTGGACACGTGGAAGATTAAATTTAATGCAAAGTTGTGTAAGATAGTACATCTTTGCAGGAAGATTATGGAAAGGCAGTTTCTAAAGTTGATGCAAGATTAGAGAGATCTTGGTGTACACAAATCTATGAATGTTGCAGTGAGGGTTGTGAAAGTAATATCTTAAAGCAGACAGAATCTTCTGCCTTATAAATAAGAAGCATAGAATACAAAACGAAGGTGGTTGTTTTGAATCTCTGTAAAACACTGATTGATTAATTGCACTAATTACATCTGACTCTGGTCACTACATTATAGGAAGAAAGTGAATCCCTGGAGAAGTTGCAGAAAATACTCAATAGAATGTAGCTGCAGATAAACAACTCCAGTTATGTAAGCGGGAGAAGGTGGGCTTGATTTTCTTAAAGCAGAGAAGATTGATAATTTCATAGAAACTCTTCAAAGCATGAACGGGTCTGGACAAAGTGAATCAAGAGAAACGGTATCCATTGGTGCAGAATGGTGGCAGTCTTGAGGATGTCGATTTAAAATATTGGTTAAAGAACCACGGTGACAAAAGAAACAAACTTGATTGCAGCAAATAGTGATAATCTGAAATTCACTGCCTGATGTAGATTCAATAGTTGCTTTCAAAAGGAATTAAATATAGGAAGGTGAAGAGCATGCAGGGATGGTGATGAAATGAGCAGGATTGCTTTTGCAATGATTCAGTGCAGGCTCAATGGACCAAATAACCTCACGTTCTGTTCTTTGATGTGACGACCTGTTTCTGTGCTGTAACACTCGATGCATGTTTTTGCTGTAACATGATGTATCGAGCTCTTTGTGCTGTAGCAGTCAATAGCTGGTTCCTGCACCATAATGTATAATTGTTTTGTTCATTAACAGACTGATCAGGTTGTTTCTGAACTGAGATTCTATTTCTGGGCTGCTTTTGTGCTGTAGCAGTGTGAGAGTCACTGGGCTATTTCAGTGGTGTTTGCTGGGCTCTTTTTGTGCTGTCAAGATTGAGATTCAAAAAGCTTCTTGACTGAACAATCTTATTTGATCATCTTTTTCTATAACAGACTGTGATTCAGTTATCCTGGTTCTGTATTGGAAAAGATTGATTTAATGGCCTGCTTCTGGGTTGTAGCGAATTGTGATTGGGTGAGCTTCAATGATGAGAGCTGAACTGTTTCTGCACAGCAGTCTGATTTGATATCCAGCTTCTGCACTGTAACAGTCTAAATAAATGAAAGTTTCTATATGGTGGCAAATAGATCACCTGCTTCTGTATTGTAACATTGCAATTCGATGGGCTGCTTAGTTATTGGAATAAATTTACTGAGGCCCTGTTTTTGTGCTGTACAGACTATGATCGAATAGCCTTTTTCTGTACTGAAACAATTTGAGATTCAGTGGCATATGCTGCATTAAGCTGTGTGTTGATCTGCTACAGCATATTATGTTTCAGTGCTTTGTTTCTGTCCTACCACAGTATGAAGTTCTTTGGCCTGTAAAGAAATTTAAGTGTGATTCATTGGGCTATTTCCATAATGTAATGATCTTATAGGCCATTGAATAATATAACAGATTGAGATTCTGCATTGTATTATTCCTTTACACACCATATTCTCACCAGTTGACGATGAACCTAATTCCTTTAAGTTTTAGATATTGTGGACTTCACACAGATTCCAGACTCTAATCCTTTGGTGACCCTTTTTATTTACGGGTAAATATATTTATTTAGTAACATACACCCTGAAACTTAGAATAATGTTGTCTAAGACCTTCCAGATTTGAAGGCAATCTTGTGTTTATAGTGCAGTACAGCCACAGAATTTTCTTGTTTGATGTTTGGCATTGCCATCCATCACCAAGCAGTGAAATTCACACAAGGGAACAATTGGTTTTCTGTGGACATGGTCTGAACCTGGAATAAAAACCCAGAACAGGAACTTGAGAACAATCAGCTTCATAACAGGGTAAAAGAATTGAAAGAGAGCGAGGAAGTAGCTTCCTGGCTGTCGTTTGCAAGTCATCTAGTTCCTCTTTGGAGTTTAACTATTGACAGGCAGGCTGAGCTTTTCCAGAGTATTGAAGGAGATCTAGGATGATTTACCTTTCTGTAATCTGCTAGGGAATGCAGTTTGATGCTGAATGAGATTGAGTTAGGAATTGTGCAGGATTGAAATAGCCTAAAAGTGGGGGTACAAAATGAGAGGTTGCCACCTGGCCTTCAAATGCTACAAGGACAGTGTTAGCATGGTCAACATTGTCACATCCAGATTCCTTTCTAGTCTGACCTACAGAACCTGAGCAAATAATAAGACCATAAGACATAGGAGCAGAATTAGGCCATTTGGCCTATCGAGTCTGCTCCGCCATTCGATCATGGCTGATTTACTTTTCCCTCTCAACCCCATTCTCCTGCTTTCTCACCATAACCTTTGATGCCCTTACTAATCAAGAACCTATTTACCTCTGCTTTAAATATACCCAATGACTTGTTCTCCACAGCCGTCTGTGGTAATGAATTCCACAGATTCACCACCCTCTGGCTAAAGAAATTCCTCCTCATCTCTGTTCTAAAGGGACGTCCTTCTATTCTGAGGCTGTGCCCTCTGGTCCTAGACTCTCCCACTACTGGAAACATTCTCTCCACGTCCACCCTATTCAGGTCTTTCAATATTCGGTAGGTTTTAATCAGATCCCCCCTCGTCCTTCTAAACTCCAGCGAGTAAAGGTGCAGAGCCATCAAATGCTCCTACGTTAATACTTTCATTCCCGGGATCATTCTTGTAAACTTCCTCTGGGCCCTCTCCAACCCCAGCATATCCTTCCTTAGATATGGGGCCCAAAACTGCTCAGAATACTCCAAATGTGGTCTGACCAATGCCTTATAAAGCCTCAGCATTACATCCTTGCTTTTATATTCTAGTCCTCTCGAATACACCACAAAATTTAAGCAATAAAGGCTGCAAATAATTCCAGCGAGAAGATTAACTGGGTCTGACGAATGCTCTACTGATTCAATAACTTGTTCTTCAGTATTCTTCCTACTGCTTTTAGTGATTGTATGTAATAGCTGTTTGTGTTTGCTAGCTCATTGGTACAAATGCCAAGTGTGTATGGAGCTGTCAAAGACTGGGGAAATGTTGGCATTGATATTTATGAGTAGTGAGAGTGAGATCCCACACTGATTTTTAAATTGCAGTCATCTATTTTTAAAATTGAATAGCAAAGCAGATGGATTTTTGTAAGGGGGAGAAAGCCATCTGGTAAAATAAGGCTCTGTAGTTCACATGAATCAAGCCAGCTTTGGAAACCAACAAAATTCTCCCCTGTTCCCATATACCCCAATCAACATCATTCTCCAGAATCTTGATCCACAGCTTGATTTGCCTTTGGTGAAATTTCTGACGTACTTGCCTTCCCGTTCCCATGGTGTTGTACTTGAAAATAGACCATAATTTAAATCATATTGAATAGTAAAGCTGTATTGAATGTTCATGGGCAGTGTTTAAAGTTCGCAGAAAAAGGTAGTTTTCTTATGATCTTTACAAGTGCATAAGGTGATCAGAACATAAACAAATTTTTCGAAATTGTTAACAGCTTCTCTGTGGAAGTGTATGCATGTGCAGAAGAATATCCAACCCAGCTGCAAAATTTAGCTGCTTGTAGAATGTTGAATCTACATTATAACATATTTTATTTCTGATCATTTACACAGTCACTTGCAGCTTTCAAGAGAGCTCATCATTCCCATTTTCTTTGGAGATGGCACCCACGTTAATTTTTTTGACCTGGCATCTAAGAATTGTCTGCTTTTTCAATTGTCTTCACTGTTTAATTTCATTAAATTCCAAAATAATTTCCTTTAGCTGCTTAGTTTCTAGTGTTCGGTATTTTAAGAATCCTGATAACGGATTTCCTCGAAGATTTATGGCATAAAACTTTAGCATGAAATATCTGTGTTCACTGGGAATGGAGGAAGTCAGTATAAAATGTTAAGTTTTTCATTCCTCTAGGGCTATCATTTATAAAACCCTGCATATTTTTATAGCTTTATTTCTGCACTTGCACTGCCAGGAATCTTTGTATTTGACTCCTTGCTCCTCTCTGTTCATCACCTTTTATCCATCACTGAATGTATGCGCTCATTCCAGATTTTTCTTCTGAAAGTGCATTGCTTCAAACGTATCCACACTAGACTGCACATGCCTCCTTTCTGCCTTCCTGAAGAGTTTGCATTTCCCTTCATGGTTGACTGAATCTCATTTTGTGTAATTGCACATTGAGATTATGGTCCTTGTGTTCAAATCTTTCTTTCTGCATCTTCTCTTGTGAGACTTCTATGAAATGCTTTTTTGTTATCTAGTCATTTTTTCCAAAAGTATCTTGATTGTCAAACTTGATTTCCTTTACTCCTGCTGTCTGTCAATAATATATTTATCTGGTGATGGTAATCCATCTTGTGTTTGAAGATTCTTCATTTGGGACAAATCCTTTATTGCTCTGAATTTTCCCCTTTATCAGTTCAGTACCTTTATCCTCAGTACTTTGTCCTTAAATAGTCTAGCTATTAATTTCCAATTGCTCACTTGCTTTCTTCAGTACTTTATTCCACTTGATTTCCCATAAATAAATGGTTGTGCTTTCCAGTAGGTTGATTTATCAGACGACTACTGTGCATAGTCTAACATAGCATGTCATAGCATGCAAGTTGACTGCTGTCATATTGTTGGTGTATATAGGTTTATTGATAATGCCTGTTTTGTAAATGATCCTCTGATGATTTAAATTTCTGATTGTGGGTTTGTTGGTTATTATTTCTATATCAAGATTTGAAGTTACTGTACCAGAGAAATGGCTTCAATGGAAAATGAATGTGGTGGAAGGATGGTCTTCAATGGAAAGTTAAGGTGGTAATGGGATAGGTTTCAGTAGTGAGTTAAAATAGTGGAAGGTTGGTCTTCGGTGGAAATGATGTAACAAGGGGTTAGGAAGAGTTAATGTACCAGAAAGATCAGCACTGATGGAGAATTCTGTGCTAAGGGAATAGGCTGAGAGCTTTTTGTTCTACATGACTTGTGCTTTATGTTCTTGGTACTGACTCTGTGTTTTCATTCACTCTAATTATTGGTTTTTTTTCTGCAGGTACGTGCAAACTGGATTTCCCTGATGCAAACAAACTTTATTCCTTCCAGCTGAATGTCATGCCAGGTAATCTTTACTAACCTGATCATAGAATTACTTGGCTGTGGCATTTTTCATTTAAAAAAAATTAAAACCAAGTGAATTATGTGTTATTGCTGACTAAATCTCGGGTTGTATATGCAACAATCAGTTTGTTTCATTGCTATAGGATGTACAGAATTCAGTAATGCTATAATTGAAAAGTATGGAAGCTGAGGAAACAGCACTTTCATCTCTGAATCAAACATTCATGGATTCAAGTTTCATTCCCATAGAATTGAGCACATGACCTTAACTGGTGAAGACCACAAGCGTAAAGTACAAAAACAAGAAGTTTATGTTGAATCACTGCAAAACAGCAATTAGAGTATGTGAAAATCAAAAAAAAATGCAGATGCTGGAAATCTAAATGAAAGAGTCTTCAACCTGAAACGTTAGCTCTGTTGCTTTTCCCACAGATGCGGGCCTGACCTGTTGAGCATTTCCAGCATTTTCTGTTTTATATGCAATTAGAGCATGGTGCCTAATTGTGGTTACCACACTCTATGAAGAAAGCATCACCACTAAAGAAGGTGCAGAAAAGGTTTAGTAGAATGATCCCGGAGATGTGTATAAACAGAGGAGTTGGGCTTGTGCCCTTAAAGCTGGAAAGTTTGAGTTGTGGTTTGATAGAAGTGTTCAAAACCATGAAGTGAATAAATCAAAACTTGCTTTGTTGGTGGGTGGGTTGAGGATCAGAGGGCATGATGGGATTATCAGAAGAACCATGGTGGATGTGAGAAGAGGTATCATGTGGATTTTTTTTTAAGGATAGAGCTGATGGCAGTTTTGAAGGGAAAGGGAACAATACTCAAGAAGAAGGAACCATTAATGATACTTGATGACAAATTAAATTTATATTTAAATGGTCTGGTTATTAATTTCCAATTGCTTTCTTCAGTACTTTGTTCCACTTGATTTTCTATAAATAAATGGTCATGCTTTTCCAGTAGATTGATTTATCAGACGACTACTGTGCATAGTCTCACTGTGAGATCCAAAGAAGTTAGAGAAAGTAGTTAGTAACCCCCCCCCCCCCCCCCAAATCAAGCTGAAGGAGAAAGTGGCGTGTCAAGCAAAGATGACACAATGAGAGCAGGGAGAGTAACTAGAGAAAAATGCAATTCAGTGCTAGGGCAGGGGGGTGCCTTTGAGGATTTATTTTGTGGAGTACGAGGCTTTCAGGCAATATCCACGCATGCTTTTTCTAAGCTTGCTAATATCACAGTATTTTGGAAAGAAATTTTCTTAAGCCAACACGTACTGGTGGGGTTGGAGCATTAATGTGTTAAGTATTGGCTCATTATTCTCTCAGTAACTGATGATAACATTATTGGTGTGGGCTGGTTGTGACAAGAGAGCTGGCGTCACTGACTAAATATAAAGGAAACAATATAAAAATAAGTACAGTGAAATTATTGCTATGAATCCACAAACACAGTTCATTGAGTCCTGTCGTCATTAATGTTCAGCCATGGCTGATTTTTCTCTTGATGGTTTCCTGAAATAACCCAGCAGTAGTAATTGCTGATCTTGCTTTGTGGTAGGTTGTGTATGTACCTATAGATTAGGAGAGCATATCTTTAATTAGGGGGACGTATTTTTGTGCCTTCAGAATGGGAGGGAGTGTGTTTGTTCAGTTATGCATCTGTATTTTTGGTCTTGTTTCTGTTAGTATCTCTGAATTTGTCGACTAGGTGCTTGTATGATATTCTTGGATCAGGAAGGATTGCATTTGTGATTTATGAGATCATAAGCTTGTGTCGATGGGTCTGGAGGACGTTATTGATAATCAGTTTAGTAATCGACAATCAGCGCAAGGGTTAATCAATACAGCAGTCAGATCTCATAATAATTGATAATTAACAGCTCAGCCTGTCACTCTTCCACAGACTCGTGTTCCCCTCAGATCTCCCCCCTAATGTATTCATTCATGTCAGTCGTTGCTGGCATCAGACTCCTGACTCGCATCCTTGCCCCTATACTCAGATATTGCTTTGAATTAAGAGCAAGAATTTCAAATGGTGGAACAGTGTGGAATTAAACAGTGGTGTGGGGAAAAAGAGGCAGCTAAGCACAGAATTTATCATTGACAGAACATGTGCTTTACATAAAACATTAATTGCGCATGCTTCTGCCTTAGGAGGTTTTGCTACTTCAAAAATGCCACAAAAATTACTGAATAAATGCAAGTTGTTCTCAAGCGATCTTGGGGATGATGAAGGCGTATTTGTGTGTTTTTTAACTGTGGAACCTTTTGTGTATTGTGTGTTCAGTTTGCACGTCCCTGTAAATCTGAGCATGAGCCTTTTAACCTGAGCATAGTTTAGCTAGCCCAGTATGCATAAAACCCCAGTTACTTGACAAACATGTAGTCAATTTCCTGTTTGGTAAATTAAAGCTATTATTATACTTTAGTGGGTAAAAGACTCATCAGGTTGCACTTAGATTGCATGCAGATTAATGTGCACTCAGAAAAAACTCATCTGTGATCACCTTTTTGATAGAAACACATGGAATTTGTGGGTGTGTGACTCACTCAACGGAGTGGAAGGTCAGGAGAATGACACCATGGAGTATTGCACTTTTTCCTTAATTAAACTGCTGACATCAGAAAAGATTCAAATACCAAGATTCAGTTTAATTGTTGAAGAGAATACATCTGTGACTCAAAAATAAGGGTTAAATTAGAACAGTTCACTCCTATTAACTTAAATGTTGTTTTTTACTTTCAGAATATTTTTCCATCATTTAAATGCTGCCTTTTGGAAAAATGCAGTGCAACAAATGACTTAGAAAACTTTCAGCTTAAACTGTTGAATCTTGGATGTTCAGGCATGAATCTTCAATCCATGTACACACTTGCTGTAGAAACTGTTCATGAAATGTACAGAAGCTGTGTACACAGAGCTGGCTGAAGCCTTGCACATGGAACACAGATCCCGTGGCACCATTTAAAGAGGCAATATTTCCAAGTATTTGTTCTTATTCTTCCAATGAGATCACTGCAGATTACCTGATTGTTATCACTTTGCTGTTTATGGGATCTCAGCATGTACAAATTGACTACTGTGCAACACTAACTAATTTTAAAAAGAACTTTATTGACTTTGGAAAGTCCTGAATGGTGCTTTGCAGTTTTGCATGTCCTTTCTTAATGGCGGTCATCAGTTTGAGGTGCAAGTGATGGTGTTTGTTGGCTAATTATACACTGGCATATATTAAAATGGCTGCTTATATTTTATTACCGTACAGCTTCAACCATGACATGAAGAAGATCAAGAGTTGCACTGCTCTTTGAGCAAAGCATTGGCATAAACTATTGTTTTCATATTCCCATGATGTAGCTTAATGCAGAAAAATAGTAGTAATATAATTTGGGGAAAAATAATCTAAAATGAATAAGCAACCAATAAGACCTTAGGAACTTGTAAGACCAAGGATATTAAAGATGTAGTGTTGGAAGAAATACCATTGCACTAGAACCAAATGGGATCCAGGAATTTGTCTGAAGGGCACCAATTGTGAGAGCAACTCATTGAATCTAAATTGGCACTGAGCTTTATTGAGCACCCGAATAAAGAGAGAATATTAAATCATGGAGATAGTTTTCAAGAATTAGATTTTAGAGTCAGTTTAAAAAAAAATTGGAGGTAATATACTGGAAATAATCAGCAGCCAGGATGCACCTTTGGAGCGAAAAGCTATCTCTTCAGCTCAATGAGTTTTCATGATATTTCTCATTCCACAGATGCTGCCTGATCTGCTGCCTATTTCCAGTATGTTGGTTTTATTTCATTTTTCCAATATCTGCAGTATTTTGCTTTTGGAAGAAAAATTGGAAGCTTTTTCCTGCACAGGTAATGAGAAAGTGAATCCAATCAAGAGTCTGAAAATTGTTAAAGTTTCTGAGAGGTTATATTTATGACAGATTTCTTCCTGCTTTTTGGTGAATTAATAACAGGGCTCCCGACTGAATTATCACCCAGGAGTATGAAGGGAAAATTAGAAGAAATGCTTTCACCTGATATTAGAACTAGGGCAATTGTCCTGTTCTCTTCCTAGACCCATCATTAGACTTTGTAGCGACTCATCGAACCGGCTCCCGACATCGCGACGTCATCGGAGGCCCCGATCCAAGATGGCGCGGGGTCCTCCTCCTTCCCCAGCATTGGGCTGGGAAAGCTCGCGCGCGGGAAGGTCAGGTGACCCCGCGCATGATGTCAGCGCGGGAACTGTAGCGCGGGAGGTTTTTGGATACTAAAGGCGCACCGCGCCCCTGTCGGCATTCGACCTCTAATTTCGAAACCAGTGACTCCGTGTCTTCATTTCATAGTGTGTAGCTAGCCGCTACATTGGTGACCCTGACGGGCCCAAACGTTTTTGGACCCACGATGCCTGCACAGCAAGAGGTATGGGCAGTAGCCCTTAAACTGCCCACTTTCTGGACCCTCCAACCCAGTGTCTGGTTTGACCAGGCCGAGGCCCAGTTACAGGTTGGCCAGATCACCAGGGATGACAGCAAGTACTATTACATGGTGAGCACCCTTGACCAAGACACCGCAGCCCAGGCCGAGGATTTCATCCAGGCGCCCCCGGAGGAGGAGAAGTATGATAAGTTCAAGACCCTCCTTGAGACTTTCGGCCTTTCCCGACGCGAACGGGCCTTCCGCCTACTCCACCTGGATGGGTTGGGTGACAGATACCACCCCCAACCCCCCCCACGCTCATGAATGAGATGTTGGCCCTGGCAGACGGGCATAAACCCTGCCTGCTGTTTGAGCAGATCTTCCTGGAGCAGTTACCCAACGACATCCACCTGCTCCTGGCGGATGCCAATTTCAGCGAACCCCGGAAGGTGGCCGCCCGGGTGGATGTCCTTTGGCGGGCAAAAAAGGAGAGCGGGTCGTCCGTCGAGCGCGTTGCCACGCCACATACCCAGCAGGCCAGACCCGGCGATCGAACGCTCCGCACCCGCCACGAGGTCTGAGACACCAACCGACCAATGGTGTTTCTACCACCAGCGGTGGGGCGCTGACGCCCACAGATGCCGGCCACCGTGCAGGTTTCTGGGAAACGCCAGAGCCAGCCACCGCTGATGGCTACGGCGGCTGACCACCCGGATAGCCTTCTGCATGTGAGGGACAGGCGTTCCGGACGTCAGTTCCTAGTGGACACCAGAGCCGAAGTCAGCGTCGTGCCTCCCAATGGCCGTGAGACTCGCAACTGCACACCAGGACCCGCCCTCAGAGCTGCCAATGGCAGCGCCATTTGGACCTTTGGCACCCAGTTGGTACACCTCCAGTTCGGCACCTGCAACTTTACTTGGAGGTTCATCATGGCCGCCGTCGTGCAACCACTCCTTGGGGCAGACTTCCTTTGTGCCAACAGTCTGCTGGTTGACCTGCGGGGTAAGCGTTTGGTACATGCCAGGACCTTCCAAACATTCTCGTTGGGTGAGGCCAAGCTACCAGCCCCACATCTCAACTCCGTCACCACGTCGACCAACAAGTTTGCCAGGGTCCTGGCAGAATTCCCGTCCGTACTAATGCCCCAGTTCTCCACCACCTTGCCCAAGCACGGCGTCCAGCATCACATCGCCACCCAGGGCCCTCCCCTCCACGCCCGTGCCCGGTGGCTACCCCCAAACAAGCTCTGCCTCGCAAAGGAGGAATTCAAAAAAAATGGAGGGGCTGGGGATCATCCGCAGGTCGGACAGCCCATGGGCCTCTCCGCTACACGTGGTCCCCAAGGCAGCCGGAGGCTGGCGACCCTGTGGCGATTACCGACGCCTCAACGACATTACTACCCCGGACCAGTACCCTATGCTGCACATTCAGGACTTTGCTGCCAACCTACATAGGTGGTCCATTTTTTCCAAGGTCGACCTTGTCCACGAGTATCACCAGATCCCGGTGCATCCAGACAACATACCGAAGACGGCGCTGATCACACCTTTTGGCCTCTTTGAATTCGTCCGGATGCCCTTTGGTCTCGAATCCTGCTCAATCCTTCCAATGACTCATGGACGCGGTCAGGCGTGACCTTGACTTCACCTTCATATACCTCGACGACATCTTGATCGCCAGCAACAGCTGCCAGGAACATTTCACGCACCTCTGCCAACTCTTTTCTCGGCCTGACCGTCAACCCAGCCAAATGCCAACTCAGGCTGGAGACAATCGATTTCCTGGGCCATTGGATCGACAAACATGGCGCCACGCCCCTGCCTGCGGTCGACGCCATTCGCCATTTCGCCAGACCCACCTCCGTCAAGGGCCTGCAGGAATTCCTCGGTATGGTAAACTTTTATCACTGGTTCATACCATCCGCGGCCCGCATCAAGCGCCGTTGTTTGCTCTCCTGTCAGGTGGAAGCAAGGACATTGTTTGGTCGGAAGAGGCTCACACCGCGTTCGTTGAAACCAAGCGGGCCTTGGCGGACACGGTCATGTTGGTGCATCCTTGCACGGACGTCCCGACCGCCCTCATGGTCGACGCCTCCAGCACAGCGGTCGGAGGCGTGCTAGAACAGCTTATCGAAGGGCTTTGGCAACCGCTGGCGTTCTTCAGACACCTTCGACCACCAGAGCTCAAATATAGTGCCTTCGACCGCAAGCTGTTGGCGTTGTACCTGGCTATCAGACACTTCCATTACTTCTTGGAGGGCAGGCCGTTTACTGCTTTCACCGACCACAAGCCGTTGACCTTCGCCTTCAACAAGGTCTCAGATCCCTGGTCAGCACAGCAACAGCGGCACTTGTCGTACATCTCAGAGTACACCACTGATGTCTGCCATCTGTCGGGGAAAGAGAACGTGGTCGCAGATGCACTGTCACGGCCCACCATCCAGGTTTTGTCCTGGGGGTGGATTTCAGCGCCTTAGCGGAGGCACAGCGAACAGATATGGAGATGCCCAGCTATCGCACCGCAGTCTCGGGCCTGCAACTGCAGGACCTTCTGGTAGGCCCCGGTGAGCGCACCCTGCTCTGCGATATCTCCACAGGTAGACCCTGCCCCATCGTCCCAGCTGCCTGGTGCAGACGGGTGTTTGATGCCATCCACGGCCTTGCACACCCATAGTCCGGATGGTGTCAGACAAGTTCGCCTGGCATGGCCTGTGTAAACAGGTTTCCGAATGGGCCCAGTCCTGCACTCACTGCCAGACCTCGAAAGTTCAGCAGCACGTCAAGGCCCCCTTGCAGGATTTTCAGCCTACCCGCCGGAGGTTCAACCGTATCCATGTCGACCTGGTTGGCCCCCTTCCAGTCTCCCGGGGAGCGCGGTACCTCCTCATGATTGTCGACCGTTTTACCCGCTGGCCTGAAGCCATTCCCCTCGCGGATACCTCCGCCCAGTCCTGCGCACGGGCCCTTTTTGTCAACTTGGGTGGCCCATTTCGGTGTCCCGGCACATACCACTTCAGACGGGAGCTCAGTTCACCTCCGGCCTGTGGTCTGCTGTCGCCGACTTGTGGGGTTCCCGGATCCACCTCACCACCGCCTATCACCCACAATCCAATGGGCTGGTGGAGAGGTTCCATCGCCACCTGAAGTCGGCACTCATGGCCCGCCTTAAGGGGCCCAACTGGGTAGACGAACTCCCCTGGGTCCTGCTGGGGATACGCACCGCGCCAAAAGAGGACCTGCATGCCTCATCCACGGAGATGGTCTACGGAACGCCCTTGGTCGTTCCGGGCAAGTTCCTACCAGCCCCTTGGGGGCCAGAGGAAGGACCTGCCGTGGCGCTTGACCGGCTGCGCAAGCGGCTTGGAAGCCTGGCTCCGATTCCCACCTCGCGACACGGACAGGTCCCGACCCATATGCCGACTTCCCTCCAAGACTGTAAGTTTGTCTTTGTCAGGAGGGGCGCGCACCGATCACCACTGCAACGGCCGTATGAAGGGCCATTCCGGGTTGTCAGGAACAATAGGTCTATGTTCGTGCTGGACATTGGGGGGCACAAGGAAGTGTTTACGGCTTAGACTCGGACCAACCTATGGTGGTACAGCGAGCGCGGCGCAGGGGCAGGCCACCCAAGTTATAGTTTATTTAATTCTGGTTTTTGCGACGGTATTGCCGGTTCTGGGGGGGGGGTTATGTAGCGACTCATCGCACCAGCATCGAACCGGCTCCTGACATCGCAACGTCGTTGAAGGCCCTGATTCAAGATGGCGCGGGGCCCTCCTCCTTCCCCAGCATTGGGCTGGGAAAACCCGCGCGTGGGAAGGTCAGGTGACCCGCGCGTGACGTCAGCGCGGGAACTGTAGCGCGGGAAGTTTTCGGATATTAAAGGTGCACCGCGCCCTTGTCGACATTCAACCTCTGATTTCGAAACCAGCAACTCTGTGTCTTCATTTCGTAGTGTGTAGCTAGCCGCTACAACTTTATCATTAGGAACTATTTAGGCAGAAACTGCAGCCTTCAGAAAAAATATTGATTAAGGACTTGGAAAAAGAACATATCAAAAAAAATACAGAGCTGGTGCAGGGAAATGGGATCAGAGTTGTGTCAGCTGGTGAGCTAGTGATGACTCAGGCACAAGGGGGCTGAGGAGCCTCCTTTCTGCTGCAAATTCTACCAGTGGTACATGCGTGATGTGGCTGGATGCTTAAACAATTGTGATTTCTGCTCATTTTAATTAGTTTCACCATGCTACAGATCATGCTGGCACACACAATTAGTTCTGTTTTTACTGCTGTGAATCACATTAATTATGTTTCCTGTAGGTTAGTTTGTTTGTTTCTAAGGAGTGGATTTACATTGCGAATGAACTGCTGAGGAGTGGATTTACATTGCAAATGAACTGCTGGGTGCTGAAAGTACCTTCGGTTAATTTTGCTTCTCATTGAGCTGGGTAAAAACTTGCAGACTTAACATGACCAGGAAATGTTTTCCTATTGTCACTGAGGTTCTCAATGGGGAAAATCAAAATTATTACTTGATGTACACATGGAGTAGAATAATAGTATTCAGTGCCAACAATGATCAGGTATTTCTGAACAAAAGTAGGTGATGGATTATATGATTAGGAAGAATTACTTTTGTACAAAACCAAAGCATGAAGCAGAAATGGATACAGATTTATGGAGGGGGTGAGGCAATGGGATTAGACATTGATTGATACAGAGCCCTGGAGAAAAAGGGTGATGGAATTCATTTGAGATTAATATGAGTCTGGGGAGAGAATGGAGTATCAGTTTTAGTTTGGGTTTGATACAAGGCTGTGGGAATAGTACATGGCTTTATTTACTGCACAGGAACAGCTTCTTTGGCGCACTTGCCATTGTTTATACTGCATCCAGGCCTTGCTATCTTTAACTGGATTGTTTCTTATCCAGATATATTTCTATTTCTTTCTCCCCTTAAATGCATCTATATCATTAACAAATAAAAATTCTGAATTTGAACCAATATCTGGATAAAGAGGGTATTCATTAATTTTTATTGAATTTCATAGCAATTACGTTTATGCCTGAAAGTTTTGGACTTCCGCAATTTTTCTTCACATCTATCCTACTAAATCCCTTCCATAACTTTACAGAGCTTCACAGGTCATTTGGAGTTGAGCCTGTTTAATCTTTTCCTATAATTATAATATGAGTTCTGGTATCATCTTGGTAAATCTATTTTACATCTTCTCAACTGCTTTTACTTTTTTGTAACATGGGGACTAGAGGAGTGCACAGTCCTCCTCTTCAATATCTACCTCCTTGTCATCCTTCCCCTCCCCCCTCTCATTTCACCCCCTCCCCCCTCTCATTTCACCCCCTCTTCTAGCTGCTGGAAATCTTTTTTTTAAAGAAAGCAGAAAATACTAAAATTAATCAGTAGGTCAAGCAGTATCTGTGGAGAGAAAAGCAAAGTTAATGTGTCATGTTGATAACTGTTCATTAGAACTTGGAAAAGCTAAAGACGAACAGGTTTTGAAAAATAGAGAGAGGAGGAGAGGAAAGAATAAAAAGCAAGATCTATGATAGGTTGGAAAGCAGAAGAGATTAAATCACAGAAGGGCTGATGGTGTAAAGTAACAAAAACCTAGAGAAGGTGAAAACATAATATGATTTTTGTTTAATTTACCAAAGGAATTTGGAACAAATGTTGGAAATTTGGAATAAAAATGTTTAAATGCTGATTGTTTGAAATGTTTGAACTCCTTTTAATTTGTAAGGCTGTAATTTCTGTGGCATTGATGTTTGAAGGCCAAGGACAGGAAGACAGATTGTGGTGGAGAGCTCAGGTTACACTTAAAGAGCCAATGAAGATGATCTCCAAAGCAGTCACCCAGTTTGCATTTGGTCTCCTGATATAGAGGAGACTGCACTATGACTGGCATTACGTGTACTAAATTGAAAAGTATAAGTAAATTGCTGCTTTACATGGAAATAGTGTTTGAAACCCTTGGTGGGAAGGGAAGTGGTAAAAGAAAAGAATAGAAAATGAGGACAAGGGGAATCCTGTTTGGGTGCTGGGAGAGGGGAAAAGGGTGTAAATAGAAATGCAGTGAACCATTGGACATGGTCTGTGATGGAGAGGAATCCACGATTGAAGAAAATAGACCTTTTTGAAGCATTTCTATGAAAGTAGAAAATAAAGTCTATTAGAGGAAGCTAGCTGGAGGAAGTGGCAGTCTGTGAGCTTGCAGATGTTGTTGTTCCAGTTAATCCCCTTCAATAGCATTGGAGAAGTGAGGATGGGAAGAATTGGAGAGGGACAGTGTGAAGTTGTGAGTAGCAAATATAGTGAAGTTTCCAGTTCAAGATGAGAACAGGAAGTGGCACTGATATAGTCATCGGTGTAACAGAGAAGTAAATGAGAGAGAGGACCTGCATGGGAATGTTCCCCACAATCCACAGAGTTTGGATTCATATGTCATATCAGGGACTGCATGTATACCAAGACTGTGTCCATGAATAACTGAGAAAAGTACTACATTTTATAATTTTAATTATTGGTGCAAGTGCTTTGAAACCCAGACCTGAGCAATTATTAAAATCTTGCAAGATATCACAGCAAAATACTTAATTTTACAGAAAATTGTATTATGCAACAGTCTAGGTTTTGTTTTGGAGATTAACTTGATTTCCATTTTTCAAGTTAGCAATCTGATTAAATCAACTCTAGGACACATACTGCAGCAAGAAGATTAAAGAGCATTTCTCTCTATTTTTCTCTCCCATCTCTCTCCTCATTTTTCTCTCTTTGCTCACTTTCCTCTATCTGTGTCTTCTCTCTCTCTATCTGTGTCTTCTCTCTCTCTATCTGTGTCTTCTCTCTCTCTATCTGTTTCTTCTCTCCCTCTATCTGTGTCTTCTCTCCCTCTATCTGTGTCTTCTCTCCCTCTATCTGTGTCTTCTCTCCCTCTCTCTGTGTCTTCTCTCTCTCTCTGTGTCTTCTCTCTCTCTCTGTGTCTTCTCTCTCTCTCTGTGTCTTCTCTCTCTCTCTGTCTTCTCTCTCTCTGTGTCTTCTCTCTCTCTGTGTCTTCTCTCTCTCTCTGTGTCTTCTCTCTCTCTGTCTTCTCTCTCTCTCTGTGTCTTTTCTCTCTCTCTGTCTTCTCTCTCTCTCTGTGTCTTCTCTCTCTCTCTGTGTCTTCTCTCTCTCTGTCTTCTCTCTCTCTCTCTGTCTTCTCTCTCTCTCTCTGTCTTCTCTCTCTCTCTGTCTTCTCTCTCTCTCTCTGTCTTCTCTCTCTCTCTGTCTTCTCTCTCTCTCTGTCTTCTCTCTCTCTCTGTCTTCTCTCTCTCTCTCTGTCTTCTCTCTCTCTCTGTCTTCTCTCTCTCTCTGTCTTCTCTCTCTCTCTGTCTTCTCTCTCTCTCTGTCTTCTCTCTCTCTCTCTGTCTTCTCTCTCTCTCTCTGTCTTCTCTCTCTCTCTCTGTCTTCTCTCTCTCTCTGTCTTCTCTCTCTCTCTGTCTTCTCTCTCTCTCTCTGTCTTCTCTCTCTCTCTCTGTCTTCTCTCTCTCTCTCTGTCTTCTCTCTCTCTCTCTGTCTTCTCTCTCTCTCTCTGTCTTTCTCTCTCTCTGTCTTCTCTCTCTCTCTCTGTCTTCTCTCTCTCTCTCTCTGTCTTCTCTCTCTCTCTGTCTTCTCTCTCTCTGTCTTTTCTCTCTCTCTCTGTCTTTTCTCTCTCTCTCTGTCTTCTCTCTCTCTCTGTCTTCTCTCTCTCTCTGTCTTCTCTCTCTCTCTGTCTTCTCTCTCTCTCTGTCTTCTCTCTCTCTCTGTCTTCTCTCTCTCTCTGTCTTCTCTCTCTCTCTGTCTTCTCTCTCTCTCTGTCTTCTCTCTCTCTCTGTCTTCTCTCTCTCTCTGTCTTCTCTCTCTCTCTGTCTTCTCTCTCTCTCTGTCTTCTCTCTCTCTCTGTCTTCTCTCTCTCTCTGTCTTCTCTCTCTCTCTGTCTTCTCTCTCTCTCTGTCTTCTCTCTCTCTCTGTCTTCTCTCTCTCTCTGTCTTCTCTCTCTCTGTCTTCTCTCTCTCTCTGTCTTCTCTCTCTCTCTGTCTTCTCTCTCTCTCTGTCTTCTCTCTCTCTCTGTCTTCTCTCTCTCTCTGTCTTCTCTCTCTCTCTGTCTTCTCTCTCTCTCTGTCTTCTCTCTCTCTCTGTCTTCTCTCTCTCTGTCTTCTCTCTCTCTCTGTCTTCTCTCTCTCTCTGTCTTCTCTCTCTCTCTGTCTTCTCTCTCTCTCTGTCTTCTCTCTCTCTCTGTCTTCTCTCTCTCTCTGTCTTCTCTCTCTCTCTGTCTTCTCTCTCTCTGTGTCTTCTCTCTCTCTCTCTCTGTCTTCTCTCTCTCTCTCTGTCTTCTCTCTCTCTCTCTGTCTTCTCTCTCTCTCTCTGTCTTCTCTCTCTCTCTCTCTGTCTTCTCTCTCTCTCTCTGTCTTCTCTCTCTCTCTCTGTCTTCTCTCTCTCTCTCTGTCTTCTCTCTCTCTCTCTGTCTTCTCTCTCTCTCTGTCTTCTCTCTCTCTCTGTCTTCTCTCTCTCTCTGTCTTCTCTCTCTCTCTGTCTTCTCTCTCTCTCTCTGTCTTCTCTCTCTCTCTCTCTGTCTTCTCTCTCTCTCTCTCTGTCTTCTCTCTCTCTCTCTGTCTTCTCTCTCTCTCTCTGTCTTCTCTCTCTCTCTCTGTCTTCTCTCTCTCTCTGTCTTCTCTCTCTCTCTCTGTCTTCTCTCTCTCTCTCTGTCTTCTCTCTCTCTCTCTGTCTTCTCTCTCTCTCTCTGTCTTCTCTCTCTCTCTCTGTCTTCTCTCTCTCTCTCTGTCTTCTCTCTCTCTCTGTGTCTTCTCTCTCTCTCTGTGTCTTCTCTCTCTCTCTGTGTCTTCTCTCTCTCTCTGTGTCTTCTCTCTCTCTCTGTGTCTTCTCTCTCTCTCTGTGTCTTCTCTCTCTCTCTGTGTCTTCTCTCTCTCTCTGTGTCTTCTCTCTCTCTCTCTGTCTTCTCTCTCTCTCTCTCTCTGTCTTCTCTCTCTCTCTCTCTGTCTTCTCTCTCTCTCTCTCTCTGTCTTTCTCTCTCTCTCTCTCTGTCTTCTCTCTCTCTCTCTCTCTCTGTCTTCTCTCTCTCTCTCTCTCTGTCTTCTCTCTCTCTCTCTCTCTCTGTCTTCTCTCTCTCTCTCTCTGTCTTCTCTCTCTCTCTCTCTCTCTGTCTTCTCTCTCTCTCTCTCTCTGTCTTCTCTCTCTCTCTCTCTGTCTTCTCTCTCTCTCTCTGTCTTCTCTCTCTCTCTCTGTCTTCTCTCTCTCTCTCTGTCTTCTCTCTCTCTCTCTCTGTCTTCTCTCTCTCTCTCTCTGTCTTCTCTCTCTCTCTCTGTCTTCTCTCTCTCTCTCTCTGTCTTCTCTCTCTCTCTCTCTGTCTTCTCTCTCTCTCTCTCTGTCTTCTCTCTCTCTCTCTCTGTCTTCTCTCTCTCTCTGTCTTCTCTCTCTCTCTCTCTGTCTTCTCTCTCTCTCTCTCTGTCTTCTCTCTCTCTCTCTCTCTGTCTTCTCTCTCTCTCTCTGTCTTCTCTCTCTCTCTGTCTTCTCTCTCTCTCTCTCTGTCTTCTCTCTCTCTCTCTCTGTCTTCTCTCTCTCTCTCTCTCTGTCTTCTCTCTCTCTCTCTCTGTCTTCTCTCTCTCTCTCTCTGTCTTCTCTCTCTCTCTCTGTCTTCTCTCTCTCTCTCTGTCTTCTCTCTCTCTCTCTGTCTTCTCTCTCTCTCTCTGTCTTCTCTCTCTCTCTCTGTCTTCTCTCTCTCTCTGTCTTCTCTCTCTCTCTGTCTTCTCTCTCTCTCTGTCTTCTCTCTCTCTCTCTGTCTTCTCTCTCTCTCTCTCTGTCTTCTCTCTCTCTCTCTCTGTCTTCTCTCTCTCTCTCTGTCTTCTCTCTCTCTCTCTGTCTTCTCTCTCTCTCTCTGTCTTCTCTCTCTCTCTCTGTCTTCTCTCTCTCTCTCTGTCTTCTCTCTCTCTCTCTGTCTTCTCTCTCTCTCTCTGTCTTCTCTCTCTCTCTCTCTGTCTTCTCTCTCTCTCTCTCTGTCTTCTCTCTCTCTCTCTCTGTCTTCTCTCTCTCTCTCTCTGTCTTCTCTCTCTCTCTCTCTGTCTTCTCTCTCTCTCTCTCTGTCTTCTCTCTCTCTCTCTCTCTGTCTTCTCTCTCTCTCTCTCTCTGTCTTCTCTCTCTCTCTCTCTCTGTCTTCTCTCTCTCTCTCTCTCTGTCTTCTCTCTCTCTCTCTATGTTCTCTCTCTCTCTCTCTCTATGTTCTCTCTCTCTCTCTCTCTCTGTCTTCTCTCTCTCTCTCTCTCTCTGTCTTCTCTCTCTCTCTCTCTCTCTGTCTTCTCTCTCTCTCTCTCTCTCTGTCTTCTCTCTCTGTGTCCCTTTTCTCTAACTATTTTGGTCCCATTTGCTTTGGTGCACTGTTACCTTTCCATTATCTTTGCTTGATGGTTTCATGACACTGTTGTGTGCAGAGTCCATATTATTCTTCATGTACATTTGGTTCCATGTGCCTGTTCGAAATTGTAGTATTACATCTCAATCTGGCTACTTCCTCTATTTTATTGTTTGTAATTATATTCCTGGACTTTTTATTGTCAGTGGTGACGATATTGGTATCTGTTTTCTGAATTTAATCCATTTAGAGACGGTGTCTGTTATGTTTTGGATTCATTTTGATAGCCATCTTTCCCTAACTCTCCATCTAATGATAAGTACCTAGGAATTGGATCTCAACCGGGCCCTGCAGCTGCTTGTTTTTGCTGTCCTCATGCCAGAGAAAAATATATTTTGCCTCCTAGTTTACAGTAAAAATTAAAATATCTGACAGCCTGGTCAACAATTACTAAGAGTGCCATCTGAGGCTTATTCCTAAAGGAATAAGAACTGTGTTGGATGGGGATGCTACATTGGGTGGAGAAGGTCTTCAGCAAATTCACATTTTCTGGTGAACATGGATGAGGAAAGGTACCAATGAGGAAAACGGAAGGTATACAATACTGTTCTTTGGGTGTTGTCTGCTTTGGAAGTGCTTAAAATCACTGTGGTGATACACAGGAAAACTATAATTGAATTGAGTCATTAAATTTGTTCCATAGCTTACCCAGCAAAAAAAAAGTAATTGTATTCAGAGTGACTTTTTTTTAATTCAAAATGATCGGGATACAAGATGAGTAAGGCTACAGTGGGAGCAGCTGGGCATTTTATGAGATTGGAGACTTTTATTCTCTCACCTTTTTATTTTTTTCCCTCTCAGGTGCCAAATTGTCATCTCAATTAACCTGTTACCCAAATTAAAATTGTTATTGTTTTGGTTATATGATTTGCATGATTTTCAGAATTGTTTATACCATAATAAATGGCTTTGATAGTAAACCTTTTGTTAGGTAAAGCGAGGTTCCAGGACCTATGCAAGGATCTGAGTTTCTTGATGTTGGGAAGAGTGTGCAGCAACAGTCCTAAAACACAAAGTTAGTCTTCCTGATAATATGCCCAGAGTGATACAGAGAGATGATGCTTGTTTTATTTAAAACAAACATTCTCTCTCTGTCTCTCCCACTCTGCTTTGTCTTTTTCTTTCTTCTCTGCCTTTTTTATTGTGGTCCCGATTCTACATACTCTGTTTCTTTCTCCCCCTGTGAGAGTCTCTGTCCTCTTCTGCACTTTCTTTCTTTCTCCTTTCTGTAATATACTCTAATGTTTTCTCTGTTTTGCTCTCTCCTGCGCCCCCCCCCCCCCCGATTGTCCGCAATATCAACTCCTCGGGACTGCAAAAGCAAATATAATTTCAGAAAAAGTTCTGTAAATCTCTTTCCAGCTCCCCAAGGAAAATAAGCATGCTAATTGTGACAAACTAAACATATTGAACAAAGTATTCCCCTTTGTGCCCCAACATGCTTAAGAGCATGTCACAAGCAGCATATACTCATTTCCCACATTGCGTTTCAATAGTTTTCATTAGTTATGGATGCTGAACATCGACTGCGATCCACCCCCAATTTCAAAAAATCGCTTGCTATTCAAGATCTCTGAGTGTGAAATGTCATAAGTCAAATGCCTCTGCAAAACGGTTGCTATTCTGAAGCTAAACTATGTCCTCGGGGCTTAAGAATGGTGAACATGTATTCAAGGTGATTGAATTAGTTAAATCTTGCTTTTCATCTCATTTGACATTGGCGCTTGTTCTGGTTATCAGACTTCTGAGTTGAGCTCATTGTTTCTCTGCAAAAACGTAGCGTTAGAAATAGTATCCCTTGCCCGAATGGAACTGAAGCAGCAACAGAGATCAAGATTAATCCAACACCTGCAATCTACTTGGGTTTTCAGAAAGTAATTTGGGAACATTCATGATGAAGCAAGCAGAAAAGATGCAGCAGCAGATCAAACACATCCAATTGGATTGAGAATTTGTTTTGCAACCAAAACCTGCAGACAAAAACAAAGCACTCTAACTGAGCATGGAACAACAGAGATCCGTGGTAGATTTACCAAGTATCAACTCTGAATTGGGAGGGGTAATAGGGATAGGAGAGCATATTAGAAGATAATAGCAATGGTTATGTTATTGGACTAGCAGCTTTGAGTTTTGTTAAATCAAATCCCCACTGCACTTTACATCTGGTGATATACAATGTAATGAAAGCATTATTGGAAATGCAGCTGGTTTGCTGATAGCCTTCAGAGAAAGGAACCTGCCAATTGGTTGACAATGCCTGTTTGCCCCTTAACTGGTTTCTTCCAATCATCAGTAAAGTGATGGAAATAGTCATCAATCATGCCATTAGCAATCTCTGTCGAGGCTCAGTTCACCACGTGGGATTGCAGTGATTCAAGGAAAAGGCCCATTGTCACTTTTTCAGGGCAACTAAGATGGACAATAAACATCAGGCTCGCCAGACTGAAATGCATTGTGAACTAAGTAACTTCTTAGATTTTCTTGCATATTATGTATGTCTTTTTTAAATGGGATATACATGAGTGTATGAGAGCAAAACATCATGAATATAATAATATATACATAAAACAGTGAGTGAGATGTGATGTTTCATACAGGTGTGAAAAGTGTGCAATATACTAATGAGAGTAATATTTTGAGAGAAATGTTGTTGCAGATAAAATAGGTGCACAGTCGATGGGACCTGGAAATAGCTTGGGTTGTGTGATCAAATCTGGCCAAATCTTCTTAGCCAGTCCCTTGCAAAGGAGAATGATTTGCTTCTGCTCTGGTTTATGGGTTCTGAGGTGGCTAATGAGACCAATGTGGGAGCTGCAGACTCTTCCACAGATGGGGTAGGAGGTGCCTGAAGAGGCAGTCAGATTGTTAGTTTGGGAGATGGTGCACTCCTTTTATCACTTATGCGGGCCTTCTGTGTGCATCGATGCCTGGACTTGAGCTGTCGATATCATCCCAAGTGCTCCTTCACCTTCTACAGTTTTGGCCCTGACTTACCAGGAGTCGGTGGGTATGTTGCATTTCTTCCAGGAGACATCCTTGAATCTTTTCCTCTGTCTGCCTCGTAATTTCTTCTCATGACAGCTCAGAACAGAGCATCTGTTTTGGGTGCTCTGGTGTTGGCCATGTGAATGATGAGGAACATAAACTCACATGAACCATGCTGTTTATGGGTCCCATCTAACTCTCACCCATTTTATCTGCAGCACTGTATATTTCACAGTTAATATTGCTCTCTCAAATATATCACACCATTTCTCATTTATTTATGAAATTGTGTATCATATCTCTTTCACAAATATATCAAGCTGTTTCTCTCTCCCACATATTGCTGTGGAATGGAGTCAAGATGCTCATGGCAAGGTTAGAGCTGTAGTTGAAGGACGTTTTGAAAGCGTTGCTTCCAGCAAGTGTATATTTGTGGCAAATAGTACAGTGTCTGTCTGGAATAAAATTTTGGGGAAGTGCATGTATCCTTTGCCAAAGTGTCTTACCTGAATTTATTTCCTATTCTGTTCACAGATGAAGGGTATTACCAGGGTGGCAAGTTCCAGTTTGAAACAGATGTTCCAGAAGCCTACAATATGGTGGTGAGTCGAGGAATTTCAAAGACTTTTAATATGCAAATGATTGCAGTGCCTGGAGGGAAAAACATGAGGAAATTAATCAGGGAAATTATTTCTATTTCCACCGTCTTTATGTAAATTATGTGCACGGCAAGGTGAGGGATCTTAGAGCTGGCAGATAGAACAAGCAACCATTTCAATGCTGTCTTATCTTGGGACAGGTGAAATCAAGGGATAGATACATAGTAAGGTTCCTACAGTCTCTCTGCCCTGTGCTTGATGTGACAGAATAAAGATAATGGTTAGCATTTGGAAACACATCTGTCATCTGAACTAAAAGCAACATGGTTAGGAAAAGGGTGAGGAGAGTGCAGAAGTGCTGCAAAAGGGATATTACCTAATAAAATGACCAAGCAAGAAGGTTGCAGTTGGATTATAATGTGGGTAAGTGTGAAGTTGTCACTTAAGTTGGAACTTAAGTTGGAAGCAAAACTGTTTTATGGATGAGATACTAGAAAATGTTGGCACTCGTGGGCATTTGGGTCTCCTAGTACATGAATGACAAAACTAACATGCAGATTCAGCAAATGATCAGAAAAGTTAGTTGCTTATCGGCTTGTAGTGAAAAATTGATCAGAGTACAAAAGCATAAATTCTTGCTGCTGCTGTGCTGAGATTGCATTTGGAGTACTGATTCCAGTCTTGATGAAGGGTCTTGACCTGAAACGTCAATTGTTCATTTCCCTCCATAGATGCTGCCTGACCTGTTGAGTTCCTCCAGCATTTTGTGTGTTGCTCCAGATTCCAGCATATGCAGAGTCTCTTGTGTCTCTTTGTTCAGTTCTGGCCTCCTCACCTGAGGAGGGGAAAACAGGGACTCCCAACAAAGTATGTTGTAAATCAGTATTTCTGGCCACTAAAGGATAATCATTTGGGCAATGGAGTTGAAATTTAGCCATGATGTTACTGAATTACAGGACAGGCTCAAGGAGCCTACTCTCAATATTCTTGCTCTCCTTTATGTTTTAAGGAAAGTAAAACCAGTCCATACTCCTCCAATCAAAGATGGCATGGATTAAATGACCATCAAACTGCTTGTGTGAAAATATGTCGGATGGTGTGAAGAACCATGAACCATCAGTGAGATGATGCAGAGATTGGAAAAAAAGTGCAAGTGATGAGTTTTGAATAAGGAGAGGGATTGTTAACACAACTGGAAGTAGTGAGGAAAGTAAACTGCATGCGTCACTATGTGAACTGAAACAAATTGTAAATAAAACATGGTAAGATTTATCAAGACACAAGAAACTTTCTCTCTAATTATTAGAGAAATGGAAATTAAATAAATTTGCTCTGCTTTACTCGTTTAACCATGTTGCTTGTGGGCTTGTTTCTGTTTGTTAAAAGCGTAGCAACAGGAAGAGGATATTTACTCCTGAAGTCTGTGCAATCATTCCATGAGAATTTGGCTAGTCTGTAAAACTTTTTCCCCATTTCCTTAATGCCTTTAGTTATTAAAAAAATCATCAATTTCAGAATTAAAAGTAACCAGTAACAATTGCCGTTTGTAGAAGAGGGTTCCACATGACTGTCAAACCTCTGAACTTCTATTCGTTTAAGGTTTCCATCATTGTGGAAAAAATGGATAACCTTGCATTCCCCAGTATTGAAATCCATTTGATGATGTTTCTGCCCCATTGATTAATCTATTAACATATCACTGGTGGAAAATGCGGCACAGCTAATAGAGCCGCTGCCTCATAGCACCGGAGACCCAGGTTCAATCCTGACCTCAGGTGCTGTCTGTGTGGGGTTTGCATGTTCTCCCTGTGACTGAGTGGGTTTCTCCAATTGCTGTGGTTTATGCCCACATCCCAAAGATGTGTAGGTTCGTAGGTTAATTGGTCATTGTAAATTGCCCCTAGGTTGCATTGAGTGGTAGAACGTGGGGGAAATTGATGGGAATGTAGGAAGAATTTTTAAAAATTGATTAAAGGAAGATTAGTGTAAATGGGTGATTAACAGTCAGCAGAGACTTGGTAGGCCAAAGGCATCAATGTCTCTGTGAACCATCTGGTACCAAGGATATGTTACTGTTTAGTATCTTCTCCATCACTGTTGGTTTGCTTATTTTAATTTCATTTAGTCACCATCCCTGATTCAGTTTAATTTTTTGAGTGTCCAAAATGCCATTTTCTTCCTTTACTGTAATTATTCCACATTTCAAACACTTTCTTCTTATTGTGGTTAATATCACCAAGTCCTGTTTTGGTCCCACATTCCTCATGACCAGCTTTCACCTAACTTAACAGTTAAAAGGAAATGTTGATTTTGATATACTTGCAAGTTTCTTTTCAAGCTCACTTTGGCTAGCTCGTACTGCATGTCCTGCACCCTTTTGCTGTACATTTGTATTGTAAAGGTTTGTGTTAGTTTTTGCGTTGTATATGCTCTGTCTTTTAGACTTATGCTGTCCTTTACCTCTTGAGTCATTCAAGCTACTATTATTAACAAGTGGTGCGCTTATCCCAAGGAATATAAATTGATTCAGTGTCACATTATGAACACTTTTTTTTAACACTTTCACTGCTGTGGCTTTTGTCCATTAGCAGGTTTGCACAGATTGATATGTCTTGTGACATGTCAGTCATGATCCAAACCTAGAAATCTATCAGATATTTCATGTTTCTCTCCTTTGAATGTTGCATTAAACCTAAGAACGAAGTAAATGGGAGCAGTAAATATGACCTGCAGCCCCTTGAGCATGCTCTACCAGTCACCCTGACCTTGGCTGATCTTGTGTCTTGTCTTGTCCATTTCTCTTTGATACCAATGTTTTCTGACTTGCTTATTATCTAAAGCCTGTCGCTCAGCCTTGAGATGAATAGGGATTTTTTCACTACCTTAGAGGAATAATAATGCTCCGTCAGTGAGAACATTCAAGTCTTAAATGGCTGGTCCCTATCCCGAGGGCTCTCTTTATAATACAACCTCCTCATCTCAGGAATCAGTCTTGTGAATCTACATTCCACTGACTCCAGGGCAATTTTATCCTCTTTTAGATGCAAAGATGAAAATCACAGCAAGACTTCGTACCACTTGCCTTCCTAATTGTTTATCTGTACGCTTACTGCCATACACCAACACAGAGGTTTTCTGTGAATTAGTTTCTCACCATTTAAAAAAGTATTGCTTTTCTTGCATAACTTCAGATTTTTCCCACATTTTACTCCATTTGGCACCTTTACCACTTGCTTAATTTACCTATTAGCGTCCTCCTTACAGCTCACATTCCTACCATGCTTTGTATCTTGATCATGTTATGGTTGGTGTCAGATTAATGTTCACATACCTTTGGGCAGTTAACCATAGTTCATGTTTCATTGCTAAATTTACAGAAAATATAACAGTTAGAAAGGGACTAAGGTGGACTGTAAATATTCTCCCAGTGACTGTGGTCTAGTTTCCTCCCATCTCCTAAAGATCTGCAGGTCGGTAGGTTATTTGGCTACTGTAAATCACTCCTTGTGTAGGTAGGTGGTAGAACCTGAGGTGAGTTGATGGGAATGTAGGGAGAATAGTTGCAGGGAAACTGTGGAAATGGGAATACTCTGAGCTGGCATCGACTTAATGGACCATATAGAAGCTTCCTATGTATAAGGAAATATGGCAATGAATTGAGATGGTTGTGCATCCTCTGCATTCATTTGATGTGTGATTGTGACAGCTCGGAGTTAGGTAGCTACTCAATCTTGAGAAGAACAACATCTGAAAGGAATCGGAATGGAAATTGATGCTTCAGGTAAAACCAACACTCATTCTACAATCCAAATTTACCATGTCTTTCAGAGAGAAAAGGAAGGTTTGAATTCAAAAGTAAGAATGTGATAGTGACTGGGCAATCTCTGTGATATTGTTGGGGGATAAATATTAGCCAGGACTCTGATCTGCTCTTCTCTAAATTGTGCCTTCATTCATCTGAGAGAGCAGACAGGATATTGTTTGGCTTTCGTGTCTCAGCTCAGCTCCTCCTCTGCTTTGGAATCACTCTGGATTCAACCTAGACCTTGTGTCCAAGTATCTGGAGCAGGGCTTGAACCCACGGTCCTCCAAATCCAAGGCAAGAGTGCCATTCAGTGAGTTGCAGCTGACCATCTGAGTCGTATCTAGACAAGCACTTGAATCACGAAGGCCATGAATCAAGTGCTGGTAAATGGGATTAGTGCAGATGGATGGTTGGCATGGACATACTGGGCCGAAAGGCTTCCTTCTATGTTGTATGGCTCTAGGACTCTCTACTACCATACTGATTACCCTGCATGCCATGCCTGTGTTTGCCATATGTGTTTCTGATTTCCTGTTGTTACTGATTTTCTTTTTAATCCAGTGAAGGTGAATGTCCTGTTTAAGAATGAAGGGTTAACTTCTGCAGCTGAAGTCGAAAATCTGCAACTGTTGTTTTTGTAGGATTTAGTCCTGTGGATAGAAATCTCATGGAAGTGTTTGCAGTTCGTCTTGTTGAAGACTGACTGTACCATCTTCAGCTATTGTTTTCCAGTAATCAATGCTCTTTAGGACAAGCTGCTCTCCCTACTTGTGGTGAAAAATGCAAATGCACTTCTGCTTCTGTAAAATATCTGAATCATTGGATTTTATTGGTCTAGAATAAACATCTTCTCAATTAGGTTGAAGATGTGTGTTGCAGAGTACAGTCTACAATTCCAAATGAGATGATTTTCAAAATTGAGAAAGCATTTTACACTAAGCAAATTAATAAATCTTGAAAAGGATAGCATAGATAGAAACACATTAGTAAACCAATGCCTAGGAATTTAATGTAAAGCAGACTGACAACTAAAATTTTAAGTCTGAAGGTCAGCAGCTGAAACAAGTGAAAGGAACTATCAACTAAATTGAGAAAAACCATCCAAGGTTAGAGGAGAGTGACAAAGGCAGCTGAAAGGATTTAAAAGTCAGGAGATAGTACAGTTAGAAAGGCAAAGAGCATTAGTAAAGAATGGGCTTCTAGATCACAGAGATTATAGCTATCAAAGAAAATTCATGATTCAGAAGGAATGTATGGCCTGTTTTTGTACTGGCTGAACAAGAGCTACCCAAACTAATCCTACCTTCCAGCATTAGGTCTGTAACCCTGCAGGCCATGGTATTTCAAGGACACATCCAAATATTGTTCAAGTGTTATGAAGGCTTCTGCTGTTTAGGCTGTGACTTCCAGAGCCTTCATGTACCTGGGTAAGAGGAAAAAAAATCCTTAGCTCCCCTGCAATCGTTGTACCAATTACCTTAAATCTATGCCTCCCTGCTTTTTGGCCCATCTGATAAGGGAAATGGGTTCTTTCCATTTCCTCAGTCTAAGCCCCTCTTAATTTTATATTACCCATTTAAGTCTCCCCTTTGCTGCTTTTGTTCCAAAGAAGGCAGCCTTGGAGACTGTTTACTCAGGCCATGGATTTGGGAGATAATATTGCTATAGTCTGGGTGAGTAACTGCAGAGCATTTTGTAGATGGTACATATTGAAGCTGCTGCCCGTGGTAGAATTAATATTTAGGATTATGGATCAGATACCATTCAAGCAGGCTGCTTGGTCCTGCATGTCATTGGGCTTCTCAAACGTTATTGGAGCTGCACTGATCCAGGTAGTAGAGTAGTCCATCACTCCTGACTTGTCTTGTAGGTGGAAGAAAAGCATTGGTGGCATGAGGTGAGCTGCTTGCTGCAGTGTACTTAGTCTTGCAGCAGCAATGTCTTTGTGGCAGGCCATTGAATGTCAAGGATAGGTGGTTGAACTCTCTCATTGGAGATGGTCATTGTCTAGCACATTTGTGGCATGAATCTTACTTGCCACTAATCAGCCCATGCCTGAATGTGGTCTCATTCTTACCTCATACAGGGGTGAACTGCTTAATTTGCTAAGAAGTTACAAATGGAATTGAACATTGCACAATCACCAGCTAATATCCCCTCTTCTGATATTATGATGGAAAGGAACGTCAAGGAAGATAGCTGAGCCTAACCAATACCTGAAGGACCTCCTGAAATGATGTCTTGGGCTGGTATGATTGATTTATAACAACCACAACCATCCTCCTTTGTGTGAGGTATGGGCTCGAACATTGGAGTATGTTTTGATACCCATTGACTTAATTTTTACCAGGGTTCCTTGATGCTTCGCCTGATCAAATGCTGCCTTGATATCAAGGGCAGTCAGTCACTTTCACCTCATCTTTAGAATTCAGCTCTTTGGTCTATGTTTGGACCAAGGCTACAGTGAGCCCTGGGGCCAAGTGGTCCTGATGAGATCCAAATTGGGTGTCAGGGAGCAGGTGATTGGTGAGTAAGTGGTGTTTGATAGCACTACCAACAATATCTTCTATCAGGAGGAGACAAGATTGATTCAGCAATAGGTAGCCTGATTGAAATCATTTGTGGACAGGACATACCATCGCAATTATCCACGTCATTAGTTATAAGCTATTGTTGTATTTGCATGGGAACAACCCAGCTAGGAGTTCAGCTAATATTGGAGCACTGTGTTTGTGCAGATAATATCCATTGAACTAGTTGCAGGATTTGGAATTTTACACTTTGAAGGAAAGTTAGAAGGGGAGAGATACCAATTGGGGTAAATAACTCAGCAGAGGATGTATTACAACATTCCCTCTTGTACTCTGCTTTTTAAGAAATGAGACAAGTCTAGGGAACGTGGGATGAATTGGAAATTTTGACATAGGTGCTGAAAGCATTAGGACAAAGGAATCAAAACCAATAAATTCTCAGGGATAGATAGTATATATCTCAAGAGTACAGAGGGAATCCAAGATGGAGATTTTTGAGACATTGTTGATCATGCTATGAGACAGTGGAGAAGTACCATTGGAATAAAATGCTGTTAATGAGAGGCTTATGTTCAGGGATGCACTAACCCTGTGTACTTCAGGTATGATTTGAATCTCATGTTATGTTGTCAGACTTCAAATCGCATCCAAGTACTTAGTGACCAAAATAGTAGTAATCTTTCTCGTTCTTAGTGTGCTAATGTTAAAAAGCAGATTGTTTAAAAAATACCTTCGTCTGTGTGTCATTGAAAATCATCTTGTCATTCACTGATGCTACGAACTCTTGCTGTGAGAGTTGGTTAGCAGCATCTGCAGTTAATTGATTTAATCAGCACACAGTCCAGTTGCATTTATATCCAATGCTCGTCAAGTATTTGTGGTTAGCCAGGGTTACTGGTCAGAATAAGATTAGATTAAATATTACTGGAAGCATGCTGAATGTTGTTGCAAGATTAATTCATATAATGCTTTCAGTGGCTCAATTAAATGATCCTCATTTATATTTCATGTTAAAGATGGTTAAAGGTTTGCTTAGCAGATGCTACAAAAGCTCTCCTTTTTCTAAAGTAAGGGACCTGGTCCAGATCTATTAATTAAATCTTGTTTGTTAGAGTAGTGAGTAATATCTCTACGAGAGACAGCTGTGCTTTGTGCCATCATTGATATGTAGCAGCATGGCTGTGGGTAAGCTGTAAATGTCAATTAAACTATTTGGCCCTAAATTTGTAGCAAAGATGCTGCCTCCAGAGTGTCCTGTTAAAGGCAGATTCAAATCTGAATTCAGTAATAGTGTACTTGCAGATAAACAACTGGTCCAATCAATGGGAAGAAAAATCTGGAGAAATTAATGATAGAAGGTAGGATTGAATGGTTGAAACTGGATGAAGAGAAGCCTGTGACAGATTGGATAGGGTGGGGAGGTTCAGAGTATATGGAAAGTCCAGGGGAGGGATAGTGAGTGAATAGACTGAGGGAATAGAGATGAAGTGACTGCCGATTCCAAGTGTGAGGCAAAGGATTGTGGAGGAGGGTCTGACTAATTGGTGACAGAGACAGAATGCAAGTAAAGAGAAACTGAAGAACGAATTGAGGTTTTTCCATCCTCACTTATCTGGGCAACCCCACAATTTACTAAATCTGTTGTATTGAATTCCACATATTTTAACAATGGGATTTAAACTCATGACCTCTAGATTGAGTGTACTATATCTTTTTAACACTTTGTCTATTATGACGGGTTGAGAAGTTGATGTCAGGCTGTGTGTTAAGCAAATTTCAAACTTCATTGCAGCATCCTCTGTACTCTACCCAAGTTGTGGGACACTGTGTAGAATAGACTGTTCTATAAATGTACGGTTGTAAGTCAAAGAGTTATTTTAGCTGTAGAGGAAGGAATATCAATGATAGCAGAGGCACAAGAGACTGCAGATGCTGGAATCTGGAGCAAAAAACGAGCTTGGTTTCAGTGATGTAGAGGAGGAGCCCCATATGCAATAGACGACATTGCATCAGTGAGGTCAAATGCAGACTAGGCAACTACTTTGCCGAACGCCTGAGTTCTGTCCGCCATAGCCATCAGGTGCTCCCAGTTACCGGCCATTTTAGTTCCCCTTCCCATTCCCACACTAACCTGTTTGCCCTTAGCCTCCCCCACTGCCAGGGTGAGGCCAAACGCAAACTGGAAGAACAGCTCCTCTTATTCCGCCTTGGCATTCCCAACCCAACGGCATGAGCATTTAATTCTCCATTTTCAGGTAACCTGCTCTCCCACTGTCCATAATCTGCAGCCTTTTGTTGTCTCCACTTATCGCCTCCCAGCCTCTGTTGCTTTCTCCTCCCTTCCCTCCCCCACTTGACTCCATCATCCAATCAACCCCTCCTCACCTGGATCCACCTATTGCTTGCCAGCCCTTGCCTCACCACCCCTGCTCACCTCTTTATACTGACTTTCTCCCTTCTACTCTTTCACTCCAGATGAAAGGACTCAACCAGAAATGTTGACTGTCCTTTTCCTTCCACAGATGCTACCTGACCTGCTGAGTTCCCTCAGCAGCTCATTCTTTGCTTTATATCAATGAAAGCAGCCTGTAACTAAGGTTCCTTCAGTCCAAGATCATTTGCCAAGCCCAGTAAACTGAAAGTTCAGAAATAATTGGGACAATATGGTACATGGTTTAGCGTTTCTATCAATTTGACAATTGCATCTTGTGCATCACCAGCCTCTGTCACTTGATTGGGATTAGGATTCTGGGGCAGATCAGTTCTGTAATACTGTCCTTCAGTATAAACCTGCGGTAACAGCTAATTAAACCAAGCCCAAGACTAGTTTCCTGATTGTGAGATGGGCCCAGAGTGTGACAGAGCACACTTGTAGTTGGGCCCTGTTTCCTCCATGGGACACTGACATTATAATACCTCCGATTGTAATGAGATGCTGAATATGAGAACCACACAGTTTCCTTGTGCTGGAGGGATGTGGAAGTGACTGGATGATGATCTGTGTCAGGATTTTGAGCGACTCTGGATCAGTGGATGGGAAAGGATGTGAAACTATTACAATACAGGGAAGGATATGGGAGGAATTCTGATTGCGGTGGTTAAGGGGTGACTATAGATATTGATTTCAGGGAGGATGGAGGGGCGACTTTAGTAATTTTGGAAAGGATTTGTGGGTGATTCTGGACTGTTATCTGGAAAAGGGTCAGGGAATAATTCTGAGTTGTGATTAGCGTAAAGATGTGGGAGTGACTTAGTTGGTTGCCGTGAATCTGATATGGTTATTCCTGGGAATGAGCTATTAATACATCTGTGGGTAGTAGTAACATTTGTGTGGTCACTGTATTCATATCTGAACAGGCACAGGTTCCCCTGGTGTCCAAGTGGCATTTTTGGAAAACTTGCTGTGAAGTTATTAACTCCTAGAATAATTACCTGATAATGGGCCTGTTTACTCTGCCCCCATAAAGTGCCATCAATATGGCAAATCTGTGGTGATGGAGGGGGCAGCAGCTCATGTGAAGCATACGAAACTGCAAAACTTTTCTTATTATCTCAGCTGGAGGAAATTCCTGTTATCAATATCAGGAATCTGTTGTGAAACAGGCTTGTAACTCATGTAGCTCAGCTTCTGGTAGGCTGGCATGCAGTACAGTGGAGGCTCCAGTTACTCGTACTCTGACATCTTTATTATTTTAGCAAGATCACTTCATGGGTTCATTACATTCCTCAGCTTCCTTTTACTCTTGGTTAGTCAAGTACAGTTTGAATACATAGGGTTGAAAATGCTGGTTTATTAAATGTTCTGACTGGTTCTTGTGCACTTGCAATCAAAGCTTGCCTATTCTTTCCCATCCCTAAACTCGCACTTTTGTGGAGTTATGGCTGTTAAATCATTTGCTATTTTATGGATGTTCCTTTTTGAGTAGCAATATGAATACAACAGACATTTTCCCCATTTCACTCGTAATGATGGTAGAACATCATCCAATATGATGCTAGTGATTTTAAAAACTAATTTCTTTTTCTTTCTTTCAGCCTCCCAAGGTAAAATGTTTAACCAGAATTTGGCATCCCAATATTACTGAGACTGGAGAAATCTGTTTAAGGTACGACTTTTGTTTGCTGCTCAAGTTTCATGCGATGCCTGTCACGTTTAATGCATATTTTAGATGGCTAAGTACAGATATTTGTTTGATTAAGTGATGCTTGGGCTACTAGGTTTGTGTATAGGAAAACAGGTATGCTCTAATGCATGGCAATACTTTGAAACTTTTAAGTCAACAATCGTTGTTGAAGTCAGATTTGGGATTGTAAATTGTGGTGAAAAATCCCAACTGGAGGGAACATGTAACACAACCAGAGCTCCATATTACTTTAAACTTTAAATTCCTTTGTCATATAAGCTTCTATATAGGCTAATGAATTTAAAAAGGACTGCAGTACAGTTCATGAGAAGAAAGACAATATAATTGATTGTACAGAGGTACTCAGAGTTTCTTTAAGTCATTTACTCATGAAACATTTTTGTTTATTAAAATGATTAGTGCCTACAAAACCTCTAGAGGCTATTTTGAATGGTTTGGGTTTATTCTCTGAAATCAATCTAATTGATTCTTAGGTGTGAAGTCCAGTGATGTAGGAGCAGAGCATTAAGCTCCTTGAGTTTTTTTTGGCCTTTCAGTGACTAACTCCATGTACTTGAACTTACTCTATTTTCTTATATATCTTTGGTTAACAAAATCTGTATGTTCACAATTGAAAGCAATAAGCTGTCATTTCCAAAAGAGGTTCACAAATTTCTGCTACCCCGAAGTGCACTGTCATTTTAAATCTGCGGTAAATTTCCTCCACGGTTAGAATATCCCTCCTGCATTGTAGTTGAAATTCTCAGTCAGTGAGAATGGTTCTGATATGGATAAATTTCAGACATAATGAGATGGATTCATCATCTCCAATTTAACCATGGGGGTTTCTTGAAGTTTGAAAATGGTTCGTGTTCATAATTTTTTCTGATGGGGACAGCTGCTATAAATGCAATGCATTGCATTTCTCCAGCTGGTCAGTGTTTTATGAATGCAGCTCTCAGCTTTGTTTCTGTAATTAATACCTAAGCTTCATGTGGTCGACAAGAATATTTCATTTCCTTTGTATAAAATCACGCTAGGATGCTTACAGATGGCTGCGTTCTCAAAGTCTTCTAGCTTATTTGACTATGAAAGAAATAATTTCTGAATAACATATTTAAACTCTTCCAGACAAATCAATTGCTTTCAAAGGTTCAGTACTTGATATTCATTTGCTCCTGTGTGTTTTAATTCCTGTAAACAAACTTGATTAATAGTTTTAAACAAAACTTCAGAGATATGTGGCTCCTTTACCCTCTGATCAAAATATCATGGTGTGTTGCGAGAAGTAATTAAGATTTACTCCAAAATCTAAATGCAGTGAATCCAGTTATAAAGTTTTGTTGTGGACTCATCTCCTGTAATGAACTGCTGTCAACCTCTTGCTGCATTTTCTGCCTGCTGAAACTTTTTCTGTGTTTTGCAGCTTGCTGAGGGAACACTCGATTGATGGCACAGGGTGGGCTCCAACCAGGACTTTAAAGGTACTCTTCTCATTTAGAACTGTGGGTTATTTTCCCCTTCCTCTCTCAATTTCCAACAGGTAAAACAGCTGAAATGTTTTAAATTTTCACTGAAAGTACTGAGAAAGATGGTAATGTTGAGCTGCCATGCAGTTTTGGTCAAACTGAAATCTGTTCAATCCTGTACAGTAGTAGTACAAAGAGTTTGGATTTTCTTGATTGGCAAAACCACCTTAATACCTCTGGATGGTAGATAATTCAGTTAGACCTGACCAAGCTGCACTTCAGACAAAACTAAAATAATGGGAACCCAGGGTAGAACATACTGTAGCAGGACAAAAGTCAGATGAACTTGTGAGAGTTATAATCTTCGAATACCAGATATCGAGTCCTGTTGGGGCAAGTGCTTGCTAATGAGTGGTCATTAATCTATGTAAAGAAGCCAACTACAAATTTAACAAGACTGAAGTTGGGGAGGTTAGTAGAAACACGGGATGTGGTTAAAAATTTACAGTATTTGGGCTGTAAATTGAGATTGAGCAAACACATGAAATATAAAATATTACATGGAGCATAAATATCAGAAGCATTCAGCCTCTGAAATTAGAGGCCAAAGCATCATCATAGTTTCATCTCACTTCCCAATGTCTCTTATTCACCACAGACTCTCTTCTGATGCCTGTCATAGCTAAGTGTGCCAAGTTTTGGCTTGTCAGGCTGCCAAAATTGTTACTTTGAAGGCAATGTGGAAACTGTGGTGTATGTATTGTTAATTTAGTGAAAACCCCTACTGCAATTATTGAAACAAAACTATTCTTGTGTTAGGATGTGAACCACTGAAAAACTGATAAATGACTTACAATCCCTGACTGTTAACTTTACTTAAGCTGAATCTAACTTTGCAGTAGTAGATGGATACCTCTGTCACCAATATTGAGCCCCTCTATTCGGCCATCTGGGCCGCTTACACTTACCCCTTCCCCTTCCTTAAGGGCATAAGATCTAGGAGCAGGAGTAGACACGTGGCCCCTTGAGCTTGCCCCATCATCGATGATCAGAGCTGATTTTATTGTTGGCCTATATTCCACTTTTCTGCCTGATCTCCAGAAGCCTTGATTACCTTGTACCTGAAAAATCTACCTCCACTGTGAATGTGCTTGAATGACCCAGCGTCCACTGCTGTCTGGGGTAAGGAGGTCCAAACATTTGTAGCCCTCTGAGAGAAGAAATGTCTTCTCAGCTACCTCTCAAATGGGTCATCCCTAATCCTGAGACCATGCACCCTACTTCTAAACTTCCCAGTGAATGGAGGCATCTTCACAGTGTTTTCAGAATCATAGGCCCAATGTGCTCGATCCTTGATCCAGGAGTTAACCGAGTGAAGTACAGCAGTCTGTAGTGCTTACAAGGTAAGTTTGTCCTCCTTTAGATAAGAGACCAGTATGGATCATTGGGCTCTATTCCAGGGCAGGTGGAACTGTACAAACAAGACAGTTTGCATCTGAACTGGAGAGGAACCAATACCCTCACCGGGAGGTTTGCTAGTGCTGCTCGGGAGGGTTTAAAACTAGAGTGGCAGGGGATGGAACCACAGCAGCAGGGCAAACAGGTGGTAGGATTGAGGGCAAGAAAGGTGGTGTGACAAGTAAGACTGAAAGTAAGGACAGTAAGAGACAGGCCAATAAACACTGTGGGACTGATGGGCTGAAGTGTGTTTATTTCAACGCCAGGAGTGTTATGGGGAAGGAGGATGAGCTTAGAGCCTGGATCAGTACATGGAATTACGATGTTGTTGCCATTACAGAGACCTGGATGTGGGAGGGACAGGACTGGCTGATCAAAGTTCCTTGGTTTCATTGTTTTAGATGTGATTTGGGTAAATGAGGTGGAAGGGTTGCACTTCTGATAAGGGAGAATGTCACAGTAGTACTCAGAGAGGACACACTGGAAGGCTCATCCACAGAGGCAATTTGGGTGGAGCTCAGAAATAGAATAGGTGCAATACGCTGATGAGATTATACTACAGGCCTCTCAATAGCCACCGAGAGGTGGACGAACAGATATGTAGACAGGTGATGGAAAGGTGCAGAAACAACAGGGTCGTCAACAGTGGGGGACTTTAACTTCCCCAGTATCGATGGAACTTCCTTAATACAAGAGGTTTAGATGGGGTAGGATTTCTTCAGTGCATCCAAGAGGGGTTCTTGAAACAGTATGTGGAGAGTCCAACCAGAGGAGAGAGAACATACTGGACCTGGTTTTGAGAAATGAGCCAGGCCAGGTGACAGACCTGATGGTGGGTGAACATTTTGGGAATAGTGACCACAACTCATTATGTTTTAAGATAGTTATGAGTAAGGATAAAATTGGATCTTGCAGGAAAGTAGTGAATTAGGGGAGGGCAAATAAGGGCAGGATAAGGCAGGAGCTCAGGAGCATTGGCTGGGAGCAGCTGCTGTCTGACGTGGGAGTTGTTTAAAGACCAGCTGATCAGAGTTCAGGATTGGCATGTTCCAGTAAGGACAAGAATGGTAAGGTAAGGGAACTTTGGATGACCCAAGAGGTCCTAAACTTAGTCAAGAAGAAAAAGGAAGCATACATAAGGATTAGGCAGCTAAAATCAGACTGGGCCCTTGTGAAATATAAAGGTAGCAGGAAAGTGCTCAAGCAGAAGATTAGGAAGGCCAAAAGAGGCCATGAAATGTCCTTAGTGAGCAGGATCAAGGATAATCCCAAAGCAATTTATACTTATATTAAGAAAAAGAGGATAACTAAGGAGAGGGTAGGTCCACTCAAGGATAAAGGAGGGAGTTTGTGCTTGGAGTCAGAGCAGTGGCTGAGGTACAAAATGAGTACTTTGTGTTGGTATTTACTGAGGAAAAGAAGTTGGAGGATAGTGAAAACAGAGTGGGGCATGCTAATTTGCTGGAACATTGAGATTAAGTAGGAGGTAGCACTGGGTCTTCTGAAAAGCATAAGGTGGATAAGTCCCCAGGGCCTGGTGGCATATATCCCAGAATATTGAAAGAAGCAAGTAAGGAGATTGCTGGGGTTTTGACCAGGATCTTTGTGTCCTCACTAGCAACAGGCGAGGTCCCAGAGGACTGGAGAGCAGCAAATGTTGTTGCTCTGTTCAAGATGGGAAATGGGGATAAACCAGGTAATTATAGGCCAGTGAGCCTCGTGTCAATGATAGGGAAGCTATTGGAGAGGATACTGAGGGATAGGATTTATTCACACTTGGAAAAGCATGGCCTGCTTAGGGACAGTCAGCATGGCTTTGTGCGGGGCAGGTCATGCCTTACAAATTTGATTGAGTTTTTTGAGGAGGTGACAAAGGTGCTTGATGAGGATAAGGCAGTGGATGTTATCTACATGGACTTTAATAAGGCATCTGACAAGGTCCCTCATGGTAGGTTGATTCAAAAGATAAAGATGCATGGGATCCAGGGTAAATTGCAAGTTTGGATTCTGAACTGGCTCACCCATAGAATGCGGGGAGTAGGGGTGGAAGGCTTTTATTCTGGCTGGAAGTCTGTGATCAGTGGTGTTCTGCAAGGATTATTGCGGGGACCTCTGTTATTGGTGATGTATATCCAATGATTTGGATGAAAATGTAGATGGGTGGATTAGCACATGTGCAGATGACACCAAGATTGGTGGAGTTGTGGGCAGTGTAATGGACTATCAAAGAATTCTGCAGGGTTATAGATCAGTTACAGATATAGGCAGAGGAGTGGCAGATGGCATTTAATCTGGGCAAGTGTGAGTTGTTGTGCTTTGGGAGGTCAAATGAAAGGAGAAAGTGTACAGTTAATGGTAGGCCCCTTAATAGCATTGAGGTACAGAGGGATCTTGGGGTCCAGGTCCATCGTTCACTGTGGGAAAGAAGGTGTACGGAATGCTTGCCTTCATTGGTAGGGGTGTTGAGTACAAGAGTCATGCTGCAACTATATAAAACTTCAGTCAGACCACACTTGGAGTAATGTGTGCAGTTCTGGTTGCCCCATTATAGGAAGGGTATGGAGACTGTGGAAAAGGCGTCGAAGAGGTTTACCACGATGCTGCCTGGATTAGAGGATATGAGCTAACTGGGTATTGGACAAACATGAGTTGTTCTCCTTAGAGCATCAGAGGCTGAGGGGAAACCTGATACAGGTTTAAAATTATGAGAGGCATAGATAGGGTAGACAGTCAGAGTCTGTTCCCCAGGGTGGAAATGTTCAAACACCAGAGGACATGCTTTTAAGATTAGAGGGGGAAGTTTAAAGACGACGTGAAGGGCAAGTTTTTTACATAGAGAGTGGTAGGTGCCTAGAATGGGTTACCAGGGGTAGTAGTGGAATCAGGCAGTTTGGTGGAGTTTGAGAGGCTTTTAGATAGACACACGAATATGAAAGGAATGGAGAGATATGGATGGTAAACAGGAGGAGGACATTTGGTATAAATCGGCATCAAGATTGGCACAACATTGTGGGCCGAGTGGCCTGTCCAGTGCTGTACTGTTCTATGTAATTGTACGCTGTACACCAGAAACTCATCAGGGCTCTGTAAAGTTGTAGTCACGTTACTTTTGAATTTGATCCCCCTTGCAATAAAGGCAAACATTTCATCTTCCTTCCTAATTAACCTGCTATGTCTGCAGCTAACTTCTGGAGTTTCTTATGCAAGGACACTCAGGTGTCTCTGAACACCAGTATTTATCAGTTTCAGCAGTTCAATATAATGATTTTCTATAATTCCTACCAAAATAGATAACTTGCATTTGGATAGAAGATCAGCGACAAACTTGATGAATGGTGGGAAGGGCCAGATGGCCTAAACCTCCTATATTCTTATTCCCCTCACTATATCCAGCTCTTGGTCTTTATACTCCACTTGGATCCTTTCGCAGACTCTGAGTCTTCTCACATTTAACTTGCCCACCTGTCAACAAACTTGAATACAATACACTCTGTCCTTTTGTCAAAGGCACTTGGTATAAACTTTGAATAACTGAGGCCACTGCACTGATCCCTTTGGCAAGCTGCAAGAACTGTGTTCCAATCTGAAAGTGATCCAATTTTTCCCACTATCAGCTCTTCTCCCCCAGCCCTCACAGTATCCCTCTGGTTTTCTGCCCTAGTTCCAATCGTGCCCCCTACCTCTAAGAGATTCCTCCTCGTCTTACTCTTAAATGTGCAACGTCTTATCCTGAGACTATGCCCCCTATTCAAGATTTCCTCACCAGAGGAGAAACATCTTCACAGCATCTCTCCTATCAAGCCACTCAATTTAAATTCAATAATTTAAAAAACAACCATCTCCATAGGGTATAAGACAAGGCAATCTAACAACCCACTGTCTGCACCCTTGACCCTAATCCCACTAAACATTCCTTCTTGGATAAATGATGTTGTAACTGTCCCACGCAGCAACAATGACTATGCCTCAATAATTCACCTTTGATTTCTCTATTCTCCTACATTACACCTCCCTATTCTCTCTGATATTATTGTCACCTCCTAAATCCATTCTGATGTTCCTTAAAATTCCAGTCAAATTCCTATTACTCCCAGAACACTGACTTAGGCTAACCAAACTTGCAGTGACATTCTCTCTGACTTAAGCAGGGTAAACTGTTTGTTGTTATCCACCTTGTCTTCTTTGAAGCCATGGAAAAGGTTGACTGGTCAGGTGCCTTCTCTGCCTAACAGCTACTGTCTAACTCTGAATGATTCTCTCACTTGTTTCTAGCAATTACTGGATAGGTAGAACCCAGCTACAGCCATGGATGGTCTTCCTGTCCTGACCTTGCAACGATATATCTGGAGCCCTCCGAAGAACACGCTTTGTGGTCTGCTCTCACCTGAATGTTGCCTCTGTGGCCACTTCATTCAAAGACCTGACATTGAGTTTGACTTGTACACTGACAATACCTAGCTCTACACCTCCTCTCAGATCGTCCCCTGGCTGTGCTGCCAGGTAGTTAATCCTATATCTAATCCAGGGATGAGATGAGCTTTTGTCTTCTCCCCTCTTCACAAATGCCATCCCAGTGCCTCCTCTTGGCCACTGACTAAAGCTGAACCAGAATGTTTTCACTTTCAGCATGCTAGCTGATCTTGAGTTAAAACTTTTGACTCTTTATCTTCCTCCATCACAAAGAATGCCTTCCTTCATTTCACCTTCTTAACAGCAGCTCCTCTACTCCTGCCATCAGTCAAAATGTCATTGATATTCTTATTCATGCCTTTGCTGCATGTAGGTTCAACTGTACAACTGCTCTCTTGATGCAGACTTCACTTTGCATCATTGATAATCTTTCAGCTCATCCAAAATTTTGCTGCCCTTTTAACTCATCTTTAGTCTTGTGCACTCACCATTCTTGTACTGATTGTCCAATATTGGTTCCTAAAATATAATTACCTTTCTTTATTCCACTTCTTCGGTCAAGCTTACAGCTCGGGTAGGCAATCCTGGCAATAATGCTGTTCCCTCACAGCATCAGCAGCCTGGATTCAACCTTGAGCTTGGGTGCTGTCTGTGTGGGCTTAGCACGTTTTTTCCTCTGACTGTGAGCGTTTTTCCTCTGGTGCTCTGGTTTCATGCCACATCCCAAACATGTACTGGTTGGAAGGTTAATTAGCCACTGTAAATTGTCGGTGGATAGTAAGTGAATCATGGAGTTAATGGAAATATGAGAGCAAAATAGGTTACAGTGCATAGGATGTGAAAATGGGATTGCTCCAAAAACTGGCATAAATTCATTGGGCTGAATGGCCATCTCCTATGCCATAAAGAAACATGAGAAACCCCTTCCTAATTAATTCTTTCTGGCTCTTAGTTTTGTTGTAACAAAATACCTTAAAAATAAGATGCAAATAGTTTCTTGTTGTATTGATTAAATTACAAATTAGAACAAAAACATAAAATTGGGTGCTGTAGCGGTTGCTACCGCGGAATAAAACAAGACTCTACTCGGAGGATTGCCAAACAGAACTGGTTTATTTTTCCTGCCTTGCGCGGGCCCTTTAAGGGAGAATGTTCCCGCCCAAAACAACCGGCAATGACGTAAGTCCTACGTCATCAGGACTTTCCCGCGCGCGGGTTCTCCCCGTTGCTCGGAAAGACGAGGCCCGCCGCCATCTTGGGCCTCGTCGCTCCGACGCCGCGCGACCCGACTGCCGAGCCGGTTCGCCCGACTAGACGGTGAGTCGCCACACCACCCCCCCCCCCCCCAGAACCGGCGAGACAGTCCCCAAGGTCCGTGGGCTGTGCCAGCTGCCGCTTAGGCGGGCGGCCTCTGCGTCGCGGCGTGGCAACCTCGACAGGCTGTTGCAGATCCAAATGGGCCGGTTTGAGGCGGTCCGCCGTGAAAACCTGTTCCCTGCCTCCAATGTCCAAAATAAAGGTGGATCCGTTATTCCGTATGACTCGGAACGGTCCCTCATATGGTCGTTGCAATGGCGCCCGACGTGTGCCCCTGCGAACGAAACAAACTTACAGTCCCGTAGTTCCTTGGGCCTGGCAGGATGGGGCTTGACCGTGCCGTGAGATGGGAATCGGGGCCAAGGCCACCAAGCTTCTCGCGCAGATCTTTGTAGGACTGCTGGGGGTTGTTCCCCTTGGTCCCGAAGGGCAGGTATGAAATCCCCGGGGACAACTAGAGTGGCGCCCCATATACAAGCTCAGCTGACGAAGTGCGGAGGTCTTCTTTGGGGGCAGTGCGTATGCCGAGCAGGACCCAAGACAGCTCGTCAACCCAGTTAGGACCCTTCAGGCGGGCCATCAGGCCGATTTCAGATGGCGGTGAAAACGTTCCACCAACCCGTTGATTGAGGACGGTAGGCCGTGGTGGTGTGCAGCTGCGTCCCTAGCAAGTTCGCTAATGCAGCACCAGAGACTGGAAAGTGAATTGGGTGCCTCTGTCTGAAGTGATGTGGGCCGGAACGCCAAAAACGTGAGACCCAAGTTGTGAGCAGCGCGCCGGGCGCAGGAATCAGTTGTGATGTCAGCCAGGGGTGGTTGCCTCAGGCCACCTCGTGAACTGGTCCACGATGGTAAGGAGGTACCGGGCTCCTCTTGAAACCGGCAGAGGGCCCACGAGGTCGACGTGTATGTGGTCGAACCTCCTACGGGTAGGCTCGAACTGCTGTGGTGGGACTTGGTGTGTCGCTGGATTTTTGACAGTCTGCAGTGCGGACAAGTCCTGGCCCACTCACTGACCTGTTTGCGCAGGCCATGCCAGACAAACTTGCTGGCGACCAGTCGGACAGTAGATCTGATGGACGGGTGCGCCAACCCATGTACCGAGTCAAAACGCGTCTCCGCCAGGCTGCAGGGACTATAGGGCTGACCAGTCGCAACGGTCCGCAAAGTAGGGTCCGCTGACCTGGACCAACCAAGAAATCTCGGAGCTGCAGACCCGAGACTGCGGTTCTGTAGCTGGGCAGTTCGTCGTCAGCTTGCTGTGCGTCAGCCTAAGGGCCCGTGTAGTCGAGCACCCAAGGATAGGTTGTGGATGGTTGGTCTGGAAAGTGCATCAGCAACGACATTATCCTTTCCGGAGACATGTTGGATGTCAGTTGTGAACTCGGAAATGTAGGATAAATGTCTCTGCTGACGAGCTGACCAGGGATCGGGAAGACTTTGGAGAAGGCAAAGGACAGAGGCTTATGATCGGTGAAAGCGGTGAAAAGGCCTGCCTTCTAGAAAGTATCGGAAATGCCGGACCGCCAGGATACAGCGCTAGAAGTTCCCGATCAAAAAGCGCTGTACTTCAGTTCGGGCGGTCTAAGGTGCTTGCTGAAAAATGCCAAGGGTTGCCAGCGGCCTTCGAGTAGCTGTTCCAGTACCCCACCCACCGCGGTGTTGGACGCGTCTACCGTGAGGGCAGTCGGGATGTCAGTCCTGGGGTGTAACCAGCATCGTGGCGTCTGCCAGGGCGTCTTTGGCCTTAACGAAAGCAGCCGCAGCCATCGTCAGTCCAGGTGATGTCCTTGCCCTTACCAGCCAGCAGCGAGAACAGAGGGCGCATGATACGGACTGCTGCAGGGATGAAACGATGGTAAAAGTTGACCATACCCAAGGAATTCCTGTAGGCCTTTGACTGTCGGGGCGGGCAAAATGGCGGATAGCATCCACCTTGGCGGGTAGGGGTGTTGCCCCGTCGCTGGTGATTTTGTGGCCGAGGAAATCGATAGAGTCAAGTCCGAATTGGCACTTGGATGGGTTAATCGTGAGGCCGAAATCGCGGAGGCGGGAATACAGCTGGCGGAGGTGGGAAAGGTGTTCCTGGCGGTTACAGCTGGCGATCAGTATGTCGTCCAAGTAAATGAACACGAAGTCCAGGTCTCAGCCTACCGCGTCCATCAGCCGCTGGAAGGTCTGCACGGCGTTCTTAAGGCCGAACGGCATCCTAAGGAATTCGAACAGGCCGAATGGGGTGATAATCGCAGTTTTGGGGACGTCATCCGGATGGACGGGGATTTGGTGGTATCCCCTAACGAGGTCCACTTTGGAAAAGATGTGGGCCCCATGTAAGTTCGCTGCGAAGTCCTGGATGTGAGGGATGGGATAGCGGTCCGGGGTGGTGGCGTCATTCAGCCTGCGGTAATCGCCGCAGGGCCTCCACCCTCCGGTGGCTTTGGGGACCATGTGCAGGGGGGAGGCCCAGGGGCTGTCTGACCTGCGAACAATCCCCAGCTCCTCCATGTGACAGAACTCTTCCTTTGCCAGGCGGAGCTTGTCTGGAGGTAATCGTCGTGCTCGGGCATGAAGGGGTGGCCCGGTGGTAATGATGTGGTGTCGTACCGTGTGTGTGGGCCTAGAATTTGTAAACGAAGGTGCCAAAATCGATGGGAATTCGGCTAGGAGCTTGGCAAAATCGTCGCCAGAAAGGGAAATGGAGTCCAGGCGCGGGGCTGGTGGGCTGATTTCTCCCAGGGGATAGGTCCGGAGAGTGCTAGAGTGGACTAACCGCTTCCTTCGCAGGTCAACTAACAGGTTGTGGGCCCGAAGGAAATCGGCTCCTAGGAGTGGTCGGGCGACGGTGGCAAGGGTAAAGGTCCAGGTAAAACGGCTGCCGCCAAAGTGTAATTGAAGCGTACGGGTGCCGAAAGACCGTATCGTTGTACCATTGGCGGCATTGAGTAGAGGACCTGGTGGCCTGTCACGAGTGTCGCGGCCTGTCGGGGGCAAAATACTGATCTCCGCTCCAGTATCAACGAGGAAACGCCGTCCAGATTTCTTGTCCTGAACGAAGAGGAGGCTCTGTCGGCAGCCAGCCGCCATAGCCATCAGCGGCGGCTGGCCCTGGCGTTTCCCTGAAACTTGCAGGGTGGGCGGCATCGACGGGCCTCCGCACCCCACCTCTGATGGTAGAAGCACAGCTGGTCACCCGTGTCGTCGTCTGCGTTCCTGGGGTGTGGCTGCTCGGTTGCTGGGGCCGGGCGAGGCGGGCGTTGGGCTCACGGCCTGGTGATTTGACTGACGGACAAACCGCTCTCGCGTTTGGCCCTCCACAGGACATCTGCCCGGGCGGCCACCTCGCGGGGGTTGCTGAAGTCGGCGTCAGCTAACAACAAGTGGATGTCATCGGGGAGCTGTTCGAGGAAGAGCTGTTCGAGGAAGCCCTGTTCGAACATCAGGCATGGCTTGTGTCCCTCGGCCAATGCCAGTATCTCATTCATTAGGGCGGATGGGGATCTGTCCCCCAGGCCATCCAGATGAAGCAGGCGGGCGGCGCGCTCACGACGGGAGAGGCCGAAGGTCCGGATCAAAAGGTCTTTGAAAGCCGGGTACTTATCTTCCTCCGGAGGCGACTGGATGAAGTCTCCAACCTGGGCGGCTGTCTCCTGGTCCAGAGAGCTAACCACGTGGTAGTGCTTTGTGGAGTCGGAGGTGATCTGCCGAAGGTGGAATTGCGCTTCGGCCTGGTCAAACCAGACGCTGGGCCGAAGTGTCCAAAAGGTGGGCAGCTTGAGGGCCACTGCGTTGGCTGCTGCGCTGTCGTCCATTTCGCGGGTCCAAAAGCCGTTTGGACCGTCGGGGTCACCAATGTAGCGGTTGCTACCGCGGAATAAAACAAGACTCTACTCGGAGGATTGCCAAACATAACTGGTTTATTTTCCCGCCTTGCGCGGGCCCTTTAAGGGAGAATGTTCCCACCCAAAACAACCGGCAATGACGTAAGTCCTACGTCATCAGGACTTCCCGTGCGCGGGTTCTCCCGTCGCTCGGAAAGACGAGGCCCGCCACCATCTTGGGCCTCGTCGCTCCGACGCCGCGCGACCCGACTGCCGAGCCGGTTCGCCCGACTAGACGGTGAGTCGCCACAGTGCAATATATCCTGCAACTGTATTCTGTTAGATTTGATGTGATCAGTCTCGGGCATTAAAAATGACAAAGTGGGGCTCCTTGGTTTTAGCTCTCGGGGTAAGTGAGTTGTAGACTTCTGATTAATCGTAGTTAACTCCAAACAGTCATGAGGACCTAACTGGGATTTTCATCTATCTTTTATTTTAAATCCATCCTTATCATCTAATCTGCAACATTAAAAGTAAATTGAATTAAAAGAAAAACATGAATCATATTAAGGTCAGGCAACATCTGTTGATGGAATACATCAACTGACTTTTCAAGCATTCTCCAACTCTCCCCACTTTTCCATATCTCAGCATTAAAGGCTTTGACCATTCCTTACTTTGTTGGAATCTGAGCTGGTATTTGGAAAATTTTTTTGGTGGGAATGGTGCCTGTATCTTACAGTGTGTTATTTGATAAAGACGCAAGGGGTATATTTGCTGTTATCATTGGCAAACTGTTTTGTGTGGTCCCTAAAATTAGCTTCATGATGAATGTCACCTTGGCATGTTGCTGTGGCCATGGAGTTTTGTGAGCACTTGTGATCAGCAGCCACAGAGCAAACAGACTGGTGTAATCTTTACTGTGGCAGAGTTGCAGGCCAGATGAAGAGCACAGGGTTATTGACTTTTCATTGATTTTCAAATTATCATGCACAAAAGCTTAACAGACTGTAATTAAACAAACTTTAAGTGACCCATATAGAGTCTGCAGAGAAGATTGCAACATCTGCCATGATATATGATCCTGCGCCTGAAATAACTGAGCCGTTCCATTGCAGGCAGTTAATAGAATCTGTTGGGAAACAGTTCTGCCTTTTTAAATTGTATTCCTTGCTGAGAAATAATCCTAAGGGCACCTTCAGCTAACACAAAGCTTCTATTTATGTTGCTGCTTTGTTCTGGAAAAGCTCATCAATTCAATCAATGCTGTCAAAAAGCAAAGGCAGTTTAGTGTTTTAGGTACAGGCCCTGTATCTGTACTCTTGAAGGATATACTACTGAAATGTAATCTGCCTTTCACTAGACTTTGGATAGGGTACTTTCTTTCCAGTGTTGTTTTTACGCCAGGTTTGCATCATTTTTATTTGAAAATTTTGAGTGGTGTATTTGAAGTTTTGTAATTTGCCAGCATATGTGCAGCCAAATGAGGTATTTTTAATAATTTTAAATTAACTTTCTGTTCAGCAATCTTGTGTCAAAACTTCTTTCTCTTGCTTATCAATGTACAGAAAGGATGTGATAGCACTGAAGAGGGTGTAGAGGAGATTCACCAGGATGTTGCCTGGGATGGAGTAGGTCAGTTATGAGGGGATACTGGACATGTTGGGTCTGTTCTCCCTGGGGTGGAGGAAGTTAAGAGGGTACATAATTGAGGCATATAAAACTATGAGGGGTATAGACAGGGTAAACTGCACAATGCATTTCCCCATATTAGAAGTAGATAAAACTATAGGTCATAGGTCTAGGGTAAGGGGTAAGAGATTCAGAGTGGATATGAGGGGGAATCTTCTTCACCCAGAGAGTGTGAGTACCTGGAATGCACTGCCTGGGAGAGTGGTTGAAGCTTGGCTGCTGACAGTATTTGAATGTCTAGATGAGCACTTGAATTTCTTAGGCACAGAGGGCTCTGGATCAAGGGCTGAGAGATGGGATTAATACGGAAGGATGACCGCTGTTTTGTGTGTGGATGAGTTGGGCCCAATGTCCTGTTTTCATGCTGTATGACTTTACTCTACATTCTCATGTATTAAACACTAGTGTACATGAATCTGTGTTGCTCATCTGTCAATCATTCTGCATCATGTCAATGCATTAACCTGGACACTTCTGAAGATTTTCTTCCTTACTGTTATAACATGGTGTGAGTAGGTACCAGCTTCAGGGGCTCTTCACTGACTCATCCCATTACTTGTGCGTGGGAGGAGGGATACCTGGCAAAATAAATAGAGAGCATTGCAGCATTAGCCCATGACATGCAGTTCTCACATCAGTGTGTGATGGACATGACTTATTGGACCACCATCCCATAAACCAGAGAAATGCCCAGTTTTAGATGTCTCAGAGTCAGATACACTTTCTCGAACATGCCTCATTACAATATGCTAAAAATGATTTGCAGCCAAAAGAAATCAGTAATTTCCCATAACATGATTAACTTTGCCATTGTGCATCTTGTGCCTTTTGAGGTCCTTCAATACTTTTTTTTACTTTTATGTCCAGCTGAACCTTCACCTAATCAGAAAACTGTAGTTTCAGTCATATTTGAGAATCTGAGCCATACTTGATGGGGTGCTATGTTGTCAAAGGTTCCATCCTTTAAATCCTTTACCATGCACAGAATTACCAGACAAAATTTAAAAAAACAACTGCTTCAAGTTTATATGCAGCACAAAGTATTGAAGGTACCAGATTTCCCCACTGCACTGGATTCCAATCCTGACCAAATTGTAAGAATTTCACTCTCTTTAATAAGTACTCCATTTAAGGTGCCTCTCTACATCAATACATGTTTATCATTTAGCCATTTCTGTGACTCCAGGTGTGTCTCTGGAAGGTCCCAGATTCAAGGATGTGACTCAGTGGCTCCAGAGCATCCTGAAAGGGGAGAGTAAGCAGCCAAAGGATGTGTTCAATATCAGTGTCAACGAAAAAGAGATGAGATCCTACAAGCATATTTTAGTGACCTAGGGGAAAGATTAGCAGGACTTCAGATATAACCTTAGGGCTGCACTCATTGCTATGTCATAATACATACAGATATAGGAAGACAGCAGATGAATGTATGGCTGGACAAATGGTGCAAGAGAGGGTTTTAGATTTTTGAGGGATTGGAACAGTTTCTGGGGCAGGTAGGACCTGTACAAATTGGAGGGGTTGCAGCTAAGGAGGGTTGGGACCAAAATCCTTGCAGTAGGGTTTGCTGGTGGTATTGGGGAGGGTTTAAACTGGCTTGGCAGGGGGTTGGGAACTTCAAAGGTAATTCAGGAGGAAAGTAACTAAACTGGAAGGTGAAGTTAGAGAAGTAATAAGCAAAATAAATAGGTAACAAAACACAGTTGAGCAATAAAGTGAGATAAAGTTGTGGGGAAAAAAGTTTAAAATGAAAAAAATAAAAGCATGGTATTTGAATGCTTGCAGTGTTCACAACATAAGTGAATTAATGACTCAGATGGAAGTAACCAGATATAAGCTCATTGTCATTGTGGAAACATGGCTGCACGATGACCAAAGCTGGGAACTAAATGTTCGAGAGTATTCAACACTTAGGAAGGACAGGTAGACGGGAAAAGGAATGCTCCAGCACTTTTAATAAGGGAGGAGATTAATGCAGTGGTTAGAAAGCATCTTGGCATTGCAGATCACAGTGTAGATTTGTAATTAATTTGGGTCGAGCTAAGAAACAGCAAAGGGCATAAAACATCAGCAGGAGTTATTTATAGGCCACCAAATAATAGTTATAATATTGGGTGTGGCATAAATTGGGGAGTTGGAGGGACATGTAATGAAGGAATACTTGATTAACTTACAAACAGACTGGACAAATTAAGTTCACTGTAATAAAGAGGACGATTAATTTATAGAATGTATTTGAGATGCTTTTCTATATTAATATGTTGAGGAACGAAATAGAGAAGAGGTTATTTTGGAGAGAAGGAAATTTTTCAAGGGGCCCTTGAAGTAGAGTAACCATAATATAGAATTTTACACTGGGGTTTTAAGCAGTGTGGTTCAGTGCAAAACTATAGAGTTAAATCTAAACCAAGGAAACTATGTAGATGCGTGAGGAGAGTTAATGGTGGGTAGAGTGATTTGCAGACAAAGAAGTAATGCACAAGTTACGAAAAAACCTTCAAGGCACAACCCAAAGGAAAAGTGATTCATCTGCAGCTTACCTGAAACATAAATGATAGTACTAAATCAAAAGAAGAGGCTTATAAAGTTGACTGAAATAGCAGTAGCTGTGAACTTTTGGAGCATTTTAGAACTTTGGCAGAGGAGAACCAAAAAAACTGATAAAGGCAGAATATGAGTGGATACTAGCAAACAATATAAAAACAGACTCTGATCTTTTATGTTAAAGGAAAAAGACCAGTATGGGGCAAACGTGTGCCCCTTACAGACAGGAGAATTTCTGTCAAGATACAAAGTGCACAGACTAAGTTCAGTTATGTTTTTGAGAACCACAGGATTTATTTGTTCCAAACCATTTTCTAAGTATTAGAATTGCCTCTGATGGAGGATGATTTGACTCCAAGTCAGAAACCCTACTGGACCAGCCACTTAAGATCAATGGCTACAGTGACCTCAGAGGTGTGACTCACCTGCTCACACAGATTTTCTACCATTTGCATGGCACAAATTAGGAGCATAATGGAACACCCTCCACTTGCAGCTTGAAAAACCACCAAGAAACTCAACACATGCAGCACAAAGCAGACTGCTTAATTGGCACTTCATCCACAACCCTGAACATTCATTCCCTCCCTCTCTAGCACGTGGCTGTGACATGCACAAAATTTACTGTTGTTATTTGCCATGGCTACTCCAACAGCATTTCCCAAACCTGGGTCTGTACTATCGTGGGCATTGGGAAGCACGACCACATACAAGATTCACTCCAAGCCTTGTTCCATCAGACTGGGAAATGTATTGCTTTTCTTCCATCATCGCTGGGTCTAAATCTTGGAACTCCTTATCCAGCGCCATTGTGGAAGCATCTTCACCAGAAGGACCCCACCAGCTTTTTTTTAAATTGTCCTGGAGAGAATACACAGGAGATTCACTGGGATGATGCCTGGATTGGAGAACTTTAGTTATGGGGAGAGATTGGAAAGGCTGGGCTTGTTTTCCCTGGAGTGAAGGAGGCTGAGAGGTGAGCTGTAGGAGTAGATATGATTATGAGAGATATAAGGTAAATAGTCAAAAGGGGTATCAGAAACAAGAGGACACAGGTTTAAGATGAGAAGTAGGAGTTTTAAAGGGACTCTGAGTGATGTTTTTGCTTAGACAGAGAGTGGTTGATAACTGGAAGGCACTGCCAGAGGAGGTGTTGGAGTCAAATACAATTTAAAGTTCTAAACTGGGGCAAGGCAAATTTTTATGGTATTAGACAGGAACTTGCAAGAGTTGATTGGAGTAGGTTGTTTGAGGGCAAAGGGATATCTGCCAAGTGGGAGGGATTTAAAAGTGAGATATTGAGAGTTCAGGATCTGGCATGTCCTCTTAGAGTGAAGGGAAAGACTGGCAGGAGTCGGGAGCCCTGGATGATAAGGGATATTGAGGTTCTGGTCAGGAAAAAGGAGTATGGGTCAGGTACAGGCAACTGGGATCAAGGAGAATCCCAGGAAGAGTATATGGGTTGCAGGAGTCTACTCAAGAAGAAAATCAAAAGAGCAAAGAGGAGGTATGAGATAGCTTTGGCAGAGAAGAATCCAAAGAGATGTTATAAGTATATTAAGGGAAAAAGAGTAACGAGGAGAGAATAGGGCCCCTCAAAGCTCAAGGTGGACAAGGTTGTGTGGAGCCGCAGGAGATGGGTGAGGTCCTCAATGAATATGTCTGCTCTGTTTTTACCGTGGAGAAAGACATGAAGACTTCAGATCCTAAGACAGTTAATGGGAGGGTCTTGGCGATAGTCTACATTATGGCAGAGGAGGAATTGGATGTCTTAAAACGTATGAAGGTAAGTACATGACCAGGGCCTAATCAGGTATATCCAAGAACTGCAGGAAGCTAGAGAAGAAATTGCAGGAGCCCTGGCTGATATATATACATCATCATTAGTGATGGGTGAAGTGCCGGAAGACTGGAGGGTGGCTAATGTTGTGCCTGTATTTTAAAAGGGGCTGCAAAGAAAACCCTGGAAGTATAGACCAATAAGCCTAATATCTGTGGTAGGCAAGTTACTAGAGGGGATTTTGAGGGATGATATTACAAACATTTGGAAAGACGGGTTGATTAGGGATAGTCAGCATGGCTTTGTTTGTGGGAGATCATGTCTCACAACTTTGATTCGGTTTTTTCAAGAAACAACCAAAAAGGTCGATGAGGGCAGGGCGGTAGATGTGGTCTATATGGACTTCAGTAAGATCTTTGATAAAGTTTCACATGGTAGGCTGCTATGGAAAGTTAAATTGCATGGGATCCAGGGAGAGCTGGCTAATTGGATACACAATTGGCTTGATGCAGGAAGCAGAGGTAGATAGTGAAAGGTTGTTTCTCCAGACTGGAGGCCCGTGACTAATGGTGTATCCCAGGACTCAGTGCTAGGCCCATTGCTATTTGTCATCTATATCAATGACATGGATGAGAATGTACATTTGTACATGGTTAGTAAGTTTGCAGATGGCACTAAAACAAGTGGTGATGTAGACAGTGAAGATGGTTATCAGAAATAACGGAGGGATCTTGATCAGCTGGGTAAGTGGGCTGAGGATTGGCAGATGGACCTTAATTCAGATAAGTGCGAGGTGTTGCGTTTTTGGAAGACAAATGAGGGTAGGACTTGCACAGTGAACAGTAGGCCCTGAGGAGTGTTGTAGAGCAGAGGGACCTAGGAGTACAAGTACATGGTTCATTGAAAGTGGCATCTCAGGTAGACGGGGTGGTGAAGAAGGTTTTTGGCATGCTGGCCTTCATCAGTCAGGGCATTGAGTATAGAAGTTGAGATGTTATGTTGCAGTTGTACAAGACATTACTGAGGTTGCTTTTGGAATATTGAGTTCAGTTTTGGTCACCCTGCTATAGGAAAGATACCATTAAGCTGGAAAGAGTGCAGAGGAAATTTACGACGGTGTTGTTGGGACTCAAGGGACTGAGTTATGGAGAGAAGTTGAGCAGTTTGGGACTTTATTCATTGGAGCATAGGAGAATAAGTGGTGGTCTAATAGAGGTGTATAAAATTATGAGAGGCATAGATAAGGTGAATGTGCACAGTGTTTCCCAGGGTTTGGGAATCAAGAACTTAGAGGGCATAGGTTTAAGGTGAGAGGGGAGAGATTTAATAGGAACATGAGGGGCAACATTTTCACCTAGAGAGTGGCCTGTATGTGGAACGAGGTGCCAGAAGAAGTGGTTGAGGCAGGTACATTAACAACATTTAAAAGGTACTTGGACAGGTACATGGAAAGGAAGGGTTTGGGGGATATGGGCCAGACGCGGACAAATGGGACTAGCTTAGATGGGAATCTTGGTTGGCATGGACCAGTCGGGCCGAAGAGCCTGTTTCTGTGTTCTATGACAATTATAAAGTTTAAGAGGCATTTAGACAGACACTTAAGTAGGCAAGATGTAGAAGTTTCGTGTAGATGGACAAAAAGGTCAACGTGGACATGGTGGGCCATAAGGCCTGTCTCTGTGTGTACAATTCTATGTCTCATAGGTGTTTTGCCACTACTGTCCCATGGGCAATTAGGTGTGGGCGATAAATGCTGGCCTTGCAAGGCATTCCCACGTCCTATAATGTGAATTTCAAAAATCTTCTTCCAAGGAGTCTCCCCTCATCCAACCCTTTTCCCTCACCCTGCCACCTAATTCTCCATTTACTGGTTCCATCACCCTCGCCCCACTTCAACTAAGTAAATCTTCTGCAGACAGAAATTTCTTTATTTCATTATAAATATAAACATTAAGGGAACAGTTCTCTCTCCTCTTCTGCCCTAATTCCCACTTTTAATAGTTCCCTTCTCTAATTCCACCATTCATTGCTGGAGTAAGATGGCAAACAAAAGAAGCTTGTATCCAACACCAAGAGCTAATGTAGCAAAGAGCATACCAGAGAACAGGAGTGAAATGAAAAGAGAAATAGGGAAGGCAAAGAGAGAACGTGGAAAAAGTATTGACCAGTAAAATCAGAGAAAATCCACTGATATTTTGTATAAACCAGGTAACTGATAATACCTTTAAGGAACCAGAAAAGTGACCTGAGTGTGGGCACAGACGAAATGAGCAAGGTCTTGTTGAATGTTCTGCAACTTGCTTCTAAGAGAGAGACATTGCCGATGCTGTAAATAAAGCAAATGGATGTTAAATATTGGATGGGCTAAACATAGTAAAAGAGGAAGTATTAAGGGGATTATCATCAGTGAAAATGGGTAAATTACCAGGCCCAGATGAAATGTATCCTAGGCTGTAATATAAGCCAGGGAGGAAATTGTGCAGGTTCTGACTATAATTTTCCAGTCCTTTTTGGCCATCGAAGTGGTGGATTGCTAATATTGTACGATTATTTTTTTAAAAATTGATCTCAAGTAATTATAGTCTAGTTAGTTTGACTTTGGTGAAAGGAAAATTATCGGAATTCATTCTGAAGGACAGCATAAGCCCACATTTGGAAGGACACAAATTAATCGGGGACAGTTTGCATGGATTTATTGCAAGAAATTCATGTCTGATTAACTTGATTGAATTTTTGAGAAAGAAATGAGAAGGGTTAATGAGGGTGGTGCATTTGACATAATCTATGTGGATTTCCACAAGGGTTTTAACAAAGTCACACGTGGCAGATTGGTCAGTGAAGTAAAGGTAACCAGGACCCAAGGTAACCCTGCTAACATAGTTGTTTGATTATGAACATCTAATTCTGCCTGAAAGGACCCAGTGTCATACATTGAAAAATCTCTGCTCCATATTAACATCGGCTACAAAACAAGGCTAGTATAGAATCCCCCCCTCCAAGTCAAAAAGCACAAAGTTCTAATGGAATCATCTGCTTGGGTTAAAATCTGGGGTCAGCGAATTTGTTGTACTGTTCCTGATTCCAAGCATCATCAGTGAGTCCTCATTCTCCCAACTTTCATCTTCAACTTTTTCATAATCTTATCATCCTCTTTTCTATTGGTTTGGTATTGAAATGAAAACAGTCATTTTCCCCTAAAGTAATGATTTTTCCTGTAATCACATTCTTCCAGAAATACTATTAAACACTTAACTTAAGCCTTAAAATCTGAGTCTCCGAAGATTAAAGATCAGGGAATTTGTCACTTTATCTGTCTTGCTGCCTGTCTGCCAACAGCATCTCCAAATTGACTTGGGGAAGAAACTGAGCACTTGTGACTACTACTTAAAGCAGGAAACTGCCAGCTTTGGGGAAGGGTATTGTGGTCAAGGGAACATTTTATAGCCAGCAAAGTTTGATTTGAAGAATTCAGAAGCGAATGGGCTGCATAATCTTAAATTGGTCGGTAAAGCTCTGTCTGCAGCCCTTGAAGCAGTAGCAAGGTTTCTAAAAGAACCAGCCAAACACTGGGGAGAAAGTTTACGAACTGGAGTCAGTTTGTAACGCAGGTTTTGGAAATGGATGCCAAAGAGAACCTTTCCTTCAAACATTTGTCTTGGTTGAATTAGAGACTTCATACTGTGAATCTGGAACCTAAATCACTATTTCCTACAATTCCTTGGTACAAGATTTCTATTTTCACAGTGTTTTTACCAATTAAATAGAGACCCGAGTGCATCTCCTTTTATCTAATAATGTTCCTGTCAGGTCTTGGAACAATTTATTCTGTTAAAAATGCATAATAAATACATTATTGCATGGGTGAGTCTCTGCTCGTGTGTTGTACAGCTGGCAGTGAGGGAATTGGTGTCGGTCTACAAGTTATACGTGACTTGTCAGTTGGAAACTTGTAAGTGCCATGTTAGTCTATGGTGATGTAATTGCGTACACAGTTCATAAATAGTACCTGTGGTGCACAAGAGGATTTTGCTTATAATAAACTACAATATACACGTGACTATGTATATTTCTTCCATTGTTTCGTTTTACTAATTGTATGTGCAGGAATTATTAGCTCCTTATACTTGCTCCTAGTTGTGTTCGCAGTATTTCTATAAATCCTACAGAAGTTTCACTCTGTGGTTGAATAGTGTTCTTAGAATATGGACTTCTCTGACAGGACCAGCACTTACTGCCTGCCCATAATTGTGGTGAGTTTCCTTCTCAAACTGCTGCAGTTCCTGTGGTGACATTAGTCCTTAAGAATTGTAAGGGAAGAAGTTCCAGGATTTTCACCCTGTGATGATAAAAGAAAGTGTGAAACTTGAAACATAGCCTGGAGGTGGCAATGTTTCTTGTTGTCTTTACACTCTGGTTGGTAGAAGTTTGGGAGATGTTACTGAAGAAGCGTTAGCAAGTTGTGACAGGTCACGGAATGTTTATGATGGCACATGGGTACCAGTCAGGTGAGCTGGTTATCCTGTATGGTGTCAAACTTCCAGAATGTTGTTTTTACAGTGAAAAGACATGCTGTTCTAGTTACTTGAAGCTAAGACGTCCTGTTCAAAATCATGTTTTTTTTTGCTGTTTATGAGCAGACCTTTTCACACTTTTCAACCTAATATACTTCTAACAAGTTTAACTTTACCTGACATGTATGAATTACAGTAAGTTTTAAAATCTCATTCTCTCTTTTATTAGCATACATGGTGGATTTGGCCAAAGCAGTAGTAGACACCTGTTTAGTTCTGTCAGCTAATCCTTGGAGTCATGTCGGTGATATGAGACACTGCCTGAACCAGCCCACGTTTGGACAGGGGATTAACACACGATCCCCATCCCAGTTGGTTGGCTGCTGTCTGGAAACGTTCTGTCTGTTTTTCATCTCTTGCTTCTCGCTCTGTCTTCCTTTCCACCAGCCCTCTCATTCTCGCTTGCTCTTTCTGTACCTGTCCCATGCTCTCAGTGCCTCACACGCTCCTGTCTGCCATCTTGGATTCCCTCTGCTTCCCGCCACCATTGCAGTAACAAAAGTTGGATTTGTTTCTGAAAGGTGACGCCGTCGTTTGTGGAACGGACTGTTATGTTGTATGCAGCAGAGCCAGTGACAATACTTCTCCATGGTCAGGATGCTTACTAATTGAGGTATGAGTCACTGATGTCATCAGCTCCTGAAGAAAACATGCTGACCTATCCCAGGTTCAATCACCTGGCAACAGTGAGTTGAATAATATGTGGCCTTGGGCAAGGGAGTAGAAGATAAGGCAGGTTCAGAAGCCCTCTAACTTCTTTTAGCTGTCTATTAGCTGGTTGAACAAACGAGGAAGGCTTTCTTGTGGAATTGATTTTCTCTTTCCGTATAGCCCTTGAGCACCATTGTCCTGTAGCTGACACAGCAATTGCAAGAGTAAAAGGAAATTTAGAAGTCAAAACTGTAGGCAGCAATATCTTACATTTAAGTGGTGCTTCCTAGAAGCAGAATCAACCAAGATTGGAAGGCACGTTAAGGAAGGAGTTATGAGGCAAGATCAGCAGAGAGGTGTGTTTAAAAGGGGGTGGGGGAGAGAGAAGAAAAGGGGCTTTGAAAGAGAAATACATATTGTAGGACCTAAGTGGATGAAGACATAGCCACTTGTAGAGGGGAGATGGTGTATAGAAGGTCAGGTTGGAGGAATGGAGAGATTGGGAGGGTTGTGGAGGTGTTGGGTGAATACAGAGGGATTGTTTAAACATCTTCAGTTGACTCGCATGGGTTGCTTCACCGGAACTGCCTGCTCATGTTTTTTTTTCAACTGGATTCAACAGAAAACTTATGAATATTTAAAATATAGTCGCAGCTTATAACAAGTGCATAGTTTGCTGAAAGCAGTGAAACAGACAGGGTAGTGAAGAAGGCATTTGGCCCGCTGGCCTTCATCAGTCAGGGCATTGAGTGTAGGAGTTGGGATGTTATGTTGCAGCTGTACAAGATGCTGGTGAGACTGTACTTGGAGTATTGCGTGCCGTTTTGGTCCCCCTGTTATAGGAAAGACATCATTAAACTGGAAAGAGTGTGGAGAAGATTTCGAGGATACGGCCAGGAATCAAGGGCCTGAGTTATAGGGAGAGGTTGGGCAGGCTAGGTCTTTATTTCTTGGAGCACAGAAGATTGAGGGCTGATCTTGTAGTGGTGTATAAGATCATGAGGTGCATAGATAAGATGAACGCACATAGTCTCAATGCATGATTATTCTCAACACTGGTGCCCCACGAGGCTCTGTCCTCAGCCCCCTACTCTACTCCCTATATACTCACAACTGCGTGGCCAGCTTCTGCTCTAACTCCATCTACAAGTTTGCAGATGATACCACTGTAGTGGGTCGTATCTCAAATAATGATGAGTTGGCGTACAGGAAGGCGATAGAGAGCTTAGTGACATAGTGTCATGATAACCTTTCCCTCAATGTCAGCAAAACAAAAGGGCTGATCATTGATTTCAGGAAAGGGGGCAGTGTACGTGCACCTGTCTACATCAATGGTGCTGAGGTTGAGAGGGTTGAGTGCTTCAAGTTCCTGGGAGTGAACATCACCAACAGCCTGTCCTGGTCAAATCACGTAGATGCCACGGCCAAGAAAGCTCACCAGCACCTCTACTTCCTCAGGAGGTTAAAGAAATTTGGCATGTCCCCTTTGACACTCACCAACTTTTATTGATGCACCATAGAAAGCATCCTATGCATCCTATAGAAAGCATCCTATAGAATGCATCACAGCTTGGTATGGCAACTGCTCTGCCCGGGACTGCAAGAAACTGTGGAGAATTGAGAACACAGCTCAGCACATCACGGAAACCAGCCTCCCCTCCATATACCTCTCGCAGCCTTGGTGAAGCAGCCAGCATAATCAAAGTTCCCACCCACCTGGGTCATTCTCTCTTCTTCCCTCTCCCATCAGGCAGAAGACACAGGAGCCTGAGGGCACATACCACCAAGCTCAAGGACAGCTTCTATCCCACTATGATAAGACAATTGAATGGTTTCCTTATACGATGAGATGGACTCTTAACCTTACAATCTACCTTGTTATGACCTAGCACCTTATTATCTACCTGCAATGCACTTCCCTGTAGCTGTGACACTTTACTATGTATTCTGTTATTGTTTTTATCCTGTACTACCTCAATGCACTGTGTAATGAATTGATCTGTATGAACAGTATGCAGGGCAAGTTTTTCACTGTACCTCGGTACAAGTGACAATAATAAACCAATACCATAGTCTTTTTCCCCGGGAAGGGGAACTAAAAACTAGAGGGCACAGGTTTAAGGTGAGAGGGGAAAGATTTAAAAGGGACCTGAGCAACAACTTCTTCATGCAGAAGGTGGTGCATATATGGAATGAGCTGCCAGATTAAGTGGCTGAGGCAGGTACAGAAACAACATTTAAAAGACATTTAGATAAGTACATGGATAGGAGGGGTTAGAGGGATATGGGCAAATGGAACTGGCTTGGTGGACACCGTGGTCAGCATGGACGAGTTGGGCCGAAGAGCCTGTTTCCGTGCTGTATTACTCTATGACTAATGGTCACTGTGGTGACAAAAGTATAGAGAGTCTGCGATTCTGGGGTAGTTGGGCACATTTCCTCGTGTAAATACATTGTGAACATGACCTCTGCATCAGCTTATCGCATTGTTACTCAGCAATGTATTTCATCTTAAATGTCTTTCTCCCTACAGGATGTGGTCTGGGGATTGAATTCTCTATTTACTGTAAGTACCAAACTGATCAAATTAATGTATAATTTAAAAAAATGTTTAGGCAAATATATCCTCTGCATTGAACCCTTCATGCAGTGTACATATGTGAAATAGATTGGAAAGTGATTTATTTTGGTCCACACTCCATTAACCTGCTCAGTGATGACCAGCATGTAGTGCTTTGTAACTAGCTCAATAATATCAGCTTTCAAGCTCCCCGTGACTAAAACCAGTTACAAGATTTCATTGATGCAATGCTTTGTGAAATAATGGATACCTAGGGGTGAGTTACAGGCTGAAATCTAATTAAGTGGTTTGGTGGTTTAAAAATAGAATAAGATAGCTGGGAGCAAAGTAATGGTGGGAATCTAAACAAAGGTTGGGGTAGTTTTTCCATTTAGAGTACTACATGGGAGTGAGTTACAAACTGAGGTTGGATGGGAATTCATACCACCTGGTATGTCATCCTCAATCCATGTGAACATGTCAGATCAGCAATAATATCTCATCCGAACTGTGAAGTTCTGGACAAGTTTTCCTCAATAACAGAGCTGTAGTCTAATTATAGCCATGAATGGCACTGCAACTCAGAATGACAAACTCAGTAAGGAGCAGGGATCAGACAACACTTAAATCTTTCATCACTTTCTCAAAAACAGTGCTCTGGACCACTGGTCTTTGCAGGTTTTAGTTTAAGTTTAAGTTTGATAATTTAGGGGGTTGCAGGCTTTGAGCATTCCTGTCTTCCTGTACTGCAGGACCTCTTGAACTTTGATGATCCCCTGAATATCGAAGCTGCAGAGCAACACCTGCGTGACAAGGTGGGTCAGTCCACATTGGAATGGGAATTAACACTGAATGAAGCAGATCATGAGATTATTCTAGCATGTGGGCTGGGACTGTGGGACATTGCACAGGTTTGTTGATGTCTGGGCTGTATGTGATGTTACAATGGGTGCATTTATGGGGAGGGGTGTGGCTGAGGCAGTCAGCAATGTGGGCTGTATTTTGGTGGTTCGGGGCTGTATATGTTAGTACAGTATGGTGGGGATGCTATTCATGGGAATTGGGTTGTAGGATTGGGGCAATGTGGGTGCTGGAGGCAGCAGGACCACTTGCAGGAGGTGAGGCCGTTTGTGGTGTTGTCGGGGAACAGGGTTGCATGCGGCTTTGAGGGAGAACGGCATGTGGTGCTGTGGAGGGTAGCCACATGCTGCTTGTAGGGCTACTTTCAGTGGGTGGATCGGTAATTGTGGCATTGGGGGATGTTGGAGCAGACTTGGTGTCATGAAGTAATAGAGTGGTAACAGCACAGAAACAGGTCCTTCGGTCCACCATGTCCAGCCCACCCCTTGTACCTAACTACACTAAACCTTTTACCTCGGCAATTCAGGTACCTGTCTGGATGCTGCTTAAATGTCGTGAGAGTATATGCCTCCACTAACCCTGCAGACAGAGCATTCCAGATTCCAACCACCCTCTGTCTGAAAAAATTCCCCCTCAGATCCCCTCTGAACTTTTTAATTTTTATTAATGACTTGGATGAGGGGGTAGAAGGGTGGGTTGGCAAGTTTGCAGATGACACAGAGGTTGGTGGTGTTGTGGATAGTGTAGAGGGTTGTTGAAGATTGCAGAAGGACATTGATAGGATGCAGAGCTGGGCTGACAAGTGGCAGATGGAGTTCAATCCGGAGGACTGTGAGGTAGTACACTTCGGAAGGACAAACTCCAAGGTAGAGTATAAAGTTAATAGCATGATTCTTGGTAGTGTGGAGGAGCAGAGGGATCTGGGGGTCCATATCCACAGATCCCTGAAAGTTGCCTCACAGGTGGATAGGGTAGTTAAGAAAGCTTGAGGGGTGTTAGTTTTCAGAAGTCGAGGGACTGAGTTTAAGAGCCGTGAGGTAATGATGCAGCTCTATAAAGCTCTGGTTAGACCACACTTAGAGTACTGTGTCCAGTTCTGGTCGCCTCATTATGGGAAGGATGTGGAAGTGTTGGAAAGGAGGCAGAGGAGATTTACCAGAATGCTGCTGGGTTTAGAGAGTATGCATTATTAGGAGAGACTAAGGGAGCTAGGGCTTTTACTCTTTGGAGAGGAGGATGAGAGGAGACATGATAGACAAAATATTAAGAGGAATACATAGAGTGGACAGCCAGCGCCTCTTTCCCAGGGCACCAGTGCTCAATACAAGAAGGCATTGGCTTTAAAGTAATGGGTGGGAAGTTCAAGGGAGATATCAGAGGAAGGTTTTTTTTACACAGAGAGCGGTTGGGGCATGGAATGTGCTGCCTGGGGCGGTGGTAGAGGCAGGAACATTGGTCAAATTCAGGAGATTACTAGATAAGCATATGGAGGAATGTAAAATAGAGAGATATGTGGGAGGAAAGGGTTAGATAGTCTTAGGCGAGGTTTAAAGGTCAGCACAACATTGTGGGCCGAAGGGCCTGTATTGTGCTGTACTCTTCCATGTTCTATGAACCTCCCAGCTTTCACCTTAAACCCCTTGTCTTTGACACCACCATCATGAGGAAAAGGTTTTTGCTATCTACCCCCCTCACAATTTTATGTACCTGGTGTTATGGGGAATATCAGATTGATCCATCATGTCAGTAGCAGATCTGTGGTGAGACCATCAAATTAATCACACTCTCCCTGCTCTTAGCCCTGCAGTGTTTTGCAGTTGAAATATTTTCACAACCTCTTTTGACTTCTACTATTCATTCAGATTCAAACCCTTTCAGAGAATGTATTCCTGATCACAACATCCTGTTGCATAAGAAATCTCCTTCTGTCACCTCTGGTTCTCTGCCAATTGCTTTAAATTTCTGTCCTCCAGTTACAGATCTTCTCCCATATAAAGCAGTTTATTTATTCTATATAAAAAAAGCACTTGTGAATGTGAGCATTTTCTCCCTCTAATCTCTGTTTTAAGTAGAACATTCCCATTTTCTCCTGTGCTTCCAAATAACTGAAACTTATGCCTGTTATCATTTTAATAAAACACTTTTGAGGTTTTGATGTTCTGGGTTACAAATGATGCCCGGGATTGAACAAAATAATTCAGTTGAGGCCTAACTAGTCTTTTCGTGAAAATTTAGCCTAACTTTGTTACATTTGTAAAGCCAAGAATCCCATGTTCTTTTTTAAGCTGTCTGCTCACCTTATCCTGCACCTTATTATATAAACAGCCATGGTTCTCTGTTCTTACATTCCTTTCAGAATTTATTATTTACTTTATATTGCCTCGCCTTATTCTTCCTGCTAGTCTTCACAATTAAATTTCATTTGTTTCAAGTTTGCCCTTTTTACTGGGCTACTGCCCTCATTGTTTATGCAATCTCCAAGTTTTGAAACATTTGCAAGCTTTGAAATTAAGCCATGTACATCAAAAGTCAGGTCATTGCTGTAATCAGGAAGAGCAGTGGTTCTGATACCAACCTCAAGAGAATATTATTGTGTTCATCTCTCTGGTCTGAAATGCAACCAGGTAACACCACTCTCTGATGTCTGTCCTTTAGCCAATGTTATACCCATGAAGCTATTACCACTTTAATCCAATGAACCTTAATTCTGTTAATTAGTATTTGGAATGTCCATATGCACAGCACCAACTGCACTGTCCTTATCAGGTCTCTCAACTCAAAAGCTGGTCAAATGTGACTTGCCTTTAATAAGTCTTGCTGAGATTTGCTAAATGAGAATTAATTTTGTTCCAAGTAACAGTCTCTGCAGCTTCCCCATCAATATTTTGCTGACAAGCCTGCCGCTGCTAGGTTCATCCCTCTCCCATTTTTAAATGGGTCTGATTTACTTAGGGTGTGCAATTAATGTTTAAATAAAACCCTTTACGTCTGACTGTTTTTGTGCTGTTCCTGCAGGAGGATTTTCGGAGTAAAGTGCAGGATTATATTAAACGCTTTGCAAGATGATCATGTGAGCTGTCTGATGGGACACTATCCAAGCTGTGGAAGCCAAGTCTTCTGCCTTCTGATGTCGATCGTCAATTAAACACTGGATTGTGGCGGTCCAGTATCACTGTTGTTATGAAGAGAAGCTGTTGGTGCTACTTTGAATTCAGCGTCAGTACAGCAAGTGATGGGCAACTTTGGGCTAAGATTCGAGAATAATTACTCTTATTGTGGCAAAATAGTCGGGTTTTCTTCAATTATAAGGATTGTACAGAGCACCTGGAGTCTGTCTCTTTCCTGATTGATTCACAAAGGACAGCTTTTCTAGTGTAATCTGGTGTGGTTTGGAAACCACAATATTTTGCAACAAAATGTCTTAAGACAAAAGTGTTTGAAGCATTAACAGCATGTGGCTTGCAAATATTAAACAACTGTGTGTGGAAAACGCAGAGAATAGCACTTGAGCCGGGTGTCTCTGTCATTGGGAGGGGCACTGCCTTAAATTGGACACATTTCTTCACAGCTCCTGCTTGGTCAACTAATGGATAAAGTATGTCTGCTGCAAGTGTTAGTTGTCTGAGAATTGTAATTCCTTACATGAAATTAAGGTCCATTTGTGTGAAATATACAGCGCATCTATCAGTACATATCTTGCCAGATGTGAAATGTTGTGTACTTGCATGTATACATATATATTACCAAGTGTTTATTATATAATGTGTATGTGTGATTTCACAGTGCCATTGGATATTATTTCCAGCTCCCTCACAGTCACTCAGTAACTACTTTACCCAGGGTCCTGTTATTCATTGTATCTCTACTGGTCTTATTCCAGCTCTCTCTCAGTACACAGCCCTGTCACAACCCAGCACCCTGCATTACTGACTATATCTCTGTTGATGATCATGCACCTTTATACTGTCATTTAGTACTCCCATCTTCTCCAGTGTCTTTTCTCCAGATACATTTCTCCTGATTGCACTATCTCCCAGTAACTCATCCCCAGACCCTGATTAATTGACTCTTCTGATGTTAATCCAATGCTGCTTACTGTTGTGCAGTTCTTTGGGTAGGTGGTGGTGGGGAAGGAGTTCCCTACGTATTTGGAATGTAAGGACATTAATAGATTTTGTGAAAGGATCAAGATCAAACCAGTATCCTAGGGGGTAGAATAGGAGGATTGACCTCAATGGGCCAAGTGTTTAAACTGCATTCCATACTTCTGGTAAGTACCCCTAAATCTTCTGTGAAAACTTGTAACTAAAGACTCTGAAACGATTTGCATGTTCACAAACATTTTGCACTTGAGGGTAGGGTGAAGAACTTAATGCCTATGTGTTACTGAGTTTGCATTTAGAGCACAATAGCATCCAAAAAAGAGAACCACTTCACTGATGAGTGAGTGGTCCAATTGTGAAGAAGATGGTAGTCAGGAGCATGTGATTTTCCAAATTTAGGTACAGGAACAAACCTGATACTGGGTGCTGATAATCTTTCTGTTTGTCTTCAGGTAACTTGCAGGCAAACTGCTAATGTAAAAAGTAGTTCTAACTAGACTAGCTGCAGATGGTTTATGTAAATGAAATTTAAATACTGCTAATTTGATACCACTGCACTGCTCAATTTTAACCAGTTAATACTACTCAGGTTTTTGCTTAAGTATACCATCCAGTCAAATAATGAACCCATACTATGCATTGAAGCTTTTGTTGTTTATTAAACAGCAATAGGCAGTAAAACTACTCCAATATTAATTACAAAACTACTCCAGTTTACATTGTACAACAACTGATTGGTAGAAGTGAAAAGCAGAAAAGTTGTGCTATACTTGTGTAAAACTTTGCTCAGCATGCACTCGGAGGGCTCTGCATAATTCTTCTCTCCATATTATTTCAAGCATTTAGAGACACTGGAGAAGGTACAGAAAAGGCTCAAGAATGACACCTGAACTGAGACCTCATGCCTACCAGGAAGGCTTGACCACATGTTGGATCTCGTTTCTCTTGAAGAGAGTAGGCTGAGGAGATAATTTGAGAGAGGTCGTTAAAGGTTATTAAAGGATTATAGGGATGATATCGAATCCAAAACTAAAGCCATGAATGCAAGAAAGTGATAAATTCATGAAGGAATTGATGAGAAAGTTCTTTACCCAAGGAATGACCAGGATCTAATTCAATACTGGGAGTGGTGGAGGTGTATAAGGGAAGTTTAACAAGAAGCATAAGGGTTCTTTTGATAGAGTGACACAGACAGGAAGAGCTTCTTATGAAGTATAGATAAATTAGGCCAAATTACCTGTTTGCTAAGTATTTCATGTGAATCTATGTACATAAACTTGCAGCAATGTAAGCAGCTTCTTTGGTAGACTTTGTAAAACAACTCTAATGTATGTATGAAGAAACAGTAACCTGGTCTAAAATATCTGCATTATGCCCTGTAAAAATCTCATGATATCATGTGATATCTCATTATCTGCATGTGAGATGATGTATGTAGAACTCAAGATGTGTATGGCAGTGAAATTCCATTACAAACTAATAGTCCAGAGTTCCAGTTTCCTCATGATCATTTGGGAGAAAAAAAGGGTATGGATCTAGAATAAATAGCCAGTATCAACAGTAAAAAGTAAGCTTATAGAAGTCGGTTTGTTGTAAAGGCCAAATTGGTTCGTAAATGTCTTATAAACTCCAGTATCACACCAATATTGTTGACACTTAACTGCCCTCTGAGATGGCCATTAAATGAAAATATTACAATAAAGGAATAAAAATAAAACTTGGCTGAAACTAGACCAAATTAAGATGCAATGAAGAGTTGCTTTTTTCCAGATGGTCCTCCGAAATCCTCCATCGGTGGCCCATTGCCAAAGTTGAGAATGAGAGCTGGCAGAGTCCATCAGCACATCAGCAAATGATTCTCATGTGAAAGCACAGTTAACAACCTCTTCCATCAGTACTGATAATTGATGGGATGGTAGTTGATAACAGTGGGTTTGTCCTTCATTTGTGGACAATTCAATGCCTTAGTAATTTTCTGCTAATTAGAAACTCTGGAAGTATCTGGACTGGAGCATGAGAAGCACTTAGTCTTTGCTACATCTGGTTTGCTCAGCTGTTTCTTGTTATTGGATGGAGCGAATTGGCAGAAGATGAGCTTCTGTGATGGGAAACTTGGGAGGGGAGGTTACCAATTTGGCACTTGGCTAAAATGCTTGTCGATGTTTCAGCATTGTCTTCGGTTTTTTGCATGTTGGGTTCTGTCATTATTAAATATAGGGATTCTAATAGAACTGCCACCTCCATGGAGTTGCTGTGGATGGACGATAAATGCTGGTGACCCCAGATCCCAAAGACTTGTATAAAAGAACATTTTCATTAATTATTCCCTCTCATTCATGACTGGATGTGACAGGATTGCAGAAATTGGAACTGAGCCATTGGATTTTGGACCTCATTAAAGATATACTTGGTGATTTTCCTGGCATGTTGCTGTATATTCCTAAATGAACCAACTTTGATTCCCTGACTTGCTAACGATGGATATAGAATTTGCAGACCAACAGTTTACGTAGCATACATTTCTGGTTCTGCTATTACCTTTTCATCAATGCTCAGTTTTATATCTAATGATCTAATCTTAATCCAATTTAGCGCAGTAGTGGTGCAACACAACTGAGGGTCTGCATGGGACATCATCTTCATAGGTTACTCCATGAATACTATTTTGGACTAAACACCAACAGGTAAATTGCTTGAGATTTATTCCTGTATTCTTTCTCAGCACTCAGGATGCAGGGCCAACTATTGTCCTTCAGGAAGTAATGATACTATGGAGCTTCTCTTGGTGATGGATATGGACATCCCTCATCCAGAGTGCACTTTGTCTTTGGTACACCTGGTGCTCCTTCCTAGTGCTGTTGATTCTGGAATAGGACTACTTCATCAGCTGAGGTAGGACAGTGAGTAGTAATCAGAAGTTTTCCTTGTCATGTTTAAGACTGATGGTTGTGTTGATGAGACAGGATCTACAAAAGGGTCGTGATTGAGGAGTCCAGGAAGTTGATTGAAAGGTTTGGCTCTGGAGTTGCATTTAGGACAGACCAGGTAAGGACAGCAGATCTCTTTTTCTGAGGAGGATTAAACATGCCTAGATCTTAACAACTGACACATGAGCAACATTAGTTCATGGTACTTGATAGTTCATGTTCAGTTATAGTTCTACTAGAAGTAAGTCCATGACATTTTTTCCTTTCCGCAAAACGTAGCATTGCTGGCAAAGCCAGCATTTTTAATCCATTGCCCTTAAATTAAGTGGCTTGCTCGACCACTTAAGAGGGCATTTCAGAATTAACTATATTGGCATATAGACTAGATAAAGACCACCACCAACTGAGAGGTTGTGATGTGATATTATATGACCCATTATTAGTCTATGATGCATATTACTGTGTCCATTTTCCATTTGCTCATTGTATTCAAGTATCTAGTACTAGTCCATGATACATGGCACATCAGGAAAAGTTACTAGTAACTTGACAGTAATATGCAACTAATTTGATATGATACTGCATGCTCAGCTAATACTCATGATTTGTGATACTTCATATGCATTTACTGGTGTATGAAACATGATTCAGAGTTCAGATTCTCTTCCTTGTCACGCGGTCCTGCAAGCCCAGTCACTATTCCCATGGCTGAAGAGTTGATCCCCTCACTAGTTTACAGTGATCATTAAAGAACCTGAAGTGACTTGAGGCAGAATTTTAACTTGACAGGTTGGTAGGATTTGGAAACCGCCACCGAAACGATGGTGGATGCTGATTCAGTGGTAGCCCTTAAAAGAGAATCAGATAAATGCTTCTCTTTTTTTTCTCATACAACTTGGGCATCAGCCATTCAGCCCACTGAGTCTCTCTCTCTCTCAGAAAAATGCCGTCCCCTCACTTCCTTGTCACCTATTCTCTGTCACATGCCTGGCAACTCCCCATTGACTCTCCTACCACTCAACTATACGAGGGGTAACTTACAGCGGCCAATTAACCCACAAACCACATCTTTGGGGTGTGGGAAGAAACCACAGCACCCGGGGAAATGCACACAGTCACAGGGAGAATGTGGAAACTCCATATCACTGGAGGTCAGGACTGAACTATCCACAGTGCCACATCAAGGAGAAAATATTGTCGGAATATGGGAAGAAAAGGTAGGGATGGGACAGTGTGGATCACTCCTAAAAGAGTTAGTGGAGGCTTGATGTGCTGAATTCTGTGCTGTGTTATAATGGTTTATCTCGTCCAGGCAATAGTCTGTGATACTTGATACTGTGTGCCTGGTAACTAAATCATGATACTACGCACCCAGTCAGTGTGATATTGTATGTTCTGTTGCTAGTTGTGGCATTTTTAAAAATTCCTTAATGGACATTGCCAGGGAGAGCTACCATTTATTGCCCACCGGACTTGGAACTTTAAGTCTGGTCATCCTGAGATCTTTCAGACCAGGTGCTGATTTGTGCATCTGCAACACATGCAGCCTGCGTCATTGGGTAGGGGTTGCACCTGCCAACCGCCCACCCCATGCTGTGCAGCTGCAGTCCTCCAATGTTATGCGCTTATGCACCAATCAGAGCCGGCAGCCTGCGTGCCAGGGTTTGAATGTACACATGCCAGCCTGAGTTCAGTTGCACTTGCACAGGCCCAGTTTGTGACCCAGTAACTTTCAGCCTGAATTTACAGCCATAAGCTCACGGTTCATTGTGATTGCTGCCACCACCTCTATACAAGGCTTTCTGACATTTCAAAGTGGGCAAGTTTCAGCCTCAAAACTTTGGTGCAAATTTCTAACCTCCCCCCAGTGCCTATTTCCATCCTCCAGCATACTCATTTAGGCACTAAAGAGGAAGGAGCTGCTCTTTCAACTCCTATCATTCTAGAGCACAAACTGCTGCTTCCAGACTGATCGGTCATACCCGTGTGTGGCCTACTGGAGCAAGTAAGCTGAACCCTCAGTTCAGTCTGCTAGTGCAACCATGAGCTTATTTGCCCATCACCTTTTAGTTCTGATCATGTTCTCACTCATCGTCCCACTCATGTTCTGATCTACTTACTCACATCACATTATCCAGTGAAGCTGGGGAACTGAAGTCTCTGTTAAATAATTCAGAGACCTTCCAACTCTTTTTAAGGCTATGGCTTTGCTTCCATTCTTTTGAAACAGTGCATTGATATTGGGGAATGACTGTGTGGAGTAGAGTGATGTGGGCTGGTACTTGAGGTGAACCAGGAGGGTTGACCCCCCCTGGGTTCTACATACCATTTCCTCTGCTAGATTTCTGGGTCGTGGTAACCACTCTCTGCCATGTTTTCCTCACCCTCCTGGTATAAACAATTAACTGGCGACATTTTTATTGCCTCCTTTGACTTGCCCCATTACTTTTAGGTGAAAAGTGATTAAATAACCTCTTTTTATTTTCACCCTACCCCGATACACCACTTTTCTTCCCCCCACCCTGCTTTCTCTGCACTTATTTATATACAGTTTCAACTTTGTCTTTTTCCAGTTCTGATGGAAACTCTATTTTTGCCCCAACAGTAACATCTAGGGCTTCTAAGTGCTTCTAACACATTGTGTGTTTGTTCTAAAACTGTCACTGCCGCTTGTTCTTTTTTAAGTTCCATTATAATCTCTTTAATCATGTGATGACTGTACTTCTATTGATCTGCTTTTACAAAAAGCTGTTCTATTTTTGTGTGTAAATCTAGACGAATGGTAGAGACTAATTGACAAGTCTGATCACATTGGACACTCAAACTTGGTCTCTCTAGAAGGATAAACAAATGGTAGAAAGTAGCAAAAATAGTAACCAATGTTCCATTCTCGATCCCAGCTACTGGAAAGAAACCAGAGACCACTTTACTACCCTGCCTGATTTTAAGATAGTCTGGAATAGTGATTCAGATGTTCCTACTTTGATTGGCTCAGCACTGACCCACAGTGCAAGATCGAAGCCCCTGTTTTGTTTCCAGAAAGCAGTGCAGTCTGCTCAGTTTGTTGGGTATGTATCAGCATTTCTAACAATCAAAATACTGAGAAACCTTCCAGATTAAAACAGAAAGTTAAGTTTTGGTTCTTGCTTTGCCTTGTGCTGTGGTTTCAATGCTCAATATTGAGTTGATTTTTGTTAATATATACAGTACCTGGCCAATTCATTCTCCTGCAAAAAGGATAATTGTCAGACAGGACATTAAAAATATACACAAGCAGGTCAATGGGTTTTGTGCAGCTCCGTTAGGTGTGTCAAGATGATGGCGTAGCTATCCACACGTGGCTTAAGTATCTGATGTGATTTTTGTATGGAGTTCAGTCATTAACATAGTTTCTCATGGATAAGTTGTCAGCATGGCTACCCAACCCAATTGCTATAAAATTTGTTAAAATTTATTCACTAAAGTTACATGCTTAATAACCCAATGCAGATTGTTTTAATTTCACTCTGCCCAAGTATTCAGCTTTGACAGTGAATCCAGAATGTAGCAATTCCTGATGAGTATCTAGATGTTTTTCACTGTTTATGTACCATATGACTGTTCAATGATTCAATTTCAGATGCTGCAGTTCAGTCCCTTGCTTTTCACCCCCTCCAATGTAAAGATAGCTTGAACAATATCATCACCTTGTCAAATGGTTAAAATTTCACATGTCCTCTAACCCAATGGATGGGATGGTAAAAGAGTTTTTATACAATTCCTTCATTCCACTTGCTTCTCCACACTACAAGTGCTGTCATAAGCAGAGTAATCATCACTGGGATCATAATGAAAGGTCCTACTATGTTGTTTGGAGGATCCCCCAAAGCTCTCCCAGAGATGGAACAGTTTGCAAAATATTCTTTGTGGATGATAACGAAGAACTGGTCCACCACCTGATTTGGCCAAAAGCAGTCCATCTTGTTAGCAATCAAAAACGTGCAGTTTGTGAGATCTCCATAGGAACTACAAAGGAAATGAGAGCATTTTGTTAGCAAGCACAGTGCAAAGGTACCACTGGAAACATTTGAATGCAGACAGAAATGAGACTCATCAAATTAATGATGATCTGTGTATAAAACAGAATTACAATGTGGAAATTAGTAAAATGAACACATGCCCATAAGACACAAATACTTATTTTTTTTGTGTGACTCAGCTTTCTGACCTGATGAGTAATTAATTTACAGCCAAAACTTTAATGAGCATGTCTAGTTCTAACATTTGTTGTTCGTCTTTCAATGTTATAGAAAACTGGAGACATGCCAACTGAAGAATGCAAGGCGGGGTTTTTAATGAGAATTACAGATACTGTAAGAGGGTGCCGAAAATAATTCTGGGACAAAACTATGCTATTTCAGGGCAGGGAGGCTCTTCCACAGGGGGTTAAGCTGTAGAAGATACAGCAAACAAAAATGTAACCAGGAGGAGCAAGAATCAGCCAGAGAGATCTCAGGTCTCCTTCACTAGTCGATGAGATTATGATGGATGCTGATCACTTTCCCCATTTAAAAATATATTGATCTTGGTTTTGATCATACTCTGGTACACAGATGTGACCACCTGTCATAATAATTATGAGATAACCTGACTCTCTGGGAGCTTGCCATTGGCTGTGGTGTTTCCCTACCTGTAATGGTACTTCAAAAGTACTTACTCTACAACCATAAGCTGACCCACATACTTTACAGGAAAAAGTAGGAGTTACTGAATAAATAGTCTTTCTATTTTGTCAATGTTTAATGACAAACTTTTGAAACACTGATTGTCAGCAGCCCAGATCACTCTGTTTTACTATTGTTTTCCTTCTCTTTCCAGCTCCTAAGCTTCAACTCTTCTAGTAGGCACATCACCAAACTTAGCACTGAGCAGCTCAGAGCAAGAATGCCTCTCAATCAAGGCTATGGTTAGTTACAAATGCAGGCATATGTCCCTACACTCAAAGGTTTCATTCTGATACACACACAAACACCTTACAGATTATAAGAGATTGAAAACTGGATATATGTTTTCTAATGCATTCCTACACACAGACATTTGCATATATATAAGTACACATAGATACAGTGGCATGCAAAAGTTTGGGCACCTCTGGTTAAAGTTTCTGTTACTGTGAATAGCTAAGTGAGTAAAAGATGACCTGCTTTCCAAAAGGCATAAAGTTAAAGTTGACACATTTCTTCAATATTTTAATAACTTTTTTATTTCCATCTATTACAGTTTCAAAATAACAAAAAAAGGAAAGGGCCCGCAGCAAAGTTTGGGCACCCTGCATGGTCAGTACTTAGTAACACCCCCTTTGGCAAGTATCACAGCTCGTAAACACTTTCTGTAGCCAGCTAAGAGTCTTTCAATTCTTGTTTGGGGGATTATCGCCCATTCTTCCTTGCAAAAGGCTTCTAGTTCTGTGAAGATTCTTGGGCCTGTCTTGCATGTATTGCTCCTTGAGGTCAATCCACAGATTTTCCATGATGTTTAGGTCAGGGGACTGTGAGGGCCATGGCAAACCTTCAGCTTGTGCCTCTTGAGGTAGTCCATTGCGGATCTTGAGGTGTGTTTAGGATCGTTATCCCGTTGCAGAAGCCATCCTCTTTTCATCTTCAGCTTTTTTCCAGACATTGTGATGTTTGCTTCCAGAATTTGCTGGTATTTAATTGATTCATTCTTCCCTCTACCAGTGAAATGTCCCCCCATGCCACTGGCTGCTACAAGCCCAAAGCATGATCGATCCACCCCCGTGCTTAACAGTTGGAGAGGTGTTCTTTTTCATGAAATTCTGCACTCCTTTTTTCTCCAAACATACCTTTGCTCATTGCGGCCAAGAAGTTCTGTTTTAACTTCATCAGTCCACAGGACTTGTTTCCAAAATGCATCAGACTTGTTTAGATGTCCTTTGCAAACCTCTGGTGAGGAGGCAGGAAAGGTTTTCTTCATGAAGGCAATACGTGTTGCTGCACAGTAGAACAGTGCACCACCACTCCAGAGTCTGCTAAATCTTCCTGAAGGTCTTTTGCGTCAAACGGGGGTTTTGATTTGCCTTTATAGCAATCCTACGAGCAGTTCTCTCGGAAAGTTTTTCTTGGTCTTCCAGACCTCAACTTGCCCTGCACCATTCCTGTTAACTGCCATTTCTTAATTAAAGTACAAACTGAGGAAACGGCTACCTGAAAACGCTTCGCTATCTTATAGCCTTCTCCTGCTTTGTGGGCATCATTCATTTTAATTTTCAGAGTGCTAGGCAGTTGCTTAGAGGAGCCCATGGCTGCTGATTGTTGGGACAAGGTTTGAGGAGTCAGGGTATTTATAAAGCTTTGAAATTTGCAATCACCTGGCCTTTCCTAATGATGACTGTGAACAAGCCATAGCCCTAACTAGCTATTGAAGGTCTGAGACCTTGGTAAAAATTATCTGAGTGCCCAAATTTTTGCATAGTGCTCCTTTCCTTTTTTCACTCTAAACTTGTACAAACAAAAATAATACACTAATCTTGCTTAAAATGTTGAAAAGAATGTTTCATCTTTAACTTTATGACTTTTGGAGATCAGTTCATCTTTACTCACTTAACTATTCACAGTAACAGAAATTTTGACGAGGGGTGCCCAAACTTTTGCATGCCACTGTACAAGGAGGCATGTACACAAACTTCTTAGCAGTCTCAAGATTGCAGATGATTTGCTTCTATCCTGTTAATTTTCACTGACCGTTGCATACCAGTTACCACTTGGCCTTGACTGGGACAATTATCGACCAGCTCTGTTGCACAGATATTGTACACACACACACAACCATATGTTGGCCACACCCTCTTTACCTGTCTCAGGTATCCCAGCCTCCTCCCGCGATCCCTTTCCACTCACTTCCCTTCCTTCGTCTCTCCCCACCTCCACCTGCCAAGTGCTTGCTTGCTTTGCCTCCCGCCCACTGCCCTCTTCAGTGATGCCCACTAATTGCCAACCATACTGCCCTCTGGTCCCAGCAGTGGTGCTGCCTGATATCAGCATATTGCAGTCTCTGTGGGGAGTGCACAAATCCTCAGCCGATGGAAGTGGATTCATCATGAAGGAGCATCTCACCCACTCTCTGCCATCATTCACGCAGCACTCGCAATATACATGCATGGACATACAATCATGTGGATATTCACCATGTCAAGAAAGGTGTGTCAGGAGTGAGAATGACAGTTAATTATTACTTCCTCCCTATTGCAGTGAGCTGAGCTACATTAGACGTTACACTGGTTAGTGCACTCAGCACAGAGAGACAAGCTAAGCAGGCCTGTGATTTAATCTTCAGCTTCAATGTTCAACCCACAAAGAATGAAAGATGTGATAACACTGGTGAGGACAGTGTCGTTCAGAGGTGGTGAAATAATTCGCTGTCCTTTGCAATGTTTTCTAATGAACTCCAAACATACCTTAGTGTTTCTTCCCAGTCACACCAGAGTTTCTGTCCAACATCTGTCATCTGAAATCTGTAGGCCTCCAAACAAATGTGTTTAATAAGATAGGAATAATAGGCTTCATTGCAGGCGGAGAGCAGATTAAGTTGATTTACTGTGAACAAATATAGATACAACTTTAGTAAGTCAGTTAGAGCTTTAATAAACATGTACCCTTCACAACTGAGGCTTATGGATTCTGGTTTAACCCCAGGAATCTTACATGACAATAGTCAGCACTTAAGTATTGCACTTACAAAGATACCATCTTTCCAATATAACAATAAACTGAGGCCCTGAATATCCTCTCAGGTATCAGGTAAGGATTCCATGGCAACATGGGAATAAGCATTGAGGGGTCATTATTCAAGATGTGGGTGTTTTGAGCGCCAGACTTGAACGGGAAGGATAATGAACCCAGGTTATACAAGTCTCAAAACTTAAGACAGAGACTAGGATATAAAAGAGAAAACCTTCTGAAATGAGGCTGAGAGGAGAGTTAAACCAGAGCATGAAATGATGGGAAGCAGGCATTCAAGGAGTGAGGGGGGATAAGGTGTGGGGAAAGCCAAGAAGATTATGTTAGAACAAGAATATCTTCAAGAATATCAGCAGCTTCACTATCCTGCAGCATTTGACAGTTCAGGATTGGGCAAGTTCCAAAAAACGTTTAATATGCAAAGAGCCAATCTGTGTCATTTAGTTTCAGTGATATGGTTGTGAACGAAATGCGTGATAATGGAAGAAAAATATGAGATTTGTAAAGGAAGATGAAATAAGGTTCAACATGGTGAATTTGAGCATCCTGAGAGAGCAGACCTCAGAGGCTCCTGGATTTATATTTTAGGTTCTCTTGATACCAGAGATCTGGGGAGTTGCTAAGATTATCAATTCGACATCAATGGTAGGGATAATTTTTTTTAAAAAGAGATTTTAATACAAGACTAAATAACCAACTACGTGGGTAAAGAAAAAAAATAATAGACAGCATGTGTTTTGAAGGAACTATCATACTTAAAGAATGTTTTCCAGTGGTATGGGGAAGTGCAGTGGATATAGCGTACATGGATTTAAGCCAATCTTTAGCAAACTACAACATAGAAAATTACTAAACAAGTTTAACAGGATCTGAATTTAGTTGGGAGTGACGAGTCTGCACAAGAAAAAGGTTTCAGAATTGGCTAAGAGGAAAAGAACAGCCTAAGAATTAAGAGCAGTTTGTTCAGAAACATTGGAAATGGTGCCTCAGATAGGACAGTTCTAGGGCCACTTGTAGTTCAAATATTATCAATAAATCTCCTATAGGCTGAGAGGAAGTGTTATTCAAATCTTCAGTTAATGCTGAAGGAAATGGCTTAAAGAAACAGCAGCAGATGCAATTCATTATTAGTGTTTTATTTTAGTAAAAATAATGGCAATATTTATACTGTAAATGGAAGTTGGCTGAACACTATGGGAAAGTAGAATGTATTGGAGGTAGGAAATGTGTTAAAAAGCTGTAAAAAATCCCAAATGGAATTGTGCATTTGTCACAAATGCTCAGAACATTAAAGCACATAAATATTAATGAGATTATTATTAGAGTTTCGATAATGGCCCAGTAGGAATACTGTGTTCAATATTGGGATTCATAGTACAAGCAGCATACTTACAGAACAACGTGGACTTAGCTGCACAGCATTGGATGGTTACCAGGTAAGTGATCCATTTTTGGGCAAGCTTTAACAAGGGCCAGCACAGATTTTACTGCAATGTGAGGAATTGCAAATATAAAAAATCCCTTGCAGTGCTCCTTGTGTAGAGGAACTTGAACCACGTTGTCCTTGGGGAACTTGTCATTGGGCATTCCCTGGACACCGGTTTTATGAGCACAACAGACTAGGACACCTTCCTGGTGAGTGCATTATAAGTGAATGAAAGCCTTCTTACAAATGGGTATTAGAGAGCTAAAGAGTATACAAACTTCAGATTGAACCCTGCATTTGAACAAATGTCTGCAGCATATTTTATCTGAGTTTTACATCTGTGTAGTTAGATTGACTAGAGGGCTAAGAGTTTCTGTGGCATCCAGACAAACCAAACACTCAATAGGAAAAGAATCCTCAGATGTAAACTATCTTCTTTTGAAGGGCACTAACTTCACCAAATGCTCATAAACTTTATATCTCACTTTTCTAATAGAACCATAAATAATAAAATATTTCAAAACTATTTCAAAGTATTGCCAAACAAAATTTGACATCAATACAGACCAAAAACTTGAGTAGAAAAGTACCTTTTAAGGAACATCTTCAAGGAGGAAAGATTGGTGAAGGTAGGGGTTTAGGTAAAGAATTCTAGATCTCAGGGCTAAAGCCACATCTTTCAATGGTAGGGAGATAGAGGACAGAAATGGCAGCATATAGAAAACCAAATAAAGCAGGTATAGAGAATCAAAGATTTCAGTATTGAAGACATTCAGTTCTTTGTCTTTGTACTAAAGCACTACAAACTAATCACAGGACCTGCTCCTTTCCCATTACTCTGAAATGTTTCCTGCTTGAATTATTTCAATCCATAAATGGAATTCTCTACCTTTTCCCCATTTGAGTGAACCCCAAAACTTAGTCCTCTCTCCTTAGTGAAGGTATAAGATTGGCAATCCAGCATCATTGAACAACCAACCATAGGTTTACAGCATAAACATTTTTTCTAGTTTTAAGGAGATCTATCAAATCTACTCTTAGACTCTCCTACTCCAAAAGAAATAGTTCTCATGTTTTGGCTCATAACTTTAGTTTTCACTCCCTGGCACTGACCTGATGAATCTGTGCTGCTACAGATTTGACATCTACAGCTTTGACATCTATTTTATACTGAGACTCCCAAACCTGCATGCATTACTCAAAATATAAACTATGTGTATACAAATGCAATATAATCTGGATGCTGAGAGTTGTAAATACAAACAAAACATATGCAGGAAATACTGAAAAGCCTGATCTGGTAAATATTTCATCACTTGTCTAAATCTATCATTACTTGCTTTTGGATCTATGGAAAAGTTGCTTTTTATTATTTATTCATGTACTCTCTAGCCTAATTTAGGAATCTAAATGATACTGCCCTCTTTATGACTTTAATCACTAGATAAAGATCATGGAAAGATTATTTAAACTAATTTAAAAGAGAGATGCACAATTAAAAAATGATCACAATGAGTATAAAAATCCAGCAGAGAGATGCGGAAATTAGACAGACTAGAAGTGAATACAATAAATAAAGTCTAGCAGATAACATGAGGAAATAGATTTTGAAGCAATTTTTTTAAAAAATGAAACATAACATACTATTGAATTAGACCAACAAGACAGCATCTCCCAATACCTGCAGTCTCTCCACCAAACACTCAACACTTAGAGGTTTCCTTCTATGTGGCACTCAATCCTGACTTGGAAACATATCCCTCTCTGCTTTGATTGCCACTGGGACAGCTGGGAATTTAAATTAGTAATTAAATACATTACAGGCTAGCATCAGTTCAGAAACCATGAAACTACTGGATTGTTGGAATCTGGGTCAAGGGAAGGAAGTCTATCTACTGAAACTCCAGTCTCACAGCAACGTCAATTTCAACTTCCTAAATCTTGCAATATGCTTCTTGTTTCTTTTTGACTACATTTGCAGCATCTGTCATCGCCCAAGGTTCCTAAACCTTGCCATCCTTGTTCCTCACAGAAACATGGGCCTGAATTCTGACCAGCTAGCCTTCAAACAACACCAACATGTTCAATGTTGACTTACCTAATAACAGCTGCTCCCAATCTATTTGCTCCAGCTCTTGACTAATACTGTTGCAATTAGCCTTTCCCCAATTTAGCACTTTCACCATAGATCCAGTCTTGGCCTTATCTAAACTAGCTGAAAACTTAGTTATGATTACTGTTCCCAAAATGCATTCTCACTGAAACTCTGATCACCTGGCCAGGCTCATTTCCCAATACAATATCTAGTGTGCCCCTATCCTGGTTGGATTATCTACATATTGTGTCAAGAAACCCTTCTGGGTACACCTAAAAATTCTGCCCCATTTAAGCCTCTGGCACCAGTCAATATTGGGTAATAATGTTTGTTTCTCAACATCCATAGGCATCCAGACTGGGGAATTCCCATTTACTTTTGTTGGAACATATGTCCCATATGTAAAATGTCAATATTACTAATAATACAAAAACAAACATCATTGTACTGTTAATTTTGATTACAGAACACTACAAATACTGGTGCAACACACAATGATAAAACACCATGGGCCACGGGTCTCCTGTGCTGTGAAGGACTAAGGATCTAAACCTTGTTCATAACACCAACTGGTTAATCAGGATAAGAGTGGGTATGAAATTATTCTGAAGCTATTCGCCTTCATCAGTTGGGGCACTGAGTACAGGAGTCGGCAAGTCATGTTATATCTGTGCAAGATGTCTCTGAGATGACACTTGGCGTATTGTGTGCCTTTCTGGTTACCACACTACAGGAAGAATGTGATTAAGCTGGAGAGGGTGCAGGAAAGATTCACAAGGATGTTGCCAGGACTAGAGGGCTTGAGTAAGGAGAGACTAGCTAGGCTGGGACTGTTTTCCCTATAGTGAAGGAGGCTAAGGGTTGACCTAACAGAGGTTTATAACATCACAAGGGGCAGAGATAAGGTGGATGGTTACAGTCTTTTCCCCAGGGTAGTGGAGTCTGAAACTAGAGGATATAGGTTTAAGGCGAGAGGGGTACAATTTAAAGGGGATCTGAGGAGCAAGTTTTTCCAAACAGAGAGTGGTGGGTACATGGAATAAGCTGCCAGAGGAATTAGTAGAGGCAGGTACAGTTACTACTTATATAAGACATTTGGACAGGTACATGCTTCAGAAAGGTTTGGAGGGATGTGGGCCAAATGTAGGCAAATGGGATTAGTTCAGGTAGGCACCTTGGTGAGTATGGACAAGTTGGGCCTAAGGACCTGTTTCTATGCTGTATGACTAATACTGCAAGTTGCTACATAACAAGTTATATTGACTCTATATAAGAGTGATCAACTAATATAATTAGTTACACTAAAAGTGAACAAATTGATAGTGTATTTTTTAATCTTTACAAAGTAAATTCGACAGTAAATAAAAAAATCAGAAAACTGCAGATGCTGGAAATTCGAACTAAAAACAGAAAATGCTGGAATCTTTCAACAAGTCAGGCAGTAATTGTGGAAACGGATTATAGTGTTTCAGGTCAAAGATCCTTTGGAAGGGGAGAAAATCATTTTTTTTAAGGTACTGCCTTCTACATTTGATCCTCACAATGTAGTTTCCTCTATGTTGGAGAAACCAAACATCGATTGGGTGATGCCTTGAGGAACACCCGTGTTCAGTCTGCAGGTGTGCCCCTGAACTTCCTGCTACCTATCAGTTCAATTCTCATCCCATTGCAACTCCTGCCTGTGGCCTGCACTGTAATAATGAGGCCCAAATGCAAGCTTGAGAAACAGCACCTTACCTTTCCCCCCGATCATATTGCAGCCTTCCAGACTCAATGCTGAATTAAACAGTTTCAAGTAACTTACCTTTATATTTGTGCAGTTCTGCTGTAGGTTTTGTATCTGTGGTGTTAACTCCGTTTTTTAATTCCCTCCCCCTCCATTACTAAAACCCCACTTGCTGGACATTCCCTGTGCTGTGGTGTCAGCAGCTGTGGACAGTCCGCAGCTTTTACATTTTCCTTGGTTTGTATTCTCTTGCTAACTTCCCCTATAAACCTATTCATTAGATGGCGTAATCAACAATTTATCATTACAGAAACCCTGACCTCGCCTTAGCTGAGATATTCCATTGTCCGCACCATTCCCCTCCCCACCGTCTCTGCAAGTTAAAACTAATTTATTTTCCCTTTCTTAATTCTGATGAAAGGTCTTCGACCTGAAACATTAACCTCGTTACTCTCTCCACTGATGCTGCCTGACCTGCTGAATATTTGCATTTTCTGTTTGAAAATTCAGCAGTAATCGGTGTTATTTTGCAGCCTGCGAATGCACCGGTGCTGGTGGCTGCACATTTGCTGTTCCTGCATTAACAATCCCCACTGCTGAGAGCGGCTGTGTGGTCACGGCGACGACAGTTCGAACTACTTGATTTCCATGTTTCAAACGTTACTCTCAAAACCAAAGCTCGTTAACGTTTAAAGGCACTGAATTTCTTTAACGACGTTGAGAAACTCCCCCTTTTCATTTGTCTAAGGACACAGCTACTGAGAATGGGAGACTGTAAGAAGGCGTTTGATAAATATACACGGTGAACGATGGGATTTTAATTACGCCTTTAAACGTTCCAGAGGCTGGCTGTCGGTGCACAGATATCAAATGGCATTTGGGGGGAAAGGACGCACTGACCTCAGAAGCCTCCCATGCGCTGCATTTGCTAGTTGTATTTGCTCTTCGCCTCAAAAACCAGAGTCCAGGTTCCACTTGACGAAGTTTAGAGGGGTTGGGCAGCAACTGTGGTCAAACGGTTGCCTCCCGTCATTGCCAGAATTTGACTGCCAGTGACTGGTCAGGATGCCACCCATTGCAAGGGGTTCTAGAGATCTCTCGTGTCATTAATTAGCAAGATAGAACAGCCCCATGATTGAATCCCCCTGCGTTTCAGTGACGAACCTCCGTGCCTCCCAGTCGCGGTCAGTGTGTGTTTCTTTGTCTCGGCCATCTCTTCACCGCTCCTGCTCCCATCTCAGGCTGATTATTTCCAGCGATCTCCGCCTGTGCCTCAGGCTGTTTCCATAGCTCTGTCTGCCCCTGTGCCTCAGGCTGTGACTCCCTAGCTCTCTCTGCGCGCCCCAAGCTGTGTTTCCATCGCTCTCTCCCTGTTCACGTTTCCTTGGGTGTGTCCATAAAGCTCCATCTGTCTCACCTTGGGTCTCCAATAGCGCTCTCTGTCCATGTCTCTCAGGGGGGCGTCCCTTTACTTCTGTGTCCCTCGAGCTCTCTTTCCGCGTCTCAGGTTGCTTCTCCATACCCTCTCTGTGCGTGTCTGAACCTGTGCTGCTGCAACTCTCTGCGCCTCCGTTCCCCTCCCTCCTCCTGTCTGCCTCTGTGTGTTTCTCCCCGTGCTCTGTCTATACGACTCTCTAGTTCCCCTTCTCCGACACCATCTCTGTCCCTCCCACCCTCACTAACCCACGGTGGTTTCCCGGTGTGAATTGTGGGGAGCCGGGTAGAAGCAGAGAAAGGCACCACGACCTCATGAGCCGGGACCCGACCCTCCGAGGCTAGCACCAGTGCCCAGACACAGCCTTTGAACGGGGGAAGGGGAAGCCGAAGGCAGGGAAGCCACGGGGCAACTTACCGAGCAGCAAGGTTGCGAGCAGCCGGCCGGTCCACGGAGCCATTCCGACAGACGCGGTGTGCGCGGCAGCCAATCCCAGCTCGGTCAAACCTCCAACCCCCGACTCAGTCTCCCCAGCACCAGGACTCCTCCCCCAGATCCGTTCTCTCCCCGAGCACAATTAGCCGAGCCTGACTGAAACCTGCCAGTGAGAGCGACCGACCCGTATACTGAACTTAGAGCAAGAGATCCACGCCTAAACCCTCGCAGTGTTTTCAAAATCCAGGGAATGGTCTTAAAACCCAGACAATCAGACCGAAACCCGCAGACCAACCTTAGTACCCCAAACCCACACTAACCGAAAGGCACAGTCTGGGTCCAAATCCACAGGTTGACCCTTAATCTCACAGACTAACCAATAGAATGATTCTGAAAACCGCAGTGGGCTCGGCCCTCACAGATCAGAGCCCACACGCGAAACATAGACTGATCCCAAATTACAGTCATGGTGTGAGGGTTGGAGAATTACGTTGAAAACTGCAGGATAATAGATCATTATTAGGATAAACCCAACGTTCCGTTTTGGCTGGCATGGATAGAATGGGCCAAATGGCCTCTTGGGTGATAAATCTCCATGATTGTAAATCAGTGACCCAAGGTCTCACGCAATACCCCAGAAGTTGACCTTAAAAGGAAGCTTCGAGGCTGCTAAGCAAGATAAAAGTCCATGGTGTTAGAGGCAAGGTACCAGCATGGATAGGAAGTCAAGAGCATGGGGATGAAGGGGTCCTTTTCAGGATGGATGTCAGTGACCAGTGGAGTTCTGCATGGGTCAGCGTTGGGAAGGCAACTTTTCATTTTATACATTCAAGGAACTGATAGCATTGTGACCAAGTTTGCAGATGATACAAAGATAGATGCAGGGACAGGTAGTGTTGTAGAGGCAGGGAGTCTGCAGAAGGACTTGGACAGGTTGGGAGAATGGGTGGAGTGGCAGATGGAACACAGTGAAGGGAAATGTGGGATTATGCACTTTGGTACGAAGAATAAAGGTGTAAAACTATTTTCTAAATGGGGAGAGAATTCAGAAATCAGAGGTACAAAGGGACTTGGGAATTCTAGTTCAGGATTTCCTTCAGGTTAACTTGCAGGCTGGGTCAGTAGTAAAGAAGCCAAATGAAATGTTAGCATTCAAGAGTACTAGCAATATAAAAGCAACAATGCCCTGCTAATGCTTTATAAAGCATTGGTCAGACTGCATTTGGAATATTGAGAGCAATTTTGGGTCCCGTACCCAAGGAAAAATGCGCTGGCCCTGGAGAGGGTCCAGAGGAGGTTCACAAGAATGATCGCAGGAATGAAATGCTTAACATAAGAGGGGCATTTGATGGCTCTGGGCCTGTATTCGATGGAGTTCAGAAGGAATGAGGGATGCCATTGAAACTTACCGGATACTGAGAGGCCTGGATAGAGTGGATGTGGAGAGGATGTTTCCATTAGTAGGAGTGTTGAGGTTCTGAGTGCACAGCCTCAAAATAAAGGGATGTCCTTTTAAAGCTGAGATACTGAGGAATTTCTTCAGCCAGAGGGCAGTGAATCTGTGGAATTTGTTGCCACAGAGGGTGGTGGAGGCTGAGTCATTGGGGATATTTAAGGCATAGATCCATATGTTTAGATTGGTAAAGGGGTTAAGGGTTATGGGGAGGTGACTGGAGAATGGGGTTGAAAAACAAAAATCAGTCATGTTTGAATGGCGGAGCAGACTTGATGGGCTGAATGGCCTAATTCTGCTCCTATGTCTTATGATCAAAACAGTAGACTGACCTTGAAGTCTACAGATGGACACCAACAATAAGAGTGATTCAAAATCCATAGAGGAACCCACTAAACCACAAAGTTATCTGGTCACTGATTGACATCCAAAACCAAGAGTAATCATGGACCCTCTCGTCGACATTGAATCCCATGTTGTGATCCTAAAAACACACAAAAAGCAGAATCAGAGGGGAGATCCCCAACTCAGAAAATGATTCCCAACACTCACACTGACCCACCCTCTCCCCAACTCACAAAACAGGCAATGGAGGCTCGGAAACAAGCAGTGTGAACCTGAAACTTACAGTGAGTGATCGCAAAAACTGGAGTGATCCTGGAAACTTTACAATGGCCTCAATGCTAACAGGATGATTGTGAAATCCAGAGTGATGAGAAACTCAAGTCAAGAGAGTGAACACAGACCATAAAATTCAGACACTGACATTATTCAACACACAGTAAGCCAACACACACATGTAGTAAAAAAGCAACCTGGGAAAATACCAGCTGGTAATGAAAAACAAAGCGGTACCTCAGAAACACCATGACACCCAGTGACCCCGACACCCAGAGTGACCCCAATAATCATGAAGTGACCCTCAAATGCCACAGTAGCTTCAGAAACCATAATGACCCTGAAATCTATGCAATGGCACAAAAGTCCCCCTTGTGACACCAAAACCCATAAACTGATACATGTAGACTGATCTTAATATCTGCATAGTTAAAATCCAGCATGATCCTATAATGCATACCAGCACCCCAATCCCACAGAAGATCCAGACATACCCAGAATGACTCAAATTCAGAGACTAAAACCCACAGACTAATCCAAACCCAACAGAGAAAGTGCATTCTTAATGCAGATGAAGCGAAATTTGAAAATGGGATGGGAAAATCCAGTTGTTGCTTCATGTCAGGACTAGCGATACATTTTGGAAAAGAAAATAGGTCCTTCCGAGTGAGCATCAGGAGTTAAAGAGATAAACTAAAAAGTAGGGTTGCAAAGGATCATTGTTCCTATTGGTTTCCTTTTCTTAGGCAGTCCCTCATAGAAAATGATTGATTAGGAGAATTAACAGATTTTAAAAAGGCTGGTAGGGGGTAAGATGGGTTTCTTTTCATGGAACACTGGTACCAGAACATCATGAAGGCATAGGTTTGATCTGAAGTTAAGTTGGACGAGTCCTTGCGGATGTGACAAAAGTTTTAATCAAGGAAAATGAGGGGCATGAGGGTGGGGAATCTGAAAGAAATGAAACAAGTCTAGATAAGAATGAAACAGGAAAGGAGACAATACAAACTGAACAGAGGCAGGCCATCATGACACAGCTAAAGATGTCAAAAATAGTGAGGTGAATGGGATTTGGAATAGAGCTAAAATTTAAATGATGTAAACAATGAATGGCATTTGAGGTTTAATGAGTCCCAATATGAGTTTTGAATCACTCCTGTAATAAAACAGGTGATCTTGAGGCCATAATTGATATAATTGGGATTACTGAGACAAGGCTCTCAAGGAATCAGCACTCGGATTCAAACATTGTACAAGCTCATAAATAACCAAGGGAATGAGAATAGATCCAGTAAAGGAGGAGCTAATTAAATCCTATATACTGACAGTGAACTGATAAAAATATTAATAACTCAAGTTCAGAATTCATCAGGGAGACAGATCAGGCGGACAAAGGACAAATTTAGGAATGAGATGTGTACTTAAAATAAAGGGGAGAAATATTCAATAAAGTAATCAAACTAAAAGCGCATAAACTCCTAACCTGGGCAGGCGATATCTGCACAAACTGAAAGAATCTAAGGAAGCAGCAACATGGACATCAATGTACATATTTAATAATTTGTTTGTAAAAGGTGTAATGCTAGGAGGTAGCTAACATGATATATTTATGAAGAAAGATAACACATCTCAAAGTAACTACAGGTTAGTACCAGTGTTACGAAAAATAATGAAATAAAAACAGAAAATGCTGGAAACACTCAACAGGTTAGGCAGCATCTGTGGAAAGAGAACAGAGTTATGAGTTTTGTGTCTGAAACCAAAAATATAAACTTGAATAGTTGGTTTGAACTGCAAAGGGCAAAATTTTGTATGATGAACATTATTGAATTCTCTGAGCAGCAAAGATTAATATGGTAGGTGTAATCCATCTAGATTTTCAAAGTCTCCTGGAACTCACCAGTGAAAGTAAAGTTTGAAAAGCAGTACAGAAAGGGCTGAAAAATCAATGGAAATCTGACATGAAATAGTGTGATGTCACAATTGATTTTTGGAGTGACTCTGAAATTATGTTCTCAGAACTGGTGGTGAGAAGTAACTATGTGAACTTTGGAGGTTTATCTGCAAATAATGAAGTTTACCACCTAAAATCTGCATTTTGGAGCTCTGTTCTGTCAGATCAGCATGGGCCACACTAAAATAACACACACTCTATTATTTTAAAACCCAGATGAGGACCAAGCTGAGCATTACCACACACAAGCTGGAACTAGACAGCTGGGAAAAGAACATGCTGCAGGAATTTGCCCTGCAACATTGTTTCTCTCTCCGCAGATGCTGCCTGACCTGCTTAGTGTTGCCAGCATTTTCTGTTTTGGTTTCAAATTTGCTGCGTCTGCAGTTTTTAAAATTTTCATTTATGGCAGCAGCATAGTCTATGCCTCACAGATCTGTAGCTTCAGTAGGGGAAGGGGACTGCTGAAGTGCGAGATGTTGCGTTTTGGGATGACAAATCAGGGTAGGACTTTCACAGTGAACTGTAGGGCCCTGGGGAGTGTTGTAGAACAGAGGGACCTAGGAGTACAAGTACATAGTTCCCTGAAAGTTGTGTCACAGGTTGACAGGGTGGTGAAGGCGGCTTTTGGCAGGCTGGCCTTCATCGGTCAGGGCATTGAGTATAGAAGTTGGGATGTTATGTTGCAGTTGTACAAGACATAGGTGAGGCCATATTTGGAGTATTGTATTCAGTTTTGGTCGCCCTGCTATAGGAAAGATGCCAATAATCTGGAAAGAGTGCAGAAAAGATTTACAGAGATGTTGCCAGGACTCGAGGGACTGAGTTATATAGAGAGAGTTGAGCAGGCTAGGACTTTATTCATTGGAGTGTAGGAGAATGAGAGGTTATGCTACAGATGTGTATAAAATCATGAGAGGCATAGATAGGGTGAGTGTGCACAGTCTGTTTCCCAGGGTTGGGAAATCAAGAACTAGAGAGCATAGGTTGGGGTAAGGGGGGAGAGATTTAATAGGAACATAAGGGGCAACTTTTTCCACCCAGAGGGTGGTCAGTATATGGAATGAGCTGCAAGAGGAAGTGGTTGATGCAGGTACAGTTAACAACATTTAAAAGACATTTAGACAGGTACATGGAAAGGTTTAGAGGGATATGGGCCAAACACAGGCAAATGGGACTGGCTTAGATGGGCATCTTGGTCAGTGTGGACTAGTTGGGCCGAAAGGCCTGTTTCCATGTTGTATGACTCCATGACTCTAAGCATTGCACCAGAAGACAAATGGTTATTGAGGAAATGTGGCTAAGCAAAGCAAGATAATGTAAATGAGTACTGGAGCCTGCAGCAAGATTGCCAGATGAAGTCGGGTGAAATTGTGGTCTGAGAGCACCCTCAGGTGGCAAGCAAACACCACTGCACCTGCCATCTGCTGTCTGTTTCATATCAACTGAGCTGACCAGATCTGCGGCAATCAGCGCCATGGGAGTCAGCAATGGATATTTATGGTGCAAAACATACAGCGTTGAAACAGAACAGTCAGTCAGTTCTAATGCCACTCATGAATAGTCTAGCTCCAATGTTCAAAAAGAACTTTTTTCTTGATCTTTCTCCTAAACTGCACTGCAAACCAATTGCCTCTTTTGAAATTTAGTTGCTAATCACACATTGATAAACTAATTTGGTCACATCTGTAAATTTACAGCTTGTAGTTCTGATCCCCAAGTGCAAGTTGTTTACAACATTGGTCCATTACAAATAGTACAAGCATCAATCCTTGTGAAACATGACCTCCCACCTCTTACATCTGAAGAACCATAACTATCCCACAGCACTAATCTAATCTGTCTCCATCTCAGGAGACAGATTATCCACTGACATCTTCTACAAACTCACCGACTCCCACAGTTACCTCGACTACACCTCTTCCCACCCTGTCACTTGCGAGGACGCCATTTCTTTTTCTCAGTTCCACATCTGTTCTCATGATGAGGCCTTCCACTCCAGGACATCCAAGATGTCTCCTTTTTAGGACAGTCTCTTGTATCTCCACCAATCCAAATATGTGCTCTTGTCCTCTAACCTGAACACTCACAGGTACCCAGGAACACAGTGCAAACCCCTGCCCTCCCCACTGGCTCTCTCACTAAATTGCCCACAGCTTGGTGTGGAGAGACTGCCTGGGAGGACTGGCGTTGGGCAGGCGGGGTTAGTGGTATGAATGCTCAACACTGAAACGTGAGCCTCAGGACTGCACTCCATCCGGCAGGGTGAATGTGGGCCCCTTCTGGGGACTGGTGGCACCTGCTCCACATTTTGGCAGATGGCTTGGATCGTACGGTCTCTCTCATCACTTCCTGTTGAATGTGATGGAAGCTGCAGTCTCCCTCTTTCCTTGTATAGGTGCACAAGTTCAAGGGCCAGCGACCACCAGTGAACATGCTACCATAGAGAAATCTCTGGGTTAGGAAGAACTGTGCAGTTGGAGAGAAGGCGCAGACTGCAGCTTCCATCATATCCAACAGATGGTGCTGAGAGAGACCGTAGGATCTGGGTGATCTGTCAACATCAGTACCCAGCAATGGCACACATTTCAGCAGAGAAGTGGCACTGCTCATCTCAGCCCTTCCAACACAGCCAGCCACGGTTGAATTATTGCTGGGACAGTGCCAGTGGAGGGCAGGGATTCAAGCCGGGTTCCTGGTGCAGCATTGCTGTCAATAATGCACCTGTGTATAGTGCTATAACGGTGCTGGTTTTATTAACGCTCTTGTTCTTGGGAACACATTCTGAATACTAAGTGAGCTACAGTGTAACATTACCCTGTTCTCTGCTTTGAATCCAGGTTTCTGTCCATTTTACTCTTTGTCTCCTAACTTCTCATGTTCCGAGTCTACTCGGTGTAATCTTATCTAGACCTCTGGAAACGCCTGAACATTGCATTTACTTTACCACCGTTCATTCTTTCTGATACTTTCTCAAAACAAAATTCAATGAGGTTACTCCAACATGAACATACCCATTGAAAATCAAGCTAGCTATTCTATATTACCATTGCATCTTTGAATGAAGATTCCATCACCTTTCCCACCATTAATGTAAAGCTAATTTAGTTATAGTTCGCTAGACTTGTTCAATCTCCCTTTTCAAATAAAACAATGGTATTAGTCACCTGTCAGTCCTTTGGCAATCAATATTCCCTTTTCTCAAAATCTTTACAAAAATGTAACTGTGTCCCTGCTGTCGCTTCCCTGGCTTCTATTTGTAGTTGCATGTGTAATCTGTCTTAAGTTATTATCTTTAAGTTTAGTTCATTTATTAATTAACTCACTTCATTCTACTTTAAATGCTATTACTCTTTTGTTCTATTTTCCTAATATCATATTCATCTTCTTAGTCTCCTCACCATCTCCCCGGCCCCACACTCATCTCTGGAGCATCTGGACAGTAAAGACACCTACATTAGACTATTGTTTATTAACTACAGCTCCACCTTCAGTATTATAATTCCAAGCAAACTTATCACCAAACTCTGAGACCTGTGACTCCACACCTCCCATTGCAACTGGATCCTTGACTTCCTGATCAATGGACTGCAATCAGTAACGATAGGCAGCAACACCTCCGCCATGATTATTCTCAATACTGATGCCCAACAAGGATGTGTCCTCACCCCCTACTCCCTATACACTCATGACTGCATGGCCAGATTCTGCACTAACTCCATCTACAAGTTTGCAGGTGATACCAGCGTAGCGGGTCGTTACACTAGTAATGATAAGTCGGAGTACAGGAAGGAGATAAAAAGATTAGTAACAAGGTGTCATGACAACAACCTTTCCCTCAATGTCAACAAAACAAAAGAGCTGGTCATTAACTTCAGGAAAGGGGGCGGTGTACATGCACCTGTCTACATCAATGGTGCTGAGGTCAAGAGGGTTGAGAGCTTCAAGTTCCTAGGAGTAAACATCACCAGTAGCCAGTCCTGGTCCAACCACGTAGATGCCACGGCCAAGAAAGCTCACCAGCGCCTACACTTCCTCAGGAGGCTAAAGAAATTTGGCACGTCCCCTTGACACTCACCAATTTTTATCAATGCACCATAGAAAGCATCCTATCCAGGTGCATCACCGCTTGGTATGGAAACTGCTCTGCCTGTGACCGCAAGAAACTGCAGAGTTGTGGACATAGCTCAGCACATCACGAAAAACAGCCTCCCCTCGGTAAAGCAGCCAGCATAATCAAAGACCCCACCCACACTGGTCATTCTCTCTTCTCCCCTCCCCCATCGGGCAGAAGATACAGAAGCTTGAAAGCACGTACCAACCAAGCTCAAGGACAGCTTGTATCCCACTGTTATAAGACTATTGAACTGTCCCCTATTATGACAAGATGAACTCTTGACCTCACAATCTACCTCGTTATGACCTTGCACCTTACTATTTACCTGCACTGCACTCTGTGGCTGTTACAGTTTATTCTGCATTTTACCTTGTACTACCTCAATGCACTGTGTAATGAATTGATTTGTATGAACAGTATGCAAGACAAGATTTTCCACTGTACCTCAGTACAAGTGACAATAATAAACCAATTCCAAATACCGAGGCAATTATTCAATATTTCTGCCACCTCACTGTCATTACCTTACTTTTTAAAAATCACATTTGTCCTTCAGTGGTCTGCTCCAGTCCTAGCTTCTCTACTGTACGTTTGAGTGAAGATTACATCACCTTTCCTTCCACCAACATAAAGCTTATTGAGCTATATATCCCTAGACACTCCACTTCCCTTCAGTTCTGATGAACAGTCATTGATCTGAAACATTAACTCAGTTTCTCTCTCCACAGAAGCTGCCTGTCCATCTGAATAATTTCAATATTTTCTGTCTTTAATTTCAGATTTCCAGCATTTGAAGTTTTCTGCTTTTCTAATTTTCCTCTAGATTGTATGTCTGAAGAATGGTTACAATTTCTTTTTATATTCTTAGATAATTTAATTTGATATTTCTTTTCACGTTCCTGATTATGTCCTTACAACTTTTCTAAGATTTTATTTCCTGTTATCTTTTTTGTTGCCTGGAGACCTATTGGAGGTCTTTTTCTGTACTTTAATTTTAACCTTTCATCTCTTAGTGTATCTTTGGTGGTTAGTTTGTTCTTGTTTATTAATGATATACATTTCTCCAGGACTCCATTTATCATGATTTTAAGTAGTTTTGTTCCACCCATATTTTAAACCGATTTCAAATCAAATTGTAACATCTAATTGTGTGTGAAAGGTCCACGGCCCAATGCTTAAAAACGTATTTCTCGAAACATTTATCTTTGTTTAGGTTTAGTTATGCCTTTAAAATACTAGTTCAGATTTTCAGAGAAACACCAGCAGTCTCAGCATTTCGCACACACAAGCAAACAGCTTATCTTTCCAGCACAATCCTGTTTGAAAGTGGACGTCCTGGCTTTCTTGAGGGGGTGTTCAGTGGAAATTCCCCAATTCCACTTGAATGCTGGCATCATTAGGTCCAACAGTGGTATGGAAATTTCCTCCAATTCCTCAGCAGTTACCTCAGGGAATATGCCCACTGAACCTGTGCCAGGCTTGACCTGGAACAGTTCAGTGACTCCATTTATTTCTATGAAGACAAATAACTGAAAAGGGAAGTTTAAGGCATTTAAAATTTTGTTTATTATGTAAACTTAGATATCTTTGTTTTTGTATTTTCTAGAGTTCAATTGTTTCAACAATTCAAGTAGTCTGCTTAGTTTAATGTTTAAATTGATTTTGTACAAATATTAAAAACATTTATGTTTGTTTTAACAGTTTTAACCACCAGATAAGGCCTGGGGCATGGCTTAATTGGCTGTCTAAACATTACCGTGGGTGGGGCTCGTTTTGGACCCATAAAAAGCCCTATCAGAACCTCCCTCAACATACCAGCTGCTCCACACTCACTGTGAGATCAGAGTGCAGGCTATTAGGCCTGATAGCACTTTCCTGCATACATCGCCAATGCTTTGTGTTTATACCATTAACCCTTGTCAGAATGTCCCTGCACATATCACTAATGGAGAAAAGGGAGTAATGACTGACGTTTCTGTACTTTTTACAGCACAATTTACTGAAAATCAATTTTATGACCCTCATCTGTTGAGATTTGAGCCTTGGTTTTTGATCAAGCTAGCACGGTGTCATTGGTATTTAAATTTAAGATATTTACTGATTTACAAATTAAACTGAATTTTAATTATTAAATGATATAAACTTACCAGGGGATGAATTTGCAGGATTAATGTGATATGTTGAATTACTTCTGGAAGGCGAGTTTTGGGAATATCAGGCTTTATTTTCAATGTTGTCAGGCGCATTACTGCTTCAAGATTATCTGTGATCTGGATGTACTCTTCTGATGTTGAGATCCAGCTGAGAAAAGGCATGTCTGTAAATTAATGTACTGCCTAAAAGACAAGTAAACTTCATGGTTACCAGGTATAAATTGGAAACCTTTCTGAATTAAAGCAACTAAATGGATTTCCTTCACAGTATTTGCAATGAAGGGAGCCAGAGAACTGCAGGTCAATAAATTCAAGTTGAATACTCAATTCCATGGCTTTCAGTGGGACAGCAAATAACTTCAGTATTTCTGCATTCTATGCGAGTCTAAAAGTCATTGCTCAAACAAATACTGAAGCTCCATAATTTCAGATTGGGATCCCAAGTCATTATTGCATTCAGAAACCATCTGCTGGCAGCAAATCTATTGCTGTTTGGAGCAGTTTCGACTTACTCTAAGAACAAGTTACTAGGCAAGCTAGGTTTAACACAAGGTGTTCCTTTCCCTGAAACCAAACAGTACAATCATTAACGTGGGTTTACAAGGTCAATAAGGAAGGCAAGATCAAAAAGTCAGTTAGCAGTCTTTCTGGGTGGGTCACCAGCTTTTCTTTCATCAGCAATGCTTTGATCTCCAACAGCTGCTCCACAACTTTTTTCAAAACTATGATAAATTACATTACTATACTCAGCAATGGATTTCATGTAAATATGTTTGAAATTGATGGTGGTTGATTTCACTAGACTTTATCAGATTGATTGAAGTCCATTCCCAGTCACCCATAAATTGATGTTGGAAATTCTTCATACACCTCAAGCTCAGTTGTCGTATTATGCTATAATAATGCTATCTGAGCTGTGTCAGAACATTCATCCACTGACTGGGAGAAGTACATGAAGGTGTTTTTGTCTCATCCTCCAGCTGGCATAAGTCTAGTACAGTGTTCAACAGTCATTTGGATCAAACTTATCTTTCAAAGAGTTTTAATAGGACACAATAATTTACATTAAATTAATAAGAACTAATTTATAAAATCTCCATGCTGAGATGTCATGCCAATTAATGAAATAATTTTGTTGCATACCTGTCAGTTTGTGATTCTTTCTGCACCTTACTGAAAAGATGTGTTGTTGGGCATAAAATTGCCACCTGAAACCTGCAAGATTTGTGCACTTGCTCTGTTAATTCATTAGAACTGATAATGTTTGGTGCTATAAAGCTTTAAGTCCGTTGACACTGAAAAATTTCCCTTACAACTTAAACATATATTCAGTCTCTCGTCTTCAACAAGGAAGTGTCACTCCACCCGGGTCTCTTGGAATTTTTGATAAAGCCGATTTTCACTGATAAAGCTTCCTTTATCCGCTCAGACCACATCGTTTTGTGTGCTCATTTTCTCCAACCTTGTTATCTCCCCTGACCCCTCAATACCTCCACTGCCCCCTCAGCTGCCTTTATATGTCTACTGCTCTCATGTTGTCCCAATATTGCTGCTGCCCCCTGTTCCCTTGCACCTTGTTGTCTCTGCTGCTTCCTCAGTCTTCAGCACTCCCACGCATTTTGCCAATAACCTCGATCTCCCTGCAATCTTTTCCTAGGAACCAAGCCAATCTGTTGGTCAGGAGAAAGGGTTTTATTTAAATGGTCTAATCAGCAAATGAGCTCCAGGACTTTGTAAAACTACCGAGGCAGCTCTTTGAAAACATCCTGTACATTGTGCATCCTGGTCCTAAAACAGCATTATGTTTTGCTGGTGTACAATTTTTCATCCACGTTGATTCATTCTTCATTACCAGATTCAGTAATGGATCCTCCCTTGTGGGGTTACAGAGGGCAACTTTCTAAAGGGATTCAGATATATAGATGAATAAGAAATAATTGCAGAACTCTGGAGAAAGAACAGGAAAACAGAGTAATTAGACAGTTTTTATGAAAAAGCTAGCATGAACAAGATCAGCTGTATAGCCTTCTGTGTTGTAAGAGTCTAAGACAGAACAACTATTGGTAACTTATTGGGGAAGCATCAGGGTGTCTGTCAGGTATTACCCATGTATAAATGCCCAAGTGTGGCAGTGACCCTGGCTTATGCCACCCCTAGCAAATTCTGCTCTGCCATCTGCCCTTGGGCTGTTGCTCAGGGCTCTCTTTGGAGTCTCGTGCAGAAGCTAAGTGCTCCCTGGTGTTACTCATTGGTTATGGGTCCAAATCTTGAAAACCAAAGCCACAAAACTGAATCCTGAACCCACAACATTCTGACTCAGGAATTAGCCAAGTTGACTCTTCACATTCTTCACCTCTGGTGGGAGAAAAGCTGACTGAAGGGCTAAATAATAACCCAAATCATTTGCTTATATTTCAACACACCTCCCAGCTACCCCCCTGCTGCTCTAAAATGAGTGACCTCCTCTTTCTGCCGATCCTTCATCACTTAGCATAGGTATATCTGCAAGAAGACTTCTAATTTCACAGCTAAACTGCAGTAATTGACCAGTAAAAACAAACACATTGAAGTTGTTGGATACCAACAAATTGACTGGAAACAAGTGTTCTGAAATTACCTGCATATTTCAGCTCTGGTTACAATTGTACAATGAACAAGTGGCCAAGTCATCTCTTTTAAGCAAAGCTGACTCAAATGTGCATTCCTGTGCTGCATCTCTCACTGCTACACCTGTGTTGGAGTGAGGAAGGATCAGCAGAAGACAGCGTTGGATGACAGGCAACTAGCAAATGGACAGCTGGATGGGATGTCAAAATATCAATGGATGTTGGCTATTATTTAGCCCCACTGTTAGCTTTTCCTCTGTCAGAGTGCCTAACATGAAGTGTTAGCTTTGCCTTACTGAATCGTGGGTTTAAGTCTTACTTCAGTACCATTATCCATACAGTGGCATGCAAAAGTTTGGGCACCCCTGGTCGAAATTTCTGTTACTGTGAATAGTTAAGTGAGTAGAAGATGAACTGATCTCCAAAAGTCATCAAGTTAAAGATGGAATATTCTTTTCAACATTTTAAGCAAGATTAGTGCATTATTTTTTGTTTTGTACAATTTTAGAGTGAAAAAAGGAAAGGAGCACCATGCAAGAGTTTGGGCACTCAGATAACTTTTACCAAGGTCTCAGATCTTCATTAGCTTGTTAGGGCTATGGCTTGTTCACAGACCAGGTGATGCAAATTTCAAAGCTTTATAAATACCCTGACTCCTCAAATCAGCAGCCATGGGCTCCTCTAAGCAGCTGCCTAGCACTCAAAAAAATTAAAATAAATGATGCCCACAAGGCAGGAGAATACTATAAGAAGATAGCAAAGCATTTTCAGGTAGCCGTTTCCTCAGTTTGTAATGTAATTAAGAAATGGCAGTTAACAGGAATGATGCAGGGCAAGTTGAGGTCTGGAAGACCAAGAAAACTTTCCGAGAGAACTGCTCGTAAGATTGCTCGAAAGGCAAATCAAAACCCCCATTGGACTGCAAAAGACCTTCAGGAAGATTTAAGAGACTCTGGAGTGGTGGTGCACTGTTCTACTGTACAGTGACACCTGCACAAATATGACCTTCATCGAAGAGTCATCAGAAGAAAACCTTTCCTGCGTCCTCACCACAAAATTCAGCATCAGAAGTTTTCAAAGGAACATCTAAACAAGCCTGATGCATTTTGGAAACAAGTCCTGTGGACTGATGAAGTTAAAATAGAACTTTTTGGCTGCAATGAGCAAAGGTATGTTTGGAGAAAAAAGGGTGCAGAATTTCATGAAAAGAACACCTCTCCAGCTGTTAAGCACGGGGGTGGATCGATCATGCTTTGGGCTTGTGTTGCAGCCAGTGGCACGGGGAACATTTCACTGGCAGAGGGAAGAATGAATTCAATTAAATACCAGCAAATTCTGGAAGCAAACATCACACCATCTGGAAGAAAGCTGAAGATGAAAAGAGGATGGCTTCTACAACAGGATAACTATCCTAACCACACCTCAAAATCCACAATGGACTACCTCAAGAGGCACAAGCTGAAGGTTTTGCCATGGCCCTCACAGTCCCCTGACCTAAACATCATCGAAAATCTGTGGATAGACCTCAAAAGAGCAGTGCATGCAAGACGGCCCAAGAATCTCACAGAACTAGAAGACTTTTGCAAGGAAGAATAGGCAAAAATCCCCCAAACAAGAATTGAAAGACTCTTAGCTGGCTGCAGAAAGCATTTACAAGCTGTGATACTTGCCAAAGGGGGTGTTACTAAGTACTGACCATGCAGGGTGCCCAAACTTTTGCTTTGGACCCTTTTCCTTTTTTGTTATTTTGAAAATGTAAAAGATGGAAATAAAAAAAGTAATCTTGTTTAAAATATTAAACAAATGTGTCATCTTTAACTTTGCGCCTTTTGGAAATCAAGTCATCTTTTACTCGCTTAGCCATTCACAGTAACAGAAATTTTGACCAGGGGTGCCCAAACTTTTGCATGCCACTGTAACTTAGGCTGACAATACAATGAGATACCAAGGGAAGTGCAAACATAAAATACTAGAAAAACTCGGAAGGTCAGTAGCATCTATGGAGATATAAAGAATTAATGTTTCAGGTTGATAATCTTTCATCAGACTGGAAAATAGAACAGGTGATCAGATTAGATTTTCCCCTCCACAAATGGTGCCTAACCTGTTAAGTATTTCCAATATTAAAAGTCAAACATTCAGACCATCAGCCTGGAAGCTAACTCTGTACTCTCTCTAGATGCTGAATGACTTGCTAAACATTTTCTGTTTTTATTTCAGATTTCTAGCCTCTTCAGTTTTTTGCTTTTCCACTACAGAGGGAAGTTCTGGACTGTCAGAGATGCAAACCAAGGCTCCATCTATTTGCTTTGGTCCCAAAGGACAGCATTATCCTAACAAAATTAATTCTTTAACCAGTCACACAAAAAAAATTAGCTGGTCACTTTCTTTTGCTGGTTTTAAGGGCCAGCAATACATAAATTGAGGACTGTATTTTCCAACAAGATCAACTACTCTTCCAAAGTAATTCATTGACTATGAAACAATCTAGGTTAGGGTTGTGGAAAGTGCCATAACTTTATTTAAAAATATTTTGTTCCTCCATTTCTCTTTACTCATCCTCTCCTGGAGATGCCAATCTCCCTGGGATTCAGCTGAAATGGAAAATCTTCATGTAAACAATGAAACTGTTCAGGTGGACACATGATAAATGGCATTCATGGAAAGGAAATAATGTTGGTTTATCTGCTGCATCCACAGTGTGGAGGGATACTCAAACCATACCGCAAGGCATGAACAACATACACGTAACTGATAAGCAGGACATTAACACTGCGTGACATGAGAAGCAATTGTTTAGTGTTCCAATATATTTGCTCTAGATTGATTATATTTTCATTTTTAGTTGTCCTGTTAAATTCTGGAGGGTATGGGTGGGAATCTCCTCCTTTCCAGTGCCTCAACCCTGCAACATCTCCCCTCAATTGAAGGCAGAGGGGTAGTAAATTCAGCAAAGATTACCATTCCTTGAAATCTATAAGTCGAACTGGAAACTTCACACAAGACGTTCTAACTGGACAGTTTGGCATGTTAGTCTGATTGAGTTTACATGGAACAAGAGATCCACACATAAGTTGAAATCAATTTATTGTCATAAAAACTGTTATAAGCTTGTCATGCATTAATTACAGTCTCCAGTATTAATACATTTTTAGAGTTTACATTTAAAAAAAGAACTTGCATATGTTCTCTTAAAGTGAACATGGGGGGGCAGAAATTATATACAATATTACACTCCGACTTTGACACATGATCGGTCCCTTATTGAGGCCAGCCAGCCGACCACTCCCAGAGAAGTGATGAGAGAGGCCTTTGTTTTCAAGCTATGGCAATTGGCTTACATCAGAGAGCAAGCTAACAGCCCCTGCAATGAACCAGCAGCATTCATAAACAACTATACAGCAAAACAAAAATCAGCACTGTTTACCTAAACATAATACAGAAACATGGCTTTAAACTGATCATGATAGGATGCAAATGGCTGCAACATTTTTAGCCAGTCCAGATAGGGTGCAGGCTGATACTCCTGTCCAATTTAAGGCAAAACATTCTCCAGTCTCCTCGAATTATACAGATACCAGCAAGGAGCTAAGCCCACATTAAGCAGTGAATTACGCACATCTTGGACCTCTTACACCAACCACATACCTACCCCTCATCCAACTTCAACCCTCAATCCACTTCCAGTGATGTTACAAAAGGTGATATAGAATTAAACATAGTTAATAATGATGTGATTGCATTCTAATGACGAGAATTATGTATCAACAGCATAATACAAGGGAAGAACACTTTGCAGCTTCCTACAAACACACAGCAGCAACACCGATACTGATCTTTGCCACAGATGCAGTTGACTCCTGCAGGTTGGCTTGTGGGGCTCATGATTACTGAAGTAGAGGCACAAGCAGAACAATCAACTGAGTGTGTTTCATTTATTAGAAAATTGAGCTGCCCTCCTAAACAACCTAGGGAAGTTGGGGGGGGGGGGGGGTCAGTAATCAATCATAAACAGCAGAAACCCATCCAAATCCTTAGCATTAACTCAAGTCCTTTAATGACAGATTCTTTCTGCTGACATATCTATATTAACAATGGTAAAACCAGAAGTGTGGCCATACTAGGACTATACCCATGAGCATCTTCCAGCCCAATAATTTCAGCATCTACTTCTAATTCTTTGGCTAAAAGTAAATCATTTGTGTCTTTGGTACAAACTTTGCCCTTGTTCACAATTGTCCCTGTTCCCAATGCCCTTCCTCATTTGGCTGTTTATCCATATCAGCAGTGAATCTGAACAGAAGCACAGATGAGAAGATCTTGTTCTAAAATTTCAACATTTCTTAATTTTAAAGTGATTAAAAAAAGACATGGAAACTCACAGTGGATTTACAAATTGCCTACAAATTCCTCTCTCTTCATTGTGTTAAATCTTTTCCAATGCATTCGTTAACTAAAACTAACAACATCAAGCATTCCATGAAGGTTTTTAAGTACTGATTGTGCCATGGGCAACTGACAGTAAAAAAAAACAACCAAATTTCCCATTTCCTCCTTCCAGGGGCAGCTGTCGGGAATCAGAAGAAAACACCTTTCCCCAGGAAAGTTTAAGAATGACCACTCAGAGACCTCTGCTTCAGTTCCAACACAGGCAACTCTGCCAATACAATACACATGAATGTGTTCCAGAAGGAGCAATGGAGATTTATCAGAGAGAAACCACCCATAAAGCAGATTGGAAAGCCAGTAAGAACAAAATGGATTCCATCTCAAAGATTCCATCTCTAATACACAGTAAGCTGAATACCATCCATACCAAAACAGACAATTTGATCAGTCTCCTATTCCCGTCTCCACCACCAGTACAGTGTGATTATGACTTGTATTATCTAATGAATACAATGGAGCAAATTGCCAAATCTTTTCAGCAGTAATCCCAAACCTGTGAACAAGGAAAGTGCAGGAGATGATGTCACTTCCTAGTACCCCTCCAAGCTACACACAAACCTCACCTGGAAATACATCAGCATTCATTTATTTCATCCTGGTCAAAATGCAGCAGCACGTTACATCTTAGTGCTGTGGAAGTACATTCCCCACATAGGATGAAGAAGGTGGGTCACCAATTAAAGGAACAGAGGAAGGGCAAAAATACTGGCCAGCATCACCAATATCCTCAGAATTAATAATCAGTATGTTGATACTGCAATAAGAGGCCACTGGATGTCTACACACACCGATTCTGCTACATAATCTTAAGCTGGAAGGAGATCTTTGACACCATTGGTGTGACTACTGTAGGAAGTGGGTTGGGGGTGGAAATTAAAAGACAGAATTTATATTGAGGAATTACAACACAAAAAAAAACTTTTTTCAGCTGGAAGTGTTGTTGTTGTTTAATGTTACTTCAGATCTACTATCAGAATTCTGTTCTTAAATAACATCAAACAGTCATATGGATGAAGTCAAAGACCAAACTCTCTCAGCATCAGCTGTAATATAAGCCAATACATGAGCAGGCTTCATATTTTGCTCTTGATTCTCTTATTAATAAATTTTCCACTGTGCTTCCTGATCATTCACCAACATGCATTGAAAATTAATTCTGTGAAAATATTCTACATCAGGAGATGGTTCCTGTTGCTGTTACCAGAATACTAACTCTGATCACAGATGACATTTGACCAGGTGAGTATTTCCAGAATTTTCTGTTTGTGTTTCAGATTTCCAGCATCTGCAATTCTTTAATTTTCGAGCTGATGGAATTTCCTAATTTCCATGTAATGCATGCTCAAAGTGTTCAAAGAACAACAGATACATGGGCTGGGGTGTGACACAATAGAAGCCTCACTCTCACTTATCCTCCAAAGTCTGCTAGTTAAATTGTCCCACACCAGAGATTTGAAAAATGTAGCTTTTATAATTAATAAAAAAGTTTTAAAAATTTAAAGGCAGAAAATCAGGAATGGGGATGGAGTGGATCAATTATCTATGAAATTGCACATTTCTTTTAAAAAAAAAAGCCAGGTGCCATTGGGAGATACAAAAATCACCTGCATGATCAGAAGGAAAAACACACTTTACAAACTTGTTCCAGAATTTCATCCATCAGGATCCAACTATTTACTTTCTAACTAACTAGTTAAAAATGACTTGATTCTCTGCTTTCTCATCAAATGTCCAAGGCATCCAGACCAAAGTTAAAATTTCTGCAGGCTAGATTGATTGGTCCTCAGGAAAAAAACATGCTTAAGAGGTTTTCAAATTCCTTTTCCTTTCTTTTGGGAGTGGATTACATGATCCAGCTGTTTTATAATCTATATCTAAAAGAGGATAGAGAGGAAATGATTTCATTGGAACAGCACTCTACATATTCATATGATGATATAACTACGTTATTTTAAAATCAATTGTTATTCCTAAAAAACTAATACCCTAACCAATACTTATTCCTCAATCAAAATCACAGCCAAACTTGCATGCCCAGATAATCTGTTCAAAGGACAAAATCGGTGGTAGCTGTTTTTCAGTCTTCCAGGAAGTATATGCAGTTTTGTCTTCCAAGGTCAGTATTAGGACCTCTGTTCTTCAATAAATATTAATCATTAGGACTTTGCAGATGGCAAGAAACTTAAAAATCGTACACCATGAGAAAGGCTGTAGCAAATTTCAGGAGTACAGACAGATACAAGGCAGATCAAATTTAATGCAGAGATGTGTGGTGGTACATTTTAGAATAAGAATGAGGTGAAACAATATGAACAAAGTAGTATAATTTTAAAGTACCACAGGGGCAGTGATTTGGAGATTAATGTACTGAAATCATTGAACGTGCTAGAACAAATGTTAGCAGAATTTGATATCCCTGGTTTTATAAACATGTGCAACAAAAGCAAGGAAGTCAAAGTAAATCTTTATAACTCATCAGTTAGTACTTTGCTAAGGGACTGTGTTCAATTACATTCACTTCCAGGAACATAACAAAGAATGTCAAGGCCCTGGAGAGGGTAAAGGGGAAATTTATTAGAATGATACCAGGGATGAAGGAATTTATTTATATGGAGAGACTGAGATATGGGTTTATTCAAAGGCCATAAAGGATTAAAGGGAGGTTTACTATCAGCAAGGATCTGGATAGAGTAAATAATGAGATGGAAAGGTAGGTAATCAAAGGAAACATTTAAGATAATTGGCAAGAGAACCAGCAGAGAGTTGAGTTTTTTTTGTAATGAGTTATAATCTGGAATTCACTGCCTGAAACCTGTTGGTAGGAGATTCAAGATAACTTTTAAAAGTGAGTTGTACATATGAAAAAATTGCAGAACATGAAAAAAGGCAGGAGAATGGGTCCAGCTGGATAGCTCTTTCACTGACACAGTTAAGATGGGCCTCATGCCTCCTCCTGTGCAGAAAGATTCTATAATCACTAGTATTGAAATGTGCCATGTAAATTGACTGTTGTGTTACAAAACCACAAAGACTGCAGTCAACTAATTACTTTGCAAGTATCTGGAACAAACCCTGATGGTGATAAGTGTTCTATAAATCCCTTACATTCCTTCTTACCCCAGAATACTACAAGTTGCTATTGATTCTCAACTTGGTATCTGAAAATCATATTGTTTCTTGACTAGTGTTGAAAACAGTCTTTTCCCTGCCTTCAGATTTTTTTTTAGATCTTTCTATTAGGTAATCTATGCTATCTGTATTTTCCCTATAAACCATACAATCAAATTTCTATTGAGAAATTTATAAAAACATTGACAATATATTGTACTCAAACAGATCAGATACCAGAAAATTAAATTTTAGATTATTCTTTCAATACTAAGGAAAAATACAATTCAAAAATAAGTAACATGTAGCAGGAAGTATTTATCACAATAGCTTCTATTAAGAACTCGCATTCAAGGAGACCAGACATGGATTCATCGTCTTTAAATTCATTTTGAATAAGATCAGTCATTCAATCTTGGGTGATACGTGAACTGAAAAAAAAGGACAATGGCACCAAGCCAAGTATAAAACTTGATTCAAGCTCAGATCATACCCAAGCAATGTGCACATATCAAGCTTGAACAGGGCATTAATATCTATCTTAAGTATTTGGTTGAGGTGCTTTCAAAGCTGTAGTGAATAGGAGCACCATACAGAGAGTAAGCTGCAGTAAATGGGAAGGCGCTGAATGCTACCAGGATATGCTGCAGTCAATGAGAGCACTGTACACACAGGGTGCACTTTAGTGAAAGGGAATACCATTTGCATGCAGGGAGCGTTGTAATGAATGGGAATACTGTAGGTAGGGTGTGCTGCAGTGAATTGGAATACTGTATACAGGACAAGTGCTTTAGTGAATGTGTGATACTGTCCACAGGTTATGCTGCAGTGATTGGGAATACTCTATCAGAACACTGGGTGATACAGAGAATGGAAATAATCTGTACCCACAGTCCTGCAGTGAATAAGAATACTATATGGGGGATTTGCTGTAGTAAATGGGAATACTAGACACTGGGTATGTGGAAGTAAATGGGAATATGGTGTAGAGAATGTGCTGTACCAAATAAAAAGACTGTATGCAGGATGCTCTGTGTATTGGAATATTGTATGGAAGATGTGCTGTAGGAAATGAGAACATATTGATATACAGGGTTCTATGTAGGAAATGGAAACATTATACAAAGGTGTCACTGGAACTCAGTGCAGCGTACTGGGAGATGTGCAAAATTTTCACACTGAGTAGCAATTAAAACAGGCAATCACATAGCAACATATCGCTAGAATCAATCTTCCCAAAGAATTTGATGCCAGCTGGTAATATTTAGGCCACACGAACATTGAGATACAGATTTGTTGGCTATACGTTTGTCACTACATGACTATAAATAGTGGCGGATACAGAGTTATTTATTGTACTTCAATAAATAAAGTGCTTATAGGTATAGAATTGTCTTTGTACCTAGTGGTGGGAAGAAGACACCAGTGAAGAGGGCGTTCAGTTATTTAAACAGACTAAAGCAGCTGTGATTGCTCATGGAGCAAAGAAATGAAGATTTAATAGCGATCCTCAAAATTATTAAGGCATTTAATTAAATAAAGTAAAACTCTTCACTGGTAGGATTGCTGGTAGCTGGCATACACAAAATTAAGATAGGTGGTGAAAGGAAGTTAATGAAGGAATATTTTCTTTTACACAGTGAGGTTTGGCGATCTGTTACTGTGCTTGAAATGATGGATTTAAAATGGATTAGTGTAGGTACCTGAGATGGAAAAAATTGCAAGGCTATGGGGAGAGAACAGGAGATAAAGAGGTGGCACGGTCACAATGGGCTGAATACTCTGTAAGATTCTATGAAATTTAAAGGATGAAATGTCATGCAGTCCTTCAGCAGAAGTTTGAATTTCCCTGCCGATTAATTACACTCCATGCAATAAAACACAATGCTTTGCATACTGAAAGGATTACTTAACACAACAGGCTTTCTGCAGTCATCAGTTTGGTACCTGTAGCATGACTGAATATTGAATGCAAATATGCCGCAGCGGTGGAAGATGCTTGTTATTTTGTATGTGACTTCCAAACTTGTCTTACTATACTTTGTAAAGGCAACTGGATTCCTGTCCTCATGGGTGAAACCTGCCTAAGAAACTGAGAAATTAATCAATGTCTAAAACATGAAATAACTAAGAAGTGCTAGTGAACCTTTCACTAATGAAGATGAGATTTTTGAAACTCTGGATTAACTTGGGAAACTCCTTTCTATCAGCTGACCAACCCAGCCACTTGCATCCAGATACAATCATGTGGTTGGTCACACAGCAGTTGACTCGTACATCATAGGTAGAATTTTATATATTTTTTTTAAAAAGGTAGATTTTTTCTTTTAGTTTTTGGCTCTTTGATCTAGCTGACATCTCTACATGGAGGCAAATTAGTTAACTAGTCTGGAAAAAAAAAATTCTGAGACTGTCATGAAATCAGACTTTATTTTCCTTAGATGTGCAAGGGAATTTCTTTATCCCCCCCCCCCAGTTCTATCCCCTTTTCCTCTCAAGGGCCTTGCTGCACTTGGATGTCACGTGCAACTCTTTCCAAGTGATTATCTTCTTTATAATGTCAGGAAGAAGCTTGACCAGAGGGTATCATAACCCAGAACAATTCTGACTTCAGCTGCACACATTTTCTTGCTATTAGATGTTCAGTGAATCTGAATCAAGTACTGACTTCTTCAGCTGATGAGCACCAAACCAACTGTACCTTTCAGTTGATTACTGGCTGAGAACAGCAAGTTGAACAGCAATGATCAAATCTAGGACCCCTTTGCCTGTTGCCTACTGGGCTCATCTGCAAACTAACTTCTTCAATTAAAGCATCAATGGAAACAAATAAGATAACTGCAAAAAATAACAATTTGATTGCAATCCTGATCTTTTTCTTTGACCTATACAAAACATTACAGACGACCCCCGCATTACAGGTGGGTTGCGTTCCTAGGAAATGGTCTGTATCGTGATTTTCTGTAATGCGAAGCCATGTCATCTGTTCATGAGTCAAAAATATGCAATTTGGGGAAAAAAAATTGTGCTTATTTTTTTTCCCCCCACATAAATTCCATGAGAATGAATTTGATTCTGTATCTCAAATATTTGGTTGTGATTAGTAAATTCTGTACCAGTGAAGCTCTGTTACCTGAATGGCCACAATGCTGGGGTTGCTGGTATGGCTATTCCTTAGAGTGCAAAGAAATTTTAACATTTTAAAAATTCATAGCTGCTCTGCTTCAGTCTTCAGAATGTCAGCTTAGAAATTTAGTGTCTTTACACTGTCAATGCTTTGGCCTGGAGAAGGTTCAGTTAGATCTATGCAATCATCGTTCTCAATCTGTCCTACATTTAGACTTAAATCAGCCACTAGCTGGTAACTGATTAATACTTTTCAGAATCATTGCCATTCCCTTAGACTGTAGTATTTCTCTATTCTGCTGTGATCAGAAAATCTGTGAAATTGAGGAGCTCAGAATACTCTCGGATTTATTTTGACAAGAAACACGCAAATTTTGAAATTCAACAGAAAAAAAACACAACAGTACTTTCCTAACAATTCAAGGGGATACTCCCTCTTCAAACCTGAGCTTCCTATTACAAAAGTCTGCATTGGAAATTATTACATTGGAAAGGTGCCAATTAAGAAGTCTTCCAATGACGATAAAGACAGAACTCTTCAAAATCAAATCATCAACAACACTTAGTGTAACCACATGAAAGGAAAACATTCCTTCCCTTTGGGTCCATCTACCACGCATCCCCCACCCTTCCCCCATTACTAACTGGGAAGCTTTGAACCACAAAACCCAGCATCTACCCCAAACACTAGGTCCCATTATATATCAAAGCATCTATATTTACATGAGTAGAGCAATTTGACTTTACAAGTGAAACACAACACTCCACTGATCCAAGGACAAGCAATCCTACGAAGACTAACTGATTTGACTTTGTTGGAAGATGCAGCCAGAGAGTTTTAAGAAAAGCAGTTAATGTACCGCTCCGAATACTGCAGATTATGAGTGCATTGGGCAGCATGTAAACAGCGCACAGGCAGCTGACTCATTAACAGTCTCTACTCAACTTGGTGTTGTCACCCCGTTTGGGTGGAGCTGGAGGTGGTCCACGCCGTAACGTTGCATAGCCTGAGATGTTGCCAGATGCATATGAGCTGGTTGATTCCTGGTCAAAAAGCAATTCAGGAGGAGGAGGAGGAAGTGCCATGTCGTCCATGGTGGTTATGTGTTCCGCCTTGGATAGCCGTGTGGAAGCCAGTGAGCCGTGTCGGGTGAAGGACTTTCTCTGCAGAGTCCTATTGAGGTCAGCCAGAAAATGAGGTTGCACAGACAAGGCAGGTTTAGGAGACACTGGCACTGAAGCGATGGGAGGAACCTGGTGTTCTGAAGACTCTCCTTGTGTTAAGCGAGTGCTGTCACTTCTTTTGGGAAGTACTGGTGGTGGTGCTTTCTTCATTGAAGATTTGGACCATGTCTGCGGCTGAGGATTCACCACTGCTACCTTGGGTGGGACAGCACTGGAAAAACCAGGAGGTGCCATCTCCAATGGCGGAGGGGGGAGAAGATCTAGATCAGGAGGTGGGGGAGGGAAATCAGAATCTGAAGGTGGCGAAGGAAACTCAGACACAGGCTCCTTTGAAACAGCTGGAACTCCCGGTCCTTTGCTTGGTGGCCCTCCTGATGGGAACATCAAATTGACTGCAGCCAAATTTAATTTACCAGGCTTCGGAGGGGCAGGTGGAGAGGCATTCATATCTGGTGTGGGAGGTCCTGAAGGAATTGTTGGTTGTTCAAACTTATTACTGAGAGTTTCCACAGGTTTTCTGGATTCTCTTGCATCTGTACAACTAGGTCCTTTTATACTGGAGTGCCTCTGAGGTGTAGGAGGTGGTTTCTTTCCACCAGGACTGGATGTTTTCTGAGGTTTTTTGATTGAAGTTGATTTGACTGGGGTGGGAGGGGGGGTGGGGTTAGGTGGAGGAGGTTGGGGTAGACTGCTTTCAGGAGGTGGAGGGGGAAACTCAGGTGATGGGAGGGAACCAGGTTGCCATTTAGGTTTTGCTTTCACAGCTGGGGGAGATGTAGAAGTTTGAAGTGGGGCTGGTGATGACTTAGCAGTTGAAGCTGCAGGTAGAGGCTGGAACTGGCTTAAGGACTGTTTTACCATGGAAACAGAAGGTGGTGGAGTGATGGGCATTTGGTCTGCAGACACAGCTGACTGCTTTGTTGTGGTTGGATGAGGAGAAGGAACCAAGGGTGGTGGTGGGGGCAGTGAAATCTGTGCAGCTGAGAACCTGGCTGCTTTTAGCGAAAGTGGCGGAGGGGGAGGTGCTGGAGGGGGATCCATCTGAACAACACTTGGTGCTGCTGGTTTGGGAACTTTTTGAGGTTGATGACTTAGAGAGGCCTCAAAAGGCACCCCTACCTTTTTTGTGACAGCACCCTGCAGTGAAGGAGGAGGAGGAGGAGGTGGTGGTGGTGGTGGAGGAGGAGGAGTCGTCAAGGGCTGCTGGGCAGGTAAGACAACACATTGCTGTTGTAACTTCTGTGGTGGAGGTGGAGGTGTGAAGGCAGGAACCATGGGAGAAGGGCTAGGCAGTTCTGGTTTAAAAGGAGATGGAGCAGAGACTGCCTGAAGTGGTGATGGGGGCAGTGGGATTGTGGAGACTGGTGAAGTACTCTGACCATCACTTTCCATCAGCAGCTGGGGCTTCACAAGCTGCGAGGGTAGTGGTGGGGGGAGGACCTGCTGGCCCATGGGCAGAGTTGCAAAAGAAGGTGGAGGCGGCCGTTTGCTTGGCTGCTCTCTACTGACTGTGCTGTATTTGATGAGTGAGGCAGCAGGTGGGGGAGGTGGAGGTGGTGGGGGAGGAGGTGGTGGGGGTGGAGAGGGCTGCGGTGCCACATGAGACACACTGACTCTGGTCTGAGGCGAAGTCGGTGGTACAGGTGAAGGGTAGGATCTGACTGAATCTGTCCTGGTCTGTAGAAAGAAAATAAATATAAAGTTACCAGAATTCTCCAGAACATGTTCATAATCCTCATTTTCAATAGAAACCCCCTTCCCTCAATCCAGTTTTAAAGCATCTCTTTATAAGCTGCTGGAAGTTAATAAATTCCTTAAATAGGAAATTCTATTTTTTCTCCTCCTCCACCTCCACTGTCCAGGTGCATGTACTGGATATCATTCTACTTCTGAGAGTCAGTTTGTAGCTTGCAATGAACACCAGGTATAACTGACGCAGTTCATTCTGTGAATGTGCTGATCTTAGAAAGATTTGCTATCTTTTCTGACTGAATTGATCTTCATTATCTGGTGCAATTCATGTGGTGAAGACACTCTCACAGTGTGTGTCATTTGTGATTCAACTAAGCAGATACGAGGTCATTTCAGAGGATAGACAAGCACATTTAGGTATTTGAGGCCAAACAGGGACAAATTAGTTTCCAGAAAGAACCAAACAAGATGACTTTTAATGACAAATTGGAAATTTGTGGTAAGCTTTACTTATTTGGTTAATAAAATTAATTAAAATTTTCCAGCTGCCATGATAAAATGTGAACTCAGTTGTTCATGCCTCTGGGTTATCAGTCCAGTAACATAACCATTATACTGCTCTAAATTAATCCCTGTAAGTGCTAAGGGAACAACGCGTCAGGATCAAGCAAAGACTTCCCAAACTTATTTCCTGTCAGCAGACCCCACAGTCTAGGCTGGATTTGAGCCAACGTGAGAAACCTTTGTCTAACCTAGTCTCCTCCAAACTTTTGTCCTGTGAACAAAGTAAACAGTTGGAACTTGGATAAATGCAAAAAGCCTTTGAACTTTTAAACATTATTCATAGGGCTGCAATGAAGATTTGCTTGGATTCTCTGGAACAAAATGGATTACTATTTCTCATCATCCAGTTTTTGGGATGCAGGTATCATGATAAGGCCAGAATACATTGCCCATTCCTAATTGTGTGGTGGTATTCCCACTGTGCTATTGGGTAAGGAATTCCAGGACATAGATCCATTGATGATGAAGAAACAGTGATATATTTCCAGGTCAGGATGTTGTGCAACTTGGAGGGCAAACTGCTAACAATCTTGCACCTGCCATACTTGCTCTTCTTGGTGGTAGACGGTGCAGGTTTGGGAGGTGCTGTCGGAACTAACCCAGGCAAGTAACTGCAGTGTGTTTTGTATCTGGCAAACACCGGAGCAACAATGTTGGAAGGAATAAACATTTACAGTAATGAGAAGGCTATAAAGCCAGTAGCTTGTTCCATTATCAAATAGTAATACAGAAGCTTGACAGCATCCAGCATAGATTGTTCAATTTACCTCCAACACAAATGATGAACAAAACTGTGTGTGATAATCATTTTCAAGATTATGCCACAAATAGCATTAAGGGCTGGTTACTCAGCCACCCTGAACAATTTGTCTGTGTAACCGATCTGGACACTGATTCTCTGGAAAGCAATTTCAACTTAGTCCATTTGTTAAAAGGATTTAGAAAGTTCAATTACATCCATAGCTGGCTCTCAATGTCATTTCAAACAGCTAAATCTGACCAGCTAGATTAATTACAGTTTTTTGCCAAGTTGGTTTATCTCATTCAGGAAACTATGACTTCTGATTTCCTTTGTTTGCCCATGTCTTTGTATTTATATTTATAGGTTGCTTGTTAAAACTGACCTAGGGATGAAAAAGGATAATCACAGACGGATATAATCAAATGCTAAATGGAAAACAATGTTTAATCTGGTGTTGGGAGTCAAGGCAAAATCTTATCTGAGTACATTGTTTCAGCACATTATAATGTAATTACATCAGTTGCTGACAGCTAAACTTAATGCATGAATGCAATCTTAAGTCTTTCTCTACTAAAATAGTCCCAGTGAAAGATAATCATGAGCTCAATCAAACCCTGATCATATTCTTTTTAAATGAAAGTATATGCTGTTTGGATTACTATGAGACATTGTGGAATGGATAGACACGTGATAGAGGAAACTTAATGCAGTGAAGTGTGAGATAATACATTAAAAAAGAATGAGGAAAGGCAATACAAACTTAATGAGGTTTAATGGGGGGGGGGGGGGAGAGAAAGAGGAGCTTTACAGAAGAGACCCAAGGGCTTGCAAATACAAATCTTTGAGGTAACAGAAGATGATAAGGATTTTCAAAAAGTACAGATCCTTGGCTTTATGGAAGCAACCAGTACAAGAGGAGGGAAGTTATAGCAAAGTTTTGTTAATCAGGGTTAGACCACAGATAAATAATATTGGAGTGGAAAAGGCCCCGGTTATAATATAGAATTCATGACCTGAAAAATTTGTGGACACATTTTCAACATTAACTAGCAAAAGCCAATTGGATATACACTTAAAAAGAAAAAAAAATAACCATGAAGATATCAAAGGGGATTGTCCAATTGCTAGGTTTCTCAGATAGTCAAAATGACACTTTTATGATGTGTGAAACTGTAATTTTTCTGCTTTTAAGAGAAATTGTCTAATTGCTTGACCCCTGCTCAGTTTAATTGCTTGCCAATGAATGTGTTTAATCTATATTCCTTTTTAGTCCGTTTCTGCATAAGACATTTCCCAAAGGTAACACAAAAAAGGAACTATTTTCAGGCTGTGTTCATAGGCTGCATTTCTTGCACTGTCAATTGGATCTGAGACAGAAAACACTCAAAAGAGATAGGTTATGCTATATAGGCAGCTGAACTGGTTATGCTGTATGTCAGTAATGCATTATCCTTTCTCTTTCATCTTTTCCTTCTTTCCACGCCAGTTTTTAAGACCTTTTTGCATGCTTTTCTTTTGTTATGTGTGCTCTACCCAGCTATGAGATTTAAAAATAGCCTTTTCCTTTTTTTCACATTGTATGGGGAAGAAATGAGATACAATGGAGGCAGGCTATCCTACTAAAATGAAAATGCAAAAGACTGTGGGTAAAGGAAATATGAAATAAAAGCTGAATATACTGAAAATGCTGCTCAGCAGGTCAGGCAGCCTATATGGAGGGAGATATAGAGTTAACATTTCAGGGCAATGACCAGTGAGAAAATTTCAAAATAAAAAAAGGATACATTCTGAAGTTGGAGGAAGTGGGGAGGAAAAACTTGGATATGGTAGAATGCATCAAATGATCTCAAAAAATGCTGATGATGCAAAATCAAATGAGATGCTAAGGGGATATTAAAAAGTCAAGGAATTATGCTACAGAACTTAATGCTGCATTGGTAAGATGATAAAACGTCTAGTCAAAAGACGATTCCTTCACCTTATACTGAACTTCATTGAAGGAGGCCAAGTAAGAACTTCATCTTGACAGAAATGCTAAATTCTCAGATATCCAATAACAGGACTGGAAACCTTGCTTTCTCCAGTCATTCCCATGAATCCACTGTCTGGCATAAAGGATCAGCTCATAGTTTAACTTTTTTTTCCTGTCTGTTGTGTTTCAGTAACCATAAATACTCATCTTTCAAGTTGAAGATGGATTCAAGTGCTTTTTCTTTCTAGTTCAGGAGGGTAGATTACTTTTTCTTACCTTGGAGTGTTGTTGCTGCTCCTCCAATTGAGTGCCCCTTTTCCAAGCTTCTGAGAAGATGGAGCTGACAATACTTTGGGATCGAACATGACCAGTAGACTGCAAATCAGAAACACCACTGTCTGACTGATTCGAATGATTCGAATGGGATTCTGGGAAAATAAAGATGATATATTCAAATTACATCAACTGAATTCCTGATGTGCAAATAGCATGAGATTTTAAATAAACCAGCACATGTACTAATAATCCAATATAAATTGGCATTTGCAAACTAAACATGGTTTAAGACTTGAGATGAAGGTCTTTTGGATTATGCACCCGGGCATTAACCTTTCCTGATAATAAAGGACATGTTGTGCATTTTGTTAATTCTAACTTTATGCTGTTTTCATGAGGGAGTTCAGTCTTGAAAAAAATCTCACTTCCTACAGAACATCCCGATAAAATTTTGGTAAATAATTTGCCCGTCAGCTTTAACTCCATGTACATTGATACCTCTATAATATCAACTAATCTTGCACTTGTCTGAACTCAGCTGCTTTGAAACACTTATCTCTAGATTTGACTATTCCAACACATTCCTTGTCAGTCCCTCATATTCTGCATTGGGTTATCTCAAGACTTGGTTGCCTGTGTCTTAACTTTCACCACCTTATTCACCTATCACTGTGTCTTTACTGACCTTTACCAGCTCCTTTGAGCAACAGTTTTAAGCTAAAAGGTTTGATTTTCACCTTTGATTGATTCCAGCCCTATTACTCTGAGACATCTCCATTTTTCCAGCAATCTCTCTAGATCCTTCTTGAATCCTCTCTCCAATTGGTGCCCATTCCTTAATTTCCAAGGTCTTAAGGTGTGGAATTCCTCCCTAAAATTCTGGGCATCTCCACTTCTTTCTCCCTTGAAGAAGGTTAAAATCCACCTCTTGGATCAATCTTTTGCTCCTCTGCCTAATATTTCCTTATGGTTCAGTGTCCTATTTTCTTTGATACAAGCCTCATGAAGCATTTTGAAATGTTTTGATACATTAAAGATGCATTATAAACATGCTGTCACTAATACTTTCAGTTTAAAATCCACTTTAAATAAGACAAGAGTAACTGTCTACCCAAATGTTACAAGTAGAGGTTTACCAAATTCCCATTTCTTCGAACTTCATAAAGCAAATACTGCTGCTGTAAAGTAGCTCTATCTCATCTTTTTCTCTCATCTCCTTCTCTGCATTCTCTTCTGTTTCATAAAAATATTGGCAAAAAAATCTTTTAATTAAGCCCCTTCTCTCCTTGTCCTCATTCTACCTCAAGCAGTTTTTCTCCAATAGGTCATACAGCATGGAAACAGTCCCTTTGGCCCAACTGGTCCATGCCAACCAAGATACCCCATCCAAGCTAGTCTCATTTGCCAGCATTTGGCCCATAACCTACTAATCTAAGCCTTTCCAATCCATGTTTTTTTTTAAAAAGTTGTTAAACTCCTCTCACAATTTGCTTACTATTTACTTGCCTATAGAAGACCTGTATTTCATTTTGTTAACTGCCATTCTCTTGTACTCTTTGCCTCTCATTTTCCTTTTCACTTTCCTTCTTAGCTTACTGCTTTGAGCCTGGTTCTCACTTAAATTATTCACTGACATGCATTGTACATCCTTTTTGTTTGTATCATCATGATGTCCATTAAAGCAAAATACTGCAGATGCTCCAAATCTGAAAATAAAACAGAAAATGCTGGTAAAATTCAGTTTGTCAGGCCGCATCCACGAAGAAAGAAATAGTTAATATTTCAGAGAGATCACCTTTAAGAACTGGAGGGTTAACATACCCAACATATTTCTCCTTCCACAGATGCTGCCCAAAATGCGTAATATTTCCAACATCTGCTGCTTTTATATTCATACATATTTATTGGGCCTACCTTGCTGTGGTAACAATCCAAAAAAAATGAGCATCTCTGACCATGCCTCAGAGCTTCAAAAATATCACACTGAACTCCCTTATTAATAAAAAAAACACTACATCAAGCTCTTCCCTCCAATATCCAAGTATTACACTAAGCCCATCCTCTCCCATGTACCTGCACAAACACAGCCAAAACTTCTGCCAGTGATGAGCTGCCTGACATACATTCTATGAAAGCACTTATCTATTATGGATCCGGCATTCTGAACTTGCTTGAAGGCACCCAAATTCAAAATGGAGAGGCCCCATGCAGCAATTGAGCCTTGCGCAGCAGAATGGCAGGTTACGATATGCCCTGCTCATGAAGCAGCTGAAAAATATATATAGGTATCCAACAAAGCCAAGCTCCCAGTTTAACCGACTCTGACTGACAAATTGCTGGGGATTTACTGCTCTGCTGTAGGAGTCCATGCAAGTCTAATTTGCTGGGGGATCTCAGCCACAAAGTCTGGGAGTTTGGTGCACCATGCCTTAGCTTGTAAAAGTGAAAACAGAGGTTTGGAGCAGAATTACTGGCAATATCCAGAAAATTCTGGCCCATTACTTTCAGCTCTTCCATTAATGTACCCAAGCATTACATGAAAGCCATTTTCTCTAATTTATCTAGGGAAATACTGCATTAAATCTCTTCTCTCTAACTTTGTATGCACTAGGCCATCCATCATCATGATATTTACTCAATGCAATATTCATAAGGTAGGCAATTTAAATTAGATTGCTAAAAAATATTTTTTTCCAATATCTGTCAATATAGAATAACCAATATTTATAAGCCATGTAATCCAAGCAAACATAGAAGATGCAATAACTATCGTTTTTCCTCTGCCTTTCCCATCATCCGGGGACCCAAACAGTCCTTCCAGGTGAAGTGGCGGTTCACATGCATTTCTTCCAAACTGGTCTAATACATATGGTGCTCACAATGTGGTTTCCTCTACATAGCAGAACCCAAAGCAGGTTGGGTGACAGATTTGCAGAGCCCCTGTGTTCAGCTTCAAGGGTGACCCCAAGCTTCCAGCTGACTGCCACTTCTCCATCCAAAGTGACTTATCTCTGGCCTCCTGTACTGCCATAATGAAGTCCAGTGTAAGCTTGAGGACCATCTGGGAATGCCACAGCCTTCCAGACTCGATACTGAGTTCAATAACTTCAGGTAATTTGTTTTCTCTGTGTTTCAGAACTGGCCAGTTCTGCTGTAGGTCATCCCCCTGTAATACTGACTCAGTTTTTCTCTTTCCTCTAGCACAGTTTTACTTGCAGGCATTTGCTACGTGTTCTATTTTGTGCTCTCTAATTGCCCTCATTAATCAACCAGCCACATGGCTTCATCAACAGCTTATCAGCACAGCAACCTGGCCTCGCACTGTCCCTTTGTCCTATCCATCCAGCCCCACATTTTAAATTGTTTTCTCATGTTTTCAGTTCTGATGAAGGGTCTTTGTACTGAAACATTAACCCTGTTTATCTCTCTGCAAGAGCTGCCTGACCAGCACTGTCAGTTTTTATTTCAGACTTCCAGCACCTGCAGTTTTTAAAAAAATTTTCATCAGCCTTGTAATTAACTCAGCCTAAATCTATCCATATAACCCTCAGTTGCAAATACTAGCAAACCTACAAACTTCAGTCTTTTTTGGCTTGTAATTAAATCCCAATATTACATCTTAAGACTTACTTACCTGCTTGATAACACTGAGCAGATATTTCCAGTGGATAATGGATGATCACACATAAATTTTCTTTTTTCACTTGTCAATAGACTCGCATCCAAGGTAATCAAAACACCTTGTGCTAATATGCTTTACATACACCTCCCGCACTAAATTTCATTCCCTGATCTGTCCATTGGGATATGCTGTGTCTTTACAGTGGACACCTGGTCACACTGACTCCCTGCCATCTTACAGGAATGTCTTCACATCATCTATGAAAGTATAAACAAAAAATGACCCACTAAGAGTTCCACCTGTTACCACCTTCAGAGAACCTTCTCTGCTTATCACCTGTCACCTTTCATTTCTCAGCCAATTTGGTAACCATCTACTAGCAAAATCATGACCGAGGCTCTGTAACTGGGGAACCTTCTCAAATTGCTTTTAAAAGTTCAAGCATCTTATATCTTTCTTTTAAGGATCATCAGTATTTAGTAGCAGTGAGCTTTCAGTACAGTATTTTTCCCTAATTACAAAGCCCATGTTGCCCAGTCTATAATTATCAGTTCATGCTCAATCCAATTCTGAATGCATACTTGAGCAATCTTCCAGGTCTCAAGTCAACTGCTAGAGTCAACTCAAGTCAAGAAAACATTTTAATCAAATATCTGGAAAACTAACTTGTGTGTGTAATCTTTCTTCAGTCTATGCAAGGACGAACCCAGCTTCCTCCCACCAACCATCTGCTGACAATACTCTGCAATCACCTAACGAGCCAGCAAATGTGATGTTCAAAACATATAAATAGATGAATGTTATGTAACAAGACAGCACATCTATTTAATATCTTTCCTTGCAGAATTTCTTTTCTGAGGTATTAACATTGGAGATTAATATTTATAGTGTGCCTCTAAAATGTATGTTCAATGCAAAACTATTTCTGCACATATCAGTTTTGATTTCTTTCAATCTGGTTAACATTAATAACAACAACAAAGACAACTCTCATTGCATAAATGGTGGAATTTCCTGTTGAAATAACAGCAGTGACATAAACTGAGGATATTGTTTGGAATCTAGCTCTTGTGACACCCACAGCCCATGAAAGTCAAATACCTTTTGCAGGAGGATAGAGTGCAAAAATTTAAAGGTAAGCATAGAAACCAATTTACCTGGCAAACTGGAAGAGCTGGATCCAGATTTCATACTTGCACTGGACAGGGATGACCATTCATATGCAGCTTCAGCCCGTTTCAAAGCATCTTGATAGTTGTCATATAACTGTTTCCCATACTGATTAACAAAGATGTAAAGGATTATTACCACCTCATTGTCCGTGCACTTCCAAAGGGGTACAGACACAGTGATTAAGTTACTGGACTAACAGTCCAAAAACCTGCTGATGATTCAAATACAACCAAATCTCAGTATGATAACTGGAGACTATTTAATAAGGTCACTGCTAGCCAAATAAATACTCTTTCATGTTGGTGGTAAGTGCTAGACTCACATTTTCAGGTCAGGTGGGGAACATGCTACCAACCAAATTAAGTTCTCTGCTTCACCCAAAGATTAAAAAAAGCATGGCACTCATCCTAATAGTTAGTTACCTTGGCAATGCGAATGCCATTCACCCATTGGTGAAGGGTTCTGACATCATCACAGCAGAGGTACTTGATGTATTGAGACTTCTTCTGTATCTGAGGATGCTGCAGAAAAAAACTTTTATTCATCACATAGCAGAAACACACAAAAATGTCAAAAAAATTCAACGCTTAGGATAGAAATGAGTTATCATTAGTACTAGACAGTGAACACAATACATTTGTATTAAAAATATGATTGATATATTCTTGTAACATGTACCAAGATACAGTGAAAAGCTTTTGTTAGCATGCCATTCACTCAGATCATGCCATACACAAGTACATCAAGGTAGTAAAAGGAAAACAGAATGTTGGATATAGTGTTGCAGCTACACAGAAAGTGCAGTGCAGGTTAGCAAATAAAGTGCAAGGGCCACAGCGAGGTAGATTGACACATCAGAAGTTCATCTTTAGTGTATGAGAGGTCTGTTCCAAAGTCTGATAACAGTGAGATAGAAGCTGTCTTTCGAGTCTGGTGATACATGCTTTCAAGTTTTTGTATCTTCTGCCTGATTTTTTTGGGGGGGGGGGGGGGGGAGAAAGAGAGAAAGTCATCAAGCCCTTTCCACTTTTGTCTCTCATCAGTTTTGTGAATTGCAAAGTAAGTTTGGTAAATAGTGTAGAGAGACATTGAAGAGATTTCAGGAATACAGTCAGGTGACAGATCTGGATTTATCTTTAACTGCTGATATGATATTGACAGTCTCAATTTTTCCACTGTCCTTACTGACTCTCATCAACTTCCCACTGAATTTGTAGAATTCTGGTCAGTAAGGACCATTCCCAATATTTTCTTCAAACCTGCTGATAAAGATGTTGCCATTGTGCTTTGTGAAATAAAACCTACCTTGCAGAGGCTGAATCTCATCTCTCTCAAAACTTCCTCTGGGCCATGACTCCATAACTGAATATTAGGCTAATGTCTGCAGATATCTCTGACGTTATTTCCTTGAATGTTCTTTCCCCCCACAGCCTCTTTCTTCATAGTCCTCTAAAACCTTAGAGCCCACTTCTATGTCTTTGACAAGAACTAGAAGTAGGTAGTCCCATTGCTCTTTTGGCAAGAACTTACTACTTCTTCCCTTGACTCTATTTTTTTCTCCCCTCGTCCAGTCTCTTCCCATTTACTTCTGTGACATCTCTGATGCCCTCCACCATTTTACTGGCTTCCCATGTCTTGGTGCCATTCTTACTATGAACATCCAATCCCTCTACATCTCCATCCCACACCAAAATGGACTGAGAGCCTTTCATTTCTTCCTTAAACAGAGACCCAACCTGTCCCTTTCTTTGGAGACACAAGGCACTGCAGATGCTGGAATCTGGAGCAACAAGAAGCTGGAGGAACTCTGTGGGTCAAGCAGCATCTGTGGAGGGAAATGGATAGTTGACATTTTGGGTTGAGACCCTTCATCAGTCCAGATGAAGGGTCTTGACCCAAAACGTTGACAGTGCTTTTCCCCTCCACAGATGCTACCTGACCCACTGAGATCCTTCACAGCTTCTTGTTTGTCTGTCCTCTTCTTTGTCTAGCAAAATTTCACATAACAATGAAATACTTCATTCACTTCTTTCAAATCAAATATATGGCTATGAGATATGTGGAACCCTCCCCTACTCTTCAACATCATATCCACTGTATTCTCCCTCTCCCCTTGCCCTTTAATATTTCATCCAGTTTAATCCCAGATTCCACTCACTCCCAGCATTCCTTAACATCCCACCCAGTTTAATCCCACTGTCACCTCACTCCCTCCAAATAGTGCAAGAACACTGGAGGTAATCCCTCCAGCCCAACTCCTCCAGAACCCTACCTGACCTCACTTCCCCCATCAGGATGTTACTCCTGCTGCTGTCAGGACTTTGCTCCAGTAAGTACTACCAAAATAACTCTCCTCCTGCTGCTGCTGCTGCCTCCTCCAGTGAGCCAATAGAGGATAATGCTTGGGGTTTGCAGGACAAATGTTATCCCCATATCCACTAAACTTGCCCCAACCAAACAGAGGCTGGCGGTCACCCTATTCAGAATCGATGCAACTTGAATAAATATGCACAGACACTTCAGTCAAAGATAAATTCCATAGGTTAAACCAGTTAGTACATTGCTTCTGCTTTCTGGGAGCATTCTGGGGAGAAATGCAGACACTGATTGCTGGTCCACTGGCTTTCACTGCAGGGATTAGCACATGGTGTGGGGTGTTGGATAGGAAGGAGACTGGCATAATTGGCCACTGTAGACATGTTGGGGAACAGGGAGGAGTTGGAAAATACAGTAGTAGTATAGAGGCAACAGTGTTTCTGCTCGTTGGGAGGCCAGATGAGTGCCTCAATCGAGTTTTAGAGAGAAACTATAGGCTTATCCAAGAGGACATCAAGCTTGTGACATTAATAGTAAGGCCAAAGACAACTGGTGGGATCGGAGAGGGATAAAATGAGAGAGATGTGTCAAGGAAAGGGGGTCTAATAGTGGCAAAGAGAATAAAAAGGATAAAAAGGGAACAAAGTGGACACAAATCAAACCAGCCAAATCTTCCCTGCATTGGTAGCTTTGCATTGGTAGCTTTCAACATAGCTTGCATTTATAGTGCAGGCTAAAATCAGAATTGGTGTTGTAGGGGAAGGGGAAGTCTTTAAATAGTGGAATAAAGGAAATTGGACAAGGAAGGACAGAAGATTGCCAGTAACAGTTAGGGATACTGTAGAAAAGAGGAGCTTTAAAGCACAGTCCAAGTCTTGTACACACATGTTGATGGTGACAGAGCACAGAAGCTATTATTCATATGGCTAGATCATTAGAGGTATACAAGGAGGAAGTGGATACATTTTCGGAAAGAATGGTAAAATTGAGGGCCACTGGAACTGGCACAGAAAAGAAGCCGAGGCCAGCATGGAGCAGCCATGATCGTATTGAATGGTTGGGCAGGCTTGAGGCACAGTGGTCTACTGCTCCTGTTTTCTTGTGAGCCAATGGTGTTAGACCAGCTGAGAGTTTGTTTTTCCCAGAGTGATTACAAGAAAGTAAAAATAACTTTTGATTATCCAGAAAGATTTAATCCTATTGCCATTCTTTATCTAGCCTCTGATCAGCAGGAAACTCTGCTACAGTTTTGGGAAGATGGAGACAAATATGCCAATGATTAATACAAACTGCAGCCTTCCTTAAAATATCATTGCTGCTTATTCGCTCCCAATTATGCCGGAAATTCTCAGGCAGTTTTTTGTGTTTTGAAATAGAATTGCATAGGAGTACGATTTCTCAACAGATTATTTTTTTCCAAACTGTGCAATTCAATGAGACTTAATTCTCTTGAGTGCACGTTGCTTTGATAGCACTGCATTCAAATAGGTCAGACAAGCAACTTGTACTAAGATAATGGCAAATGGAATTGAAAAGAATTTGGACTCAATAATGGAAAAAGACAGAAACCAAAGTGTAGAGGTAAAAGGAGCATTCTCTGACCGTAAAGGTATGCCAAGAGGTTGCTGTGTTGGGTGAGTTTTATCCACCTAATGGAGAGAGAATCTGGTCCCATGAAGTGAGAGAACTATGTTGAGATTTACTCAAAATAGGAGTTTGGTAAATTGCAAAAGGCTGAGACAGGTTCACATTTATGTTCAAGGTATGGAAATGGGGAAGGAAAAACAATGATATTTGAGACGCAAGAGAATTCTAATTGTATAGATACTTATGTCATCCAAAGTAGCACATGTAAATGAGGGCAAACCAAATCTTATTATGTATATTCAGGTACATAGAATGGAAAGACTTTATATGCAAAACACAATGGAAGTAGAAACGCAACTGGGACACAATAGCAATTCCATTCCAATCCTCGAAGCTCAGATTGAAATTTACAGCTAACTTCAGTGTTTTATCCCCCACTGATTTCCAAGTCACTGATGGAATTCCAATACCGTGAGATTTCATGTTCATGTTCTAAATGGCCCAATAACAACATTAGTGGAGTAAGATTGGATCTCAGCCTAAATATTTTTCCTCCCATTCTCAAATGCCAAGGTGCAGAATTAACCATTACCTAATTGAATGGATGAATAAGCTCAAAAAGCTGACTGGCCTACTCCACAAAATGAAAATATTTAAAACTAAGCTCCACATCTCACCTTGAGTGCACAGCAGTAATCCGTGGGGGCCTTGTATTTGCTTCGATAATCCTGGCCATAGTACACATTCACATGGTCTAGCTGAATGAAACAAGCCAAGTCCCGAGAGGTCTGGAAAACAGAATTGTGCCAACACCTTCAATATTACTTCTTAAATATTACATGAAAACACTTCTATAATAACTATTTATGCTTGTATGAGCAAGGAAAAGAGGAAAACAAACTATCATATTCCTAAATGGAATGATTTTTTTTCTTAAATGGAAGTCACTGGTTGAAATGAACACCAGGAGCTCACCAATGCAGAGTCTCAACAACAACCAAACATTCAAAAACTGCTGCGACTTTGATGGTCATTTCTCACAAGTACTTCTTAACATACAGATTAAGAGTGTGGGTAGGACACTCAGCATTTAATAATATGGCTAAACTGATCGGAACCTCAACTCAATGTTCCTGTTTACCCACAGTAACCTTTCACCTATTATTAAGAACCTATCTACCTCTGCCTTAAAGATATTCAAAGACGCTGCTTCGAGACTCAAGAAAGCTTGAGAAAATGTTTTAAAAATTGCCTCATTGTAGTCATGAGTCTCAAAGCAGAATCTTTGAATATTTTTAAGGCAAAAGTAAATCAGATATATTACACTTGATCCCTCATGTCCCTCATTGCTATAGATTGTGAATGGCAGGGGCCCAGCACTGATACCTGTGGCACCTCACTGGTCACTATCGACCAATCTATTCCTACCCTCTGTTCATCTCCATTAAGCAATCCTCAATCAATGCCAGTATATTGGCCCAATACCATGTTCTCCAAATTCACTTAATTTTTTCTCGCATGGCATTTTATCGAAGGCCTCCTAAAACTCTTTGTACACCACATCAACTCTCTGATCTAAGATCCTTCCTCTCTACTGCACTTATCCCATTCTTTAATGTCAGAACTATCTACCTTATTATCCATTTTGCCTAGATCCCCTGGAAATTAAGTATTCTGGAATATTTAGTTCCCAAAGTTAGTCACTTTGCAACCACATCTTATGCATTTAGTAATGTTTGTATCATTAATTTACTTCCTTGCTATGAATTCTGTGTGTGTATAAAGACCAGTTTTATCACTGTACCATTTTATTCTTGTGTTTCTATGCACTGTCCCTTTTTCATAGACTCTAGTTCTCATTGTCCATTTTGCTTAGCTGCACTACTGCTTTGTCCTTTCTCTTTAAGTTTCTAGATTTCCCCTGACCAAAATCTTATCTACAGCCCCAATTATTTGATTCACTAGGAACTTGCTCCCATCCCAATTCAAGTGAATCCCATCTCAAAGGAACAGGTCTCTATTTCCCCAGTACAGGTGCCAGTGCCTTATGAATTGAAACCAATTTCTTCCATCCCAATCTTTAAACCAGGCATTCAATTCTCTGATTTTACATACCCTATGCTAATTTGTACATGACCCACATGATAATCCAGAGATTATCATCGTAGTCCTTTATTTTTTTTTAATTTGGACTCTGCCTACTTACATTACATCAAAAGAACCACCTTCTTTGTCCTACCTATGTCACTGGTTCCCAGACAGACCATTATAATTCTATATTTCCTTTCCCACTCCAAATTCCTCTTCAGTCCTGTGCAGATTCCATAAACCTGGTTCTATGCAAACAACATGGTTTTCAGGACTCTTGTTCATGACTACAGAGAACTGTCTCTATCCCTTTAACTATACTTTTCTTTATTTCCAGTATATTCCTTTCCAGTCTATCAATGAGTGGCCACCCATTCAGAGAACTATCATGCAGGAGGCAGTGGATAAAAGTGGCAGAATCATAGAGCTACAGAGCAATTTGAAATTGAGGCACCATTCATTTACCAGTAGGGAGCTCCACATATTGGACCAGTATGTATTTTAAAAACAAATACCTCACTCTAACTTTATGCATACCTTTTTTGCAGCATTACCTCAGTTAAAATTAGCCCTGAATCTGTCTTCCTCTTTATCTTCCTGTTTGGAGTCTAGAGCAAGGACTGTATTAAATCATCAATTTGTACACAATGAATGTGTCTTAAGGTAATTATTTCAGAATATCCATGTTCTAAAACTATAATCCTTTCTCAGATTAGATGAGCCCCTCCCATCACTCTTCATCCTTCCTGAAAATGCTTGTATAGTTCATACACTTAGGTCCATGCAGGTCTTGGATAGCAGACCCTTCCAAATAATTACCAATGGAAGTAAGTGTGATGTCAAGAGTCAAGAACATCACAAAATAGAACCCAAGGCATGGCTGGAGTTGCTGCTGTGTTTTCAGAAGCATCCCCGGAAGCAATTAAGTCTTTTGCTGATCTTTTGCAGATGTTCTTCAGCTGTCATATCATTAATTAATTTACCAAAGAAGGACCTCTGGAAAAAAAATACCTTTGTTTTTCCCTTAGGAACGTAATAGATTCCAGAAGCTCTGAGTAGGAAATAACGCTTCTTCCATGATTTCTTGCCATCTTCCTTCAGCCAAAGTAAGCCCTCAATCTCTGGAACAGTCACAGAACTTCCACAGAAAAACTCCTGTAGTTAAAAAAAAAATCAAAGCAACAAATTCACACGCAGCAAAGATCAAAATGCAAGAATAGCGAGTCAACTGACCCGAGTTGCTGGAAGCATCTAAATTTGGCATATATTTTAAAAAAAGCATATCCCACAACAAACTCACAAATTTTCAAAAGAGATAAAAAGAGAAATTGGGTAATGTGTATAGGATATTGCACCTTTTCAGCAGACACATCTTGCAACCCCTTGCATATAGAGCAAGATTCCTTCAGAATTAATTTGGAAGTTCTTCAATTGTGCTCAGCAAATTTCAGTTTACAGTCCTATTGGTTGTTGTCCTTGTTCCTCATTTCCTCAGACTGTGCTCCCAGATGGGCAAGAGAGCTGGTAATACTGCTGGAGCCAGCTACACATACAACACTCTTTCACAATTCAACACCTCACCTTTCCTTGAAAATTTTTTGCTGGGTTATACTTAGACTATATCAGGCACACCATGATCTAATAAAGATATCCTATGGGTTTCCATACAGATTTTCTATCCTTAAAGTTTTGTGGGCTAGCAAATGTTGTTTCATTACATTGAACACCTACAAAACTGGGAATGAATTATGTTACTTGATTTAAATGGAGACATTCAATTAGGGAGAATAATTTTTTTCTTGACACAGTTTAAAGAAAAACAATTTAATCTTGATTTTTCTTCTGAAAATGTAGTTATTTTCTCCAATTGGATGGATGGTTGGGAATCTCAAATAAAAACAGAAAATGCTGGAAACACTCAGATCAGGCAGCATCGGCGGATGGGAAACAAAGACCTATTGATCTGAAACTTTAACTGCTTGCCTCCTGGATTTTCTCCTTTCAGTTTTGACAAATTGTTCAATCAAATACATGACCCAAGTCCCTGTTCAGGATAGATTTTGTTTCAGATTGGCAGTATTTGTGTTTTTATTTCAGCCTTCCTCTTAGGTTTTTGTTTCATTGTGCCAAACATTTGCTTGACAATCAATAAGATCAACCCTTAATTATCAGATACAAAATGAACATCAATTACCTTGAGAATTCGGAACCTTATACTCTTGACTTACCTCAAGTAATGCTTCTTTATTTCTGTCTCCCATTTCAGAGTTCTCCCTCTTCCCCAGCAGGTAATTCTGTTATGAATAAAACTCATTAATGCAGTTAAAAACATATTTGAAACATTTCTACAATGCAGTTCATTAATGCATCGAGACCCATTTACCTGCTGCTGTACCCAGTGCAGTCCCATGTCCCATGCTCCAAGAACAGTTGACAAAGTGGGTTTGTATTAAGTGAGACCACAATGTTCAGCTGGTTTCCGAGCTTGGTCTGGGAAAGACAGTGATACCACATCTAGCCTGCATCCACTGCTCTGCATCCTGGAACATGAGGATAGGGAAGCAGAGAAGAATAAAATGCAGTGATGCATTTGGAGAGAGGATTGCCTGATTGCCTTCTGGATTGGCACATAGTTGGGGTGTCCAAACAGTGGTTGAGGCACTTGGAGCCCAAGAGACTTGGCAGTGAATGCTATGCAGCTCATACATTTCAGTCCTATTAGTGCTTATATTTCTTTCTTGCAGATTCTGTGGTCCCAGAAGTTTGAAAAAATTAATTCCTAATGCTGCTCTCGTATCAGTGGATAATCAGATCATTTAAATTCATCACTGAAATGTATGCAAATCAATTCAAAAAGTTTGAAATTTAAATCTGCAATCGAGGCTCAGTGATACACAAGACGAGCCCCACAAAACTGTGGTATCTGGAAGACAAGGACAGAGATATCCCAGAGGGGTAAAGAGCTGAATATCTGGAAATGCACAAGTCTGTTCCTGGGAGGGCTGCCCAAAACAATAAGGTTTCCTTCAAACTCAAGAGATTTAGGTCTCATGAAATCATAGATAACTGGAGGAAACAACTGGAGCCCCGTGTCAATGTTAACTTCTCAAGTGACGCAGTGTACTTCAATCATCTCAACTGAAGCTGTGTAATCCAATCCAGTTCTCAACTGGATATATCCCAATAATACAAGCACTTCAAAAAGTACACTGAAATGGGGATTACTTGGACTTAAGCTGATCAACATCATGAGTAGTGTGTTATGGAGTCCACTGTATAAATGCTAGAACAATCTCTTCTAGACTGACACTTCAACTGTGAAATTGGGCTCCTTAGACTCTGCCATTTGACATTACAGTTGCTGAATTGGCTGGAACTTAGTGCATGATGCACAAGTGAACATTTTTAGTATGTTTCATGCCAATTGTTATATTGGGAAAGAGGGTAATATGCACGAGGATGAGGCAGCAGCAAGTCAAGAGAGGACAGGCTTTGTTGAAAATAAATCTACCACGCAGGCTAGAATTAATGACATCTGTGGCAAGGGAGTTAATTCTGTTTAAACCTCACTGTGTGCCTTGTTTGAGCACAAGCTGAATGAAGCAAAAACTGAACAGCTAGGCAAGTCATTGGTCTCAGCCACTTCAATATCACAACTTACATTAAGCTGAAATACTCAATTCCATATGCTCATTTCTGTGCACAAGAATGAAATGCATTCTGGTTTTAGAACTATAGAGAATTAAAGGGGACTCTGAGATGAGAGAGAAAGCACCAACTGTCACATGAAAGATCACTTGCCTTTTTGTCCCAAAAGACATTGACTGCCAGCCCCAGAGCCACATTGTTTACTCCAGTGAGGCCCCAGGTAGAGTCTTCTGCTGGTAGTCTGGCTCAGGGACAGTACAGTGGCATAGCATCACAACTTCAGGTTCAATCCTGGTCTCTAGTGCTGTCAGCATCAAGTTTGGACATTCTCCCTATGACTGTGGGGGTTCTCTTGCAGCCATTGTTTCCTATTCATCTGAATGGAGTCTGTCATGCCCATGGCATGCAAGCAGAGCAGGCAGACTTCCCAGCCCGAGACTGCACATGAGAAGCTCAGGACAGCTGGAAGAAGATGCCATAGCTGGACTTTGGTGCAAAGCAGCACTGGAAACTGAAGCTTCTGTTGAGAACCATGGGCAAGTCTCCACATCAGCGCTGGCATGGAGTCAGAATTTTTGGGCAACTGGACATAAAAAGAGAATATAAAACCCATGTGGTTTATAGATGTCATCTGAACTAACACCACTATAATCCAAGACTTAGTATTAGCACTACAATAAAAACTAACTGCAAGCAGTTTGGAAATAATTTAGGACAATCAATTTGATCATGATTGTGCTGTAGAATTAATGGGAATGGTTCAAACAAGAACAAAATTTGCAATTCTGCAGCACAAATGCCATTTGACATTTTCCTTGGAAGCTTTACGTACCTGTGGATTTTTAAAAAGAGCATACTTCTCAATGCGTTCAGTAAAGATGAGCTTATTCTGGCTGTCCCGAGTCCAGTTCAGCAAGTTCTCCACCAGATTTTCATGATCTTCAAAGATCCTTTCTGTAATTGATAAAATAGGGATTTATATGGAGATCTGGAGAATGTACAAGCCCACAGCTAATCCCCCATCCTAAAGACAATGTTATGTCATGCCACATGAAGGCTTGTCCATAAAACTGGGACCAATTTTATTTCTGCAACTTTCACAAATAGAATTATCTGGAAATGCTGCAGTGCAATGGTTACTCCATACCAATGGCTACTGACCCAGCCCAAAGTAAGCCCTGGTTCAGGTTAAAGTCAAACTCTTGCCCTTCTCATCCAGCAAGGCAACCCTGTAGTCACAGTTTTCAGGTTACTTTACAACAGGGTAACCACAGGGGATTTTTATCAGGTAACGGATAACCAGTGGCAACACACGAAGTGCTGGAGAAACTTAGTGGGTCAGGCAGAATCTATGGAGGGAAATGGACAATCAACGTTTTGGGTCAAGACCCTTCATGTGGACTGGAAAGAGGTGAGATAGCAAGTATATAAAGCTGGGGGGGGGGGGGTGGGGGGGGAGGTGGAGCAAGAGCTAGCAGGTGATAAGTGGATCCAGATGAGGGAGGGGGAGAATGGGAATGACATCAGAAGCTGGGAGGTGATAGGTGGAATGGCTGAAGATGATAGAATCAAATAGGAGAGGAAGGTGAAGCATGGAATAAAGGGAAGGAGGTGGGGAGGGGAACTGGTGGTAGGAGTGTGTGGATGATAGGCAGATGGAGAGGGAGAGAAGGGGAAAAGGAGAGGGGAAAGACATAGGGCAATGGGGGTCAGTCAGATTAGGAGGAGAAGGAAAAGTGGGGGAGAGGGGTCAGAGGGGGAGCGGTTACCAGAAGTTTGAGAATTTGATGTTCATGCCGCCAGGTTGGAGACTGCCCAGGCAAAATAGGAGGTGCTGTTCCTCTAATTTGCATTTAGCCTTGACTTGACAGTGGAGGAGGCTGTGGACAGACACGTTGGTGGGGGGATGGGAAGGGGAACTAAAACGTCTGGCCACCAGGAGATCCTGGCTGACATGGCGGATGGACCGAAGGTGCTCTAAGAAGTGGTCCCCCAATCTGCATTCAGCCTCACCAATGTAGAAGAGGTCGCAAAGGGAGCACCAGATGCAATAAATAACATCAGATTCACATGTGAAAGACTGCCTCACCTGGAAGAACTGTTTAGAGCCCTGGATGGTGGTGAGGGAGATGGTGTAGGGGCAGGTGTAACACTTTGCAAGGTTACAGGGGTGAGTGCCTGGGGAGGGAAGGTGATTGGAAGGGACGGATGAGCAGACAAGGGAGTCACGGAGAGAGCAATCCCTGCGGAAAGCAGAGTGGAGGGGATGATATGCCTGGTGGTGGGATCCCGTTGTAGGTTGAAGAAGTTGCAAAGAATGATATACTGGATGCATAGGCTGGTGGGGTGGTAGATGATGACTAGGGGAACTCCAGAAGTGCAGGAAATAAATGAGATGGGGGTAAGGCCTTCATCGATAGCAGTGGAGGGGAACCCCGTTTTCTGAAAAAGACAGCTCGGATGTCCTGGAGTGGGAGGCCTCATCATGAGAACAGATGTGGCGGAGATGGAGGAACCGAGAAAAGGTAATGGCATCCTTGAAAGTGACAGGATGGGAGGTGTGGTTGAGGTAGCTGTGGGAGTCAGTGGGTTTATAGTAGATGTTGGTGGATCTCCCTCCTTTCCTTCCAGTCCAGATGAAGGGGCTCAACCCAAAACATCAATTGCCCATTTCCCTCCATTGATGTTGCCTGACCCGCTGAGTTCCTCCAGTGCTGCGTGTGTTGCTCCAGATCCCAGCATCTGCAGTCGCTTGTGTCTGCATAACCTGTAGATTAGGTTTTAATTGGTTATTTTTATCCAAGATATTAATAGCAACCTAAGAGATTGTAATATCTTGCAGTACAATTAAAACTGGAAGCTGTCTTATGTATGCAATATTCATTCATTAGATTTATTTTAACAACTTAGTTCTGAATATCTGAAATTCATCCAATAGTTCATTGTGTAGACAAGAATCCTTTATCACGACCATTGGAAATGTCATTGGGGTTTTAAATTTCTTTGGAGGGAAACCAGCGTAAAGTTTCAATTTTGCCTGAGGTAGTATCTTGGATACAGGTGGTCATTCCCCCTGAGCATCCAAGCAACCTTACTTTCAGTAGTGGGCTCATGATGTCCATTACCTAGCTGTACAATATCAGATGTAGCCATGTGGTCCAAACTTGTAACCACTTTTTCCATTATTTCCTTCACATGCACTTTGCCAAACTTTTTGAAGACTGAATGAAACACCATGGAGCAAGGCCAAATACAAATCATTAACCTGTTCAATTGTATTTTTTTTCCTTAATGATGCATTTGTGGTACACATTGAGACCATTTTACTTCAATAAATTATTGCATGAGCTCCACTGCCACTAAGATGTCAGACATGTTACATATAACTCCTTATTAAGTGATTGCTTTTTATTAGCAGAACCAGATTTGCTGAATTCTTTTTAATTAACTGCATCATATCTCTATGACTCTATGATTCTAGCTTATTGGAAAGTGGAAGAACACTGCTGGGAAAAGAAGACTGGCCATCACTGACCAATAAGAATATGCCTCAAAGGCAAAAGCAAGTCAGTATGATTATATGGCCTTTCCATAAAATATTCCCAAATGGTTGTAAATATTAACCTGGTTTATTACAATTCTATTGCTTAATGAATATCTTAATTTTTAAATTTCCCTTGTCACTTTGTAGTTACATTTGGGAGGAGACATAGACTATAGAAATTCACCACCTCCTACCCTGAATTTCTTAGATACACAGAGCATAGTAGGGACCCGCAATTTGTTTAAAAATGTTAACAGGCAAAACAATCTTAACCTACAAAGTAAAGGTGGATAGCCTCTTTGAGTAAAAACAATTTGTCTCTCCTAGAAATTGATTATACAATTATTATCACATCCTGAATCCCAAGAACAAGATCTAAGTCTTCTAATAACATTTATCTGCCTTGGAAATTCCCTTAGCTATACTATTGCTGGGCACATCCATTAATGGTCTGACTAGCTTGCATTCGGGAATGCAGCCATGTAGTTCCATTTATGATTGTGCAATACTGTGTAACAGAGTGACGAGGATGTTTTTTCACACATCCTTCTCCATGATAAGTAATTTGTTAAAATATAAAATGTATTAAAGAACCCACCAGTCGAACGCTCATATTAGTTTGACAACAACCGAGCAATATTGTTCTGAACTTTGATGATGCTTCTTAGAATCCACTGCATTTTAAAATGTGCTGATTTAAACTGAGATTTCACTAAATTGTCATTTAGAAAGGTTTTGGGAGTCATGTAGCAAGATTAAGAGCTGTATTTCAATGAGAGCATACTTGGGCAGCCCTGCTGAGATCTGAATAATCATTACAGCTCTCTATGTACTCAATTTTTGTTATAAAACTAAACAGTATACACAGGCCTGTCATTAGGATTTCAGTACCAAATAATGGCAGGTGATGTGGAATTCTCATGTCCTGTCACTTCACTTTGAGGAAAATCACCTAGCACAATTGTAGATTTTAACGTTCCCATAATAGTAAAAATTTACTGCACAGAGTTCTATGAAAAGGACATTGTTAGGTTGGGTCTATTATAGTTGTCAATAGTGATAGTAGCAATTTAAATTAATGAATAAGAGAGACTCATACAACAGTAAAATATATTGGATTAAGTATAATTCTTGCTGCATATTGGTAGACATGTGGTAAGGAGGATTGGTAACAGTTTAAAGCAGGTACAGTTGATTTGAAATTGTTAAATGATTATATTTCATAGGCAGCAGGTACAAGATAAATTTTCAAACACACCTACCCAGAAACTATAATGTTAATTCCCATCACACAAAAATATGTCAGCAGGAGATGTCCTGTGAGAACAGGTGAACAGTTTAAATCAGTCCATTGTGAAAAAGAGTACACAAGTACCTCACCTGGCACTGCCCACAGGGCACTGATTCTGTTAAAAGGACTCTTGGTCCTCCAGTCCATGTACTTAGATACTCACAGCAATGAACTGCTTAGTATGAAGAGTCTGTCTATAAGGGCTGTCCAGGGTGAGTTGTTTAGTCGTTCATTACTAAGATGCGGGCCTCAAGTCTGCATCCTGGCCAACACAGTGAATGAGAGCCATTGCTAGGGACTGGCAACATGTGAAGCAAGTATGTTGACAGATTGCCCAGATCCTACAAGCACTCTATTCACCTCCTGCTGGATGTAATGGAAGCTATTTCCTCTTCTGCTTGTTTGGCTGCAAAAGCTCAAAGGCCAGTGATCACTGTTGATCGGGTTACCAGAGAAATATCTGGGCTGCAGTAAGCAGTGCAGCAATAGTGGGGTCAGCAGCAGCTTCCATCACTTCCAGCAGATGATGATGAGAGACTGCAGGATCTGAACGGTCTAATAACGAGGCAGATGTTGCCAGTTACCAGCAACAGCTTACATCTCAGCTCCGAGTGACCATGTCATTCATCAAACACTAGTCCTCATAGGCAGCTCCTTCACAATGCGCAATGAGTGATTATTTGTACCAGATTCCCCACACAGCAACAGAGGGCAGGAATTTGCTCCAGGTTCTCAATACCCACATTTCCACCTCAGCAGTGAGGAAGGACGAGGTTCATACCAACACAGTAGCACAGTTAGTACTGCATCCCTATATCCAGAGTGCTACAGAGACCCCTTCATGTGTTGTTTTCATTAGAGCTCTCATTACTGGCAATGCATCCTGAGCACTAAGTGAGGTACCAGTGTAGATTCTTAGAAGGGTCATCAACATAAAAGATCCTGAGAGGGATTGACAAGGTAAATACCGAGAGACTCTTTATTCTGGCTGGAGTATCCAGAACTAAGTCCCAAGTCAATCAAGGTCAGTCATTCATGATTTGGATGACACCTTGAATATTGAGAGACGTTAGGATCAGATGAGTATGTAGACTCGAGGAAAGTGATCAGCCTTTATCTTATTGGAGTGTTGAACTATATCCTTGTACAATTGGTCACTGAACACCACTAACTCACCCATTTGAAGTTCAGGAATTGTTTCAACCAATGACCAATCTGAGCTGAATCCACAGTGCGACTTATCCATGAGGTTGTCTAGCACCTGCCTGACTGTTTGCCTTTCATCAACCATCATAGTTTTGGAGCTCTCATCAGACATGTGGACCCGTATCACCAGCTGCAAGGATGAAGTTAAATAGTTAATCAGAAAGTTACAACTTTTAGTTCAGTACCTCCAAATATCAACTCAGTTGAAAAGTTCCCTCAAGAAAAAATGTCAGCCTAAAATGGTAATCATACTGCAAATTACTTCGCAATGTACCTTACTTTCAGAGCAACAGCTTAATTTCTGATCATTTCCATTTTCAATATACAAACAATATAACAAATCATGTTACTATGTTTAGTGAAATGAAAGATTAAGAATGTCAAAACCTCAAGTTGATTCCCCAGTAAGTGTGGTTACACTTCATGCCTTCAAATTGACAAGAGCTTTTTTCTCAGATTGCCAGTAATGTACTAGCTTATGCTACTCTGTGGATTTATTGGCTTACAAGTTTCCAAGCAAAACAGACAGTACAAGAAAGTACCCATTACATCCAGGTGTGATATTCAATAAATCAGTGACCAAAAACAGTTTTTAATGTAGAATGTCACAAATGTTAAATCTGGTATACTCAGCACCTGAATGGTTCTATCAACCTGTTACATTGAAAAGGAGTAGTGATCTGGCTGGATAATATTAATGCAGACTGACACATCCAAGGAAAGCATTTTTGATGGTGCTCAAGAAGGCAGCATCCATCATTAAGGATCCTCACCATCTGGGACATGCCCTCTTCGCATTACTATCATCGGGGAGGAGGTACAAGAGCCTGAAGACCCACATTCAACCTTTTAGGAACAGCTTCTTCCCCTCCATCATCAGATTTCTGAACGGTTCATGAACCCATGAACACTACCTTGTTATTCCTCTTTTGCACTATTTATTTATTTCTGTAATTTATGGTAATTTTTATGCCTTGCAATGCAAAACAACGATTTTAATGACATATGTCAGTGATAATAAACCTGTTTCTGAAGCATCTTGTCATCCCCTGGTTTCTCATTCTCACTACCAATCCCCTCATCACCCCCATACTCAATTGTTCTTCTCAGAACAAAATATTTGATGCAGATTAGCACTTAACATCCAACCCTAATCTACCTTGAACTAAACAGCTCGCTAAACCATTTAAGACTGAACCACCAAGACTACACCAGTAAGAACAGCAGACTTTGTAACCTTATGGACATTAGAAACATAGAAAAGTACAGCACAGGAACAGGCCCATCACAACTATGCCAACCATGATACCAAATTAAACTAATCCCATCTCCCTGCACATTATATATTCCTCTCACGTGTTCATGTGTCTACCTAAATGCCTGTTAAGTGTTGCTATTGTATCTGCTTCTACCACCTCCACTGGCAATGCAGTCCAGGCACCTACCACACTCAATGTACAAAAAAATTGCCTCACAAATCTCCTTTAAACTTTCCCCCCTCACCTTAAAATTCACGTCCTTTAGTATTTGACACTTCCACCCTGGGAAAAAGATTATCTATGCCTCAACATAATTCTATATACTTCCATCAGGTTGCCCCTCAATCTTTGATGCTCCAAGTTTGTTCAACTTCTAATATTCTCTCGTCCAGGCAACAACCTAGTGAACCTCTTGCATCCTCTCCAAAGCCTCCACATCCTTCTGACTGAACGGTACACAGTACCCCAAATGCGGCCTCACCAAAGTTTGATACAGCTGCAAGATGATTTCGCAACTTTTATACTTAAAGGCCCAACCAATGAAGACATGCATGCAATATGCCTTCTTTACCTCTTTATTCACCTGTGTTACCACTTTCAGGGAGCAATAGAGTTGCATCCCAAGATCCCTCTGTATATCAATGCTCCCAAGGGTTGTGCCATTCACTGTATACTTTACTTTTGCATTTGACCTCCCAAAACACAAAACCTCACACTTCTCCAGGTAAAATTCTATCTGCCATTTCTGCCCACACTTCCAACTGATCTATATCCTGCTTATCCTTTGACAACCCTCCTCACTCCACAACTCTACCAATTTTCGTGTCATCTGCAAACTAACTAATCAGACCACCTACGTTTTTATCCAAATCATTTATATTAAAAATGAAATATTACAAAATGATCTCAAAGCCTTTTCATTAAATACAAGATCCCCACTGAGGAGGACGAGGAGCATTCAGACTGGCACTGAGAACCTCAAGTATGCCAGGAGCACACAGCAGACCAGAAAAAATGGCAGAAGGAGAGCACTACCTCATATATCCACCCAGCCAGCCTACCAAGTAACCCTTGGCCCACCTGAGGTGGAGCCTGGGGATCTCATATTGACCTCATTAGTTCTCTCAGAATGCCAATGGAAGGAAATCATCCTTGATCTTGAGGTACAATCTAAAATCTAACTTTTGATTCCAGACCCTGTTAATTAAATTCATTGAATGGTCCAGCTGCCATAGTAGGTTTTGAGCTCCTGTCCCTGCATTATCACTCCAGGCCCCTGATTGCTTGTATAGTAACTTACCTCATTAGCAGTTTTTTCCCCCAGAATGAATGGTTTTTCTGATGCAAAGAGAAGTAACTATTCCCTCTGCTGAACGTTCAATAGCCTAATGCCAAAGATTTAAAGACCTTGGTAAAAGATCTGGATGAGAGATTACAATTTTTTTTTCATTCCTGTCCTGAAAAAATGATGATTGGAGACTAACTGAGTGGCTTTCAAGGCCATTTAACAAAACAGTCAAGAGCCAACTACATTGGCGTGAAACTGAAGTTATATGTGGACAAAATTGCACTAGGATGGTGGATTTCCTTCATAAAGGACAAATGAACCAATGGGATTTTTATGATAATCCAAGTTTTTTTTTCATTTTCTGATATCATTTTTATTTCTACATTTTCAATTTTAATTCAAGTTCACTTCCTAAAATCAAAATCCCAAAACACAATCAGAGGGTCTAGACTTCAGACAAGTCTCCCCAAATGATTTTTTTTACAGTGTCTGTGAGAAGAACCATTGTTAAATATTTCTCTGCCAGTGCTGAATGACCTGTTGAATCTTTTCAAAATTCTGTCTGTTTCATACTTCAGAACCAGAAATATTTTCATTGCTCTTTACCACCCCTTACCTTTTTGACTTGTGCCTCTTTGATCTTCTCCAATGCCACCCTGATTTTTTCTGCTTTCTGTCTGGCAGCCTGCTCCTCCTGCAAATACAGAGTAAACAAATTAAGACAAATCAATTCACAATAATTTCCTCGCAGAATACACCTTACAAATTGACAACAGAGGGGAAAGCAACTTCCTGTGAACAGCCATAACTGTGTTACGAGTCTTTTTAATCAACATCCCCAAATCTTGCAGCATCAGACAGGAATTTGAATGGGATGACACAGAAGAACAGCAGACTCTCTCCCAAGTAGTTATTACATTTATTCTAGGCTTTCCCCTGCTTACAGAACAAAATACATTGGGAAACAAAATACTTATCCAGGAGAAATTTTGCAAAAGTGCTTTCTTTTGTTCTACCAATACCTCAAGGGAACAAATTGCATTGCTGTTAACCAAATTATACACATTCAAGATTTTAAAAAAAGCTGTTATATTTATGTTATCTGATTCTTTTTTAAAATGCCTTTCAAATGTGTAATAAAAATGAGATATTAAAAATAAACATCATTCTTATTTCACGTAAACCATCTTTTACAGCACACATAGGCTTACCTGCATGTTCCAGTATGGCATAGAAAGGTATAATGACAGAGCTTTGGCTCAAAGCAGCTTTGTTATGCATGACTGACAGCAACAGCTGGGATAATTCAGGGATATACCATTCAAAATGAATAATCCCAGGCCACAAAAGACTGCTCTGCAAACGTGATGACATGACCCAAGCTCTTACCTGAGAACCCAATTGAGCAGAGAACAATAAAAACCTCAGCAACAGATTGCTTCACTAACACTGTCACTCATATAGAAATAATCAAATCTCCCCACTTTTTAAAAATTTTTTTTAAATAACTATTGACAATCATTCATCACATGCCATTTAGACACTAAGACACAGCAGCTGCAGGCAGTTTGTAGCATAATGTGAATTTTATATGTTGACATTGTATACTATTAACTTCTGTGCATTTTGCTTGAGACCAGAAGTCTCTAAGGAGTCCAATCTCAACTCTCAAAGGAGAATAAATGAGATTCGTCAACAAGTTTCAGGTACCAAACAGATAAGGTAAGACGACAATTTAACCATGATCAGAACACTAGGATATTTCTATGCATCCTTTTTGTAATCTTTGAAGTGTTTACAATGCTAGCCTATCGACCCTGGAGTTTAAAAAAAAGTGCAAAGGGGGTTTCTCTGACTATCTGTCGTTGATTAGGGTTGTCTTGTGTAAGGATTAAAGGTGGGACTCTGTCATCCCTTGAGGCAGAATTCCTGCAAGGACAACCAGGCAGCGGCGTCACCGGTTGCCCTGAGAAGAACTAGCAAAGTGCAGAGAGGACACAAGAAAGACTAGGTAGCAAGAGAGAAGAATACAATTTCACCATTTAAAAATATTCACAAAACAGAAGCCCATGTCATTTTATACTGCAATTTAAAATTTGTATTTCAGATTTTCTGTTCACATAGTTGATTCATAGGGACTTCATTTTAAAACTTTTTTCCAGTTCAAAGATTTTGGCTATGGAAAGAGACCACAACCCACAGAACTTCAAAGATTTGTTTGGTAAGTTTCTCCCCTTTTCCTCTAAGTGAATTGTTTTATGATGGATCGATTTTCATGGGCAATCATTTTTTAATACCTTGCAGAAGTATTTGTTGTGTGTTGGCATACTCTTTGATTATGGGTGCAATACAACTGAGCTCGTTCCTCTCTTCATTGGGCTTCCATATCCCTCCTTACCAAAGTCAATAGACATTGTACAAGGAAGGCAATGCCCATTTTAGCAGCTCTATAGTCATCTAGTTAAGATCAAATAACCTGAACATAAATCAACAATCATCCTTATTTATTAATCCACTAGGGGATCCACCCTACTCCTTCCTGAATTAACGAGTCAAAAGCAAAGAATTGGAATTGGTTTATTATTTTCACACGTATCCAGGTACAGTGAAAAACTTGTCTTGCATACCATTCAGAGAGTAAATGGGGGGAAATGTTTGCTGTAAAGATAAGCTTACAGCACCCTGGAGCTGACTTCTGAGCCAGGTCTAGTGTTGTAGAAGTCCAAGGCACCTAAATCAGTCAACATGATGGATGATGGTGTCTAACAGCTTCAAAAATGACAGCTTATTCTAAAAGTAGCTAAATTCTGGAGAACTCCAGCCACAGACCCCCTTCCAAGCATAACAACCAGCTGTCTGCAAGTGCTTACTAGTCAAACAGCTGGTGCAATCACATAGCTAATTGCACTGTCTAAATCTAACCTAATTTACTTCTTGTTTAAATTTAATTTCAGACAATGGTATAGTTTGGAAAACTTAAAATCAGTCCGTCAGGAAAACTGAAATGCAAATGCTCAAATCCCGCTGTGCTAACAATCACAGAATCTCTGGAGATGACTATCCCAGTTTTCTAACCAAAACATTTACCCCTAATATAAAACTTGCCTTAATCCACTTACCCTAGTCATTTAACAAATCCCTGCTCCCCCAACATGTGGTCCTATCATCAGCTCAGCTAGCCTTAATAGTGGGGCAAGGTTAGGTAAATTAATACTGGCTTAGACTATTTCCATTAAGCTGGCTGGTGAAGATGAGGAGGGATAGGTAACAATGCTTGCTCATTTAGAATGCTGAAAGTAGTGAAAACTGTGATATAAACACTGAAATTCTGGTGTTACTCACAGATCAAACATCACCTATACAAGGAAGAAGAATGTTAATGCCTCAGCCAGCTAACCTTTCACCTAAAAATTCTGGGATTCCTGACTGGATGCCCTTGTGTTAAAGATAGGGAAAAATTCTCTTCTGATGTGTTTCTAATTGTGGCTAAGCCAGCAAAGCAGCACTTCTTCATAATGAAATGAAAGGGAACAAGGAAAGGAGAGCTGTCTAGAGATTTGTCAAGCACCTAATAGCCTCCTAAAGACAGGTGAGGGTCTTGAAAAGGAAAATGTTAAAATGGCAAAATCTGATCTATAAAATCTCTATTCACGCATGCTATGGTAAAATAGGTACATTGGTTCACTGTTGTCACATGTACCGAGGTACAGTGAGTTTTGCATGCCATCCATACAAATCATTTCATTGCATCAGTGCATTGAGGTATTACGCTGGAAAACAGTACAGAATGCAGAATTAAGCGTTACAGTTACAGAGAAAGTGCAGTGCAGGCAGACAATAAGGTGAAAGGCCATGATGAGGTAGATCGTGAGAACAAGAGTCAATCTTATTGTACTAGGGAACCATTCAATAGTCTTAAAACAGCAGGATAGAAGCTGTCCTTGAGCCTGGCGGTACGTGCTTTCAGGCTTTTGTATCTTCTACCCGATGGGAGGGGGGAGAAGAGAGAATGTCTGGGGTGGGTGGGATGTTTGATTACATTGGCTGTTTTCCCAAGGCAGCATGAAGTGTAGATAGAGTCCAGGGAGCGGAGGCTGGTTTCTGTTATGTGCTGAACTGCAAACACAAGTCTCTGCAGTTTCTTGCAGCCTCAGGCAGAGCAGTTGCCATACCAAGTTGTGATGCATCTGGATAGGATGCTTTCGATGGTGCATGTATAAAAATTGGTGTGGGTCAAAGGGGACATGCCAACTTTCTTTAGCTTCCTGAGCAAGTAGAGGCACTGGTGTGCTTTCTTGGCCATGGTATCTACGTGGTTGGACCAGATCAGGCTATTGGTGATGTTTACTCCTAGGAACTTGAAGCTCTAAACCCTCTCGACCTCAGTACCATTGATGGAAACAGGACCGTGTTCACTGCCCACTTTCCTGAAGTTAACGGCCAGCTCTTTTGTTTTGCTGACAGTGAAGGAAAGGTTGTTGTCATGACACCATGCCACTAGACTCTTTATCTCCTCCTTGTACTCCAACTCATCTTTATTCGAGATTCGGCCCACTACAGTGGTGTCATCTGCAAGCTTGTAGATGGAGTTAGAGCAGAATCTGGCCATGCAGTCGCCGCAGTTGTGAGTGTATAGGGAGTAAAGTAAGGGGCTGAGGATGCAGCCTTGGGGGCACCAGTGTTGAGAATAATCATGCCGGAGGTGTTGCAGCCTATCCTTACTGATTACGGTCTGTTGGTCAGGAAGTGAAGGATCCTGTTGCAGAGGGAGGTGTTGTTGAGTTCCAGATCAAGGAGTTTGTAGATGAGCTTGCTTGGAATTATAGTATCGAAGGTGGAGCTGTAGTCAATAAACAATAGTCTAATATGGGTGTCTTTATTGTCCAGATGCTCCAGAGATGAGTGTAGGCCAGGGAGATGGCATCCGCCATAGACCTGTTTCAGCAGTAGATGAATTGCAGTGGGTCGAGGTTGTCGGGGGGGGGGGGGAATGGCATGATGTATGCCATGACCGGCCTCTTGAAGCACTTCATTCCCTTGTCCAGTAATACAAATTAATCAACTGTATATGCAGTAGAATTCTTCTAAAACTAACTACCAATAGCTGTCTCAATAGAGGTCAACTGAGACTAGACGACAGCTATTTCGAGCAATCAGCTTTATTAACAAACTCTGCTCAAACAAAACAATTTTCAAAAAATAGATGTCCTCAGTAGATTTCCATGCAGAGCTTTCAAATCAATTTTAGTTGCTTTGGATATTATCCTGGAGCCAAAATGTGGGTTCCAGGTGCACTGATGCTCATATGGTGGTCAGGTGAGTCATCAAGAGGGAAAGGCGCCTTCTGTGCCATAGCAATTTCTGTATTTCCTTCTCTCCCTCAACCACCTTATGGCTGAAAGTCTTAACTTTTGTTGCAGGTATCCATAGCCACTGGCTATCCTCTGATGCCTCATCCTGAAATGTATCCACAGGGTTGATAGGGCTGAGCCAAGTCTTAATCTCACTTGATACCTTGACACGTGCAACCTTTTTTTTAAGCAAATTTGGAAGATCCAATTGATTTTTTTTTATTAGTCTTGCCCAGTTAATCCATCAGAACTGTTCTCCAGCTGTATCAGCTAACTCATTACGTACCTGGAGTCAAACCTGAACTTTTGAACTGTCTACTACAGTAGAACACAATGCCTTTACCCAAAAGGCAATCAAGAAAGCCATGTCGGCTGCTTAAATAGAAAAGCAGCTGGTTCTGGATCTATCATATATATCTGAGTTAAAACTTCTATAATCAATGAATACTCATTAGCGCCACTGGATCTATTTTATAATGCTCGATCTTCAAGGACTTCACAGGGAATCTTGCTAAATAAGAAATGGAATGGGAAGCAAACAATTACATAACTGAGTGAAAATTCATGTGGTTTCTAAATTTCATTAGGGATACCTTACTGAGTTGCTCCAACGGCTAAAAAGTAAAAAGTAATTTCAGCTGTCAGGAAATGTCAAATATTTGCTCAACCACATTCCATATGGATTCAGGTTTCTGAAGCCATCAGTATTGAAGTTTTTGGTACAACTTCATACAAAATCTGCCAATTTTGTGTTCCAAAACTGGCAAAACAAGGCAAACCAAATAAACACAGTCTACATCTTCGCCACAGTCAAGCTTTGAAATTATAAAATTCTCCAGCAGTCATAAAAATTAGGCTCTGCTAAGTGTGTATTAAATTTGTTAGCAGTAATAAATTCCACAGAATGTGAATGGTCAGCTAAGCTTATTTTGAATATAAATGATGCTGCAAAATATTGGCCGGACATTGATTCTTTTCATCAGTGTAGTGCATATCGTCATTTCCTTGGTATTGTTAACTCGCACATAATTTAACATAAGTTGACAGAATGGCAAAACAAAGACTGAAGAGATTACAAAGGCCAAGGGAAACTTCCTTTCTGAATTATCTAGAGAGTGCACTTAAAGGTTGCAAGGGGGTTGCATGCAGGTACTCATGATGTTTTCATGCAGTTACCCAATTAAGTAGCAAGTTTCTGAAATGCATAAATACAAAAAGACAAAACCTGCTTCACATTCATCTTTGGAGGAAAGGGTAGGTCACAAGCAGGAAGAGTTAACAAATAAGCCAATTACTGGTGGAGACACAGGAACACAAGCTGGGTATAACCAGTCTCAAGAGCTTGATCAATATATTGCAAGAGACTGAGGAAATGGGAAATCAAAGGATTCTTTGAAGGTTGTATATTAAGGAGGGCATGGGATGGCGACAAGTCACAGGGTTATTCATTCTACCTACAGGGTTTCATCACATGCAGGTTGGAAGATACGCTTCACCTTGGTCAGCAAATGAGAAGGTTTCCCAGCTATGTTTCTCAAAATGATTGACGTTTCCCTGTCCAGATAGGAATGCTTGTTGCAGGAAATAAAGAAAGAGAGAAATAAATCAGTGCAGTGATAAAAAAATGAAGTGTGCAAGCATAGAATAAAAAGAAATCTACTCATTACAGAAAAGCAATTCAGCAGCAAACTACTTGATATCAACTTTTTAATAACACATTCATTCATATATTCCTTAAACATCATGTGCACTCAACATACATTTTACCAGAATATAACAGAATTATGTAATACTTAGCACCTCTCCAATAAAGATTCAAATTCAGCCTTACATTTATTCAGGGAAGTACATTAGAGGGTCATAGACCTATTTTGGAAAAGAAAAGATGGAGTCCATTTCTTGGCAAATGTTTCAAAGACTGTCATTTTCCACTGCCCCTGAATATAAGGAGCACAAAATAATTGTTCCCAACGGAAGCAAGATTTGAGTATATTGGTGGCTCATTTGGAGGCCGTTAGGATACAGTTCTCAAATATGAACAATCTGCATTTACCTGGGATGTAATTCCATCTACTGGTGTACCTTTTTTAAAACAATAATGAAAAACACTCATTAGTCAAGTGCCTGTGAGAAACCCCCAATATTTATTTTGGCTTACCCACAGGCTGAGTGCTACAAGCTGTAGAACACAGATTGTCTAACTTGAGATGTATATTTCATGTGTAGCATAAGAACTTGTTTTAGGCACAGGCATTTTTATTACTGAGAAGGGATTGGGATCATCATCCAAAAGTCTTTGGTGGAAATTGCAACAAGTGAATAAGGTGTTCAACTATAATGCTTTGGTGATGTTAATACGATGGACACTCGAGGAATGATCCCTGGGCCAAATGATAATTGTAGTGTTGAATCACCATAAGGTTTTGTGATGAGGGATAGTGGGGGGGGTAGAAATTAAGTCATTTTCCAAAAAACATTTATACACCATGGAGAAAACTAATAGTCTACATTTAATATATCATAACTTAGGAATTTACTTCACATTACACAATTATTTTCTAAATGCTCAATGCAGAGCATCCCTTCTGATGTTTAGCTCCAAGATTCAAATTAGTTTGCGTCTTTTTGCTGCAACAGAAACAAGCTATGGGAAAGATAGAAACAGACCATTTACCCCGTTTATGAAACACACAAAAACACAATTAAAAAAATCAGAACCCCTCTTTATCCTGCAGAGATAAACTGACTGCACAGAGGTTGAATAATTAACCATTTTTTCTTTGAACTGGTTTTTCTGCCAAGCCATAAGTAAAACTGAATAATGAGGCTAAAATTCTACTGTATACAAGACTTGAAAAAATTATACAAAGCTGCAGCCAAAGGTTGTGACATGTAATTTTTTTTGTATTTTTCCTTTCATAGCTTCATTAAGTAACAGCCAATAAGCAATAATAGTTAATTCAGAATTCAGTTTCGACATACAAGCTCATAACCTAATTGATCGAAGTGGTGATAAGCACAACACTCCTCAGAGTTTTGATTAAACAGTGGAGGCAAAGACAGTGTAAATAAGACTACTGTTTTCTCGACATCAGATTTAGTTTTAAAAAGTCTAAAATTGTTACAAGCTAAAAAAAAAGCTCTATTTGCCCATTGCCCACAATTTCCACTCTACCCTTCCAGGAACTGCAAAGAGGAGAGATTATGGTCAACGCTTAACACTGCAAACCAGTTAGAACCCAACACCTATTCCAAAAGTGACGGGGCAAATTGATAAAAGTTAACGCTTAATCCTATATATTGCATAGAGTCACACAGATGTACAACACAGAAACAGGCCCTTTAGTTCAACACATCCATGCCAACTTTTTCCCCCCCATCTACACTAATCCTATTTGCCAGCTTGAGGTCCATATCCTTCTATGCCTTGCCTTCTTAAGTACGTCTAAATGTTTCTTGAACATTGTTGTTTGTATCTGATTCCACCACCTCCTCTGGCAGTGAGTTCCAGTTGACAACCACTCTCTTTGTGAAAAAAAACTTCCTCAGATTCCCTTTAAAACTCCTTCCTCTCACCTTAAACCTGTGCTTCTTGTTTTTGATATCCCTACCATGGGAAAAAGATTCTGACCATCTATTCTATCTATGCCTCTTATAAATTTATACACCTCTATCAGGTCACCCTTCAGCCTCCTTCACTCCAGGGAAAACAAGCCCAGTCTAACCAATCACTCCCCATAACAGAAGTCCATCTGGTGAACCTCCTCTGCACTCTCTCCAGGCAACCACATCCTTCCTATAGTGTGGTGACCAGAACTGCACACTCCAAGTGTGGTCTAACCAGTGTTTTATAAAGTTCAATATAACTTCCCAACTTTTATATTCTATGCCCCGACCTACAAAGGCATACATGCCATATGCCTTCTTCACCATTCTACCTACCTTTCAGGGACCTATGGACTTGAACCCCAAGGTCCCTCTGTTCATCAACATTCCTTAGTGCCCTATCATTGTCCTATTGTATTTGTCCTACCTCAACCTGACTTACCAAAATGCATCACTCCACACTTGTTGGGATTAAATTCCACCTGACGATGCTCCATCCAACTTTCTATCTGATCTATATTCTGCTTGTAGCCTGAGAAAACCTTCCTTACAATCCACAACACCACCAACTTTTGTATCATCTGCAAATTTACTAATCATACCTCCTACATTCACATCCAAGTCATCTACACATAACACAAACAACAAGGATCCCAGCACCAATTCTTGTGGTACACTACTGGTCACAGACTTTTAATCAGAAAAGCATCCCTTTACCTCTACCCTCTGTCTCCTATCACCAAGCTAATTTTGGATCCGTTCGGCCAGGTTGTCTTGGATTCCATGTGCCTTAATCTTCTGGGTCAGCCTACCGTGCAGGACCTTGTCAAATGCCTTTCTCGAATCCATACAGACAATATGCAATGCCCTGCCTTCAATCAATCTTCTTAGTTACTTCCTCAATAAACTCAATTAAATGTGAGCTAGGATTTGCCCACAAAATGTACATCCCTATACTTTTGGATTCTCTCCAGTAATTTCCCTACCACTAATGCAAGGCTCATAGGCTGTAATTAACTTGCTTATCCACACTACCCTCCTTAAATAAATGAAAAGCAATTGGGTCTGAACAATAGGACTACAGGACTGCACAGCACAGAGGCAATGACTTTTCAATTTCAGAATAGTCAAAAAGAAGTCATTTTAGTGTTTGGAAAGGAAATATTTTCTAGTTTAATCAAGGAAGGCAGAAAATACATTCATGATAAAATGCAGGTTAAACTCAAAGTAATGTTTTCACTATAATAAGGGGCATGGCACTGTTATTTATGCTCCTAGACCAATCATCCAAAGAACATCATTTAAATCTCAGCATCAATTTGGGAATCAGAATTTAAAATAAAATCAGTAACACTTACTACCAAGCTGTCAGATCGTTGTAAATACTCAAATATTTCAATGATTCCTTTGTAGAAGGAAACCTCCAATTATCTGATCTGGCCTGTGTGGTACTACAGCATGTTTTTGATTATTAACTGTCCAGCAAGCCACTCAGTTATATAAAACCATAATGCGCAATTTAAAGAAAATGTCCACCATCACCACTTCAAGGTAAAGCATTAAGACCGCCCCAACACTGTGAGACAACCCCAAATGAAAAGTATTTGCTCCACACAATAATTTTCATCTCCCACACCTTTAATGAGTTTACTAGTACATTCTGTGGTTAGGGATGGGTTGTACTTCAACTTTCACAGCTTGGGTACATAAATCTGTGGCACTACTTGGACAATTCTGTACATTTACTATAGTCAGCCTCTGTGATGGAAATAACATGCAGTGCAGCTCCTCATTAGTTCAGAAGTTCCACTTTATATGTGTGGCAAAGTTCAAACTGTTCCATATAAAATAACAGAATGCGCAGAATACTATTAAGAAGGCAACATAACAGAGTTATCACTCGGCCACCCTTGCGTTAGTTTTTGACCACATCGAATTATGTTCCTCCATCCCTTTATCAGATGATAAAGAAGCCCCATGATATTTGATTTTATGTGCTTGGTCAGATTACAAAGGTTATAACCCAGGCATTAGGACCAACTCCTTTAAATCTTTGCCTTCACAACATTTCAGTTTTCGAAATAAGTTGTGATTTAATTTGAAAGTTTAGAAAACTGCCAACTTTCACTTCCTTCATAAGTCAGATAATTAAGAGCAGTGTCCAATCAGGCACTAAGAAGTTCCTGAGTTCACACTGAGTTACTAAAGCTCAACTAAGCTGCTACAATTGATTTCAGCACCCCAATTCAGACGGTACTTGAATGAGATGCAATGGACTGAGAGGGTCCACAGAGACACAACCCTTTATTTTTGTGCGTTTTGCCTGGATTATTCATGGAAGCCAATGATCACTTCAATCTGCTCCAAATTCTTAAAACCAGTTCAACTGCAAGATGAAGATTCATAGTAAAGGAATGCCTTAAATGCTTTATTAATAAGAAAGACGAAGAAACTGAAGAAGAGGGGAAACTAAATTCATTAGATACGGTTATAAAAACAAAATGAGAAATAAAAATTCCAGAGAGGACCACCATCTGCGATTAACTACAAGAATTAAAATTAGTATCAGACTTAAAGATAAAGCATATCATTGCTCAAAGAATGGGTGGCAGATCAGGAAATTGGACAGAATACAAGTGTAGCAAAAAATATGGAAGGAAAGATAAGAGTACAAGACAAAGCTGCAAAGGGACAAGGTGTAGCGGGATCTGGGTGCACTAGTACATGATTTTCAAAAGGTTAGTATGCAAGTACAGAAAGTAATTAGAAAAGCTAACAGAATGTTATTGTTTATTGTTAGGAGAATTAAGATTAAGCTTTACATGAAGGGTATTGGTGAGACCATATATTGAATACTGTGTACAGTATTGATCTCCTTATTTAAGGATGTTGATAAGTTGGAAACTATTCAGAGAAGGTTTACCAGACTAATACCTAGAATGAGCAGGGTATTTTATAAGGCTGAACAGGCCAGGCTTGCATATGCTGGAGAGAACAACAAAAGACTTGATTGAAATATACAGGATTTTGAGCGATCTTGACAGGGTGGATTTGGAGAGGATGATTCTTCTTGTAGGTGAACATAGAATTAGGTCTATGCTCATCTACAAGATAAATAAGGGTTCACCAACCTTTTAAAAATAAGGGTTCACCAACTTAAAACAGATGAGGTTAAGTTCTTTCTTGCAGCGAGCCACAAATCTTTGGAACACTCTTCTTTAGCTTGCTCCATCCTTCCAATGAATTTGGAGGATTTTATGGAAAAGGCATTGGTGTTATTTTTCATGTGCCTTGAGATGGCTGCTGTTGGCAGTCCACGTTTCAAAAGTATGTAGGAGAGCAGGGATTACTGCTGCCTGCTAGGCCACAAGCTTTGTGCCAAGTCTGATCTTTGAATGCCCTTTTACTTAATTGTCCAAGAGCTGTACTGCACATTGTAGGCAATGGTAAACTTAATCATCAATATCTGCCTCTACAGCAACAATGGCCAATTAAATGATTCGAACGAAATCCTCTAATTTCCATTATATCGAATGATTCGCACTCATTTTATGGATCTTTTGCGGACCTTTTAAGAGCTACATAGCTGGACCCATCGTAGCAGATCCAGCAGGGAGCGGCCATATGGCTATCACCCTGCTCCCAATCAGGTTGTGCCCTTACAATTGCCGAGGCTGAGTAACTTTTTAAGACGGCTATTGTAACAGCGGGCTCCGAGGGCAAAATTCTAGAACTGTCACCAGCACCCCAGTCCTACTACACAGGTTATCTCTCTTAATTTCTTTCTCCAACCATCTACCTCCCCTTTCAAATGTACTCAGCTTCCATCTGCCACCCATCTGACCTCCTGCATTCTCCTTCTTTCTGCAATATAATCAATTTGAAGTCATTTTCAAAATTCCTCTTGAAAATTTGCCCAAATTATTTTAACAGAGCACAAAAATTTCACAAAATCTCTCTTCAGAATTCCACTAGCTTATCTCCCACCAATATATAAAAAAAAGATAGGAGGGATAGAATGGTAGTGCTTAGCTACTATTCTATCCTTCTGACAGACATATAATAATAATAATGGTAATAAAATACTACTAGAGAAATTAATTAATCTGAAAATTTACAAATCCCAAGGACCTAATGGTTTATTCCTAGAGTTCTGAAAGAGGTGCTATAGAAAGTACTTCTGCCAAAATTCTTCAGATTGAGGAATGTTCTTGTAGATTGGTGAATGATAAATGTGACCCCACTATTTCAGAAAGGAAGGAGAGAGAAAACGAACTATTGATCTATTTGCCTGACATCCGTAGTAGGAAACAGCCGGAAACTGTAATCAAGCATGTGATATCAAACATTTGGAAACTTAACAATCTGATTGACCAGAGTCATAGATTTATGAAAGTGAAATCATGTTTGACCAATCAAGAGAGTTCTTTGAAGATGTAGCTAACAGAGTAAATGAGGGGGAAAACCAGTGGATGTGGTGTATTTAGATTTTCAGAAGGTTTAAGATATCACATGGAAGGTTGCTGGACAAGGTTGGAGTGCATGGCATTTTGGACAATGTACTTGCATTTTGAGAGTTGATTAACAGATAGAAACTAAAGGAATAAACTGGTCCTTCTGAGGTCAGCAAGCTGTGACCAATGGGGGTACTGCAGGGAGCAATGCTAGGTCCCCAACTTTTCACTTACTACATTGATGATTTGGCTGAGGAGTTTAACATTTCCAATTTTGCTAAGACACAAAACTGAGTAAATATGAGATTAGTGATAAGGATGCAAAGTGATTTTAAAGGGATGATAGACAAGTCAAGTAGGCAACTACGCGGCAGAAGGCATACAATATGGAAGCTCGCTCTAGTAGGCAAAGGAGAAACGCCTTGTATTTTTAAATGGCAAGAGATTAGAACTTGTTGATGTTCAAAGGGACCTGAGCTTTCTTGTGCACATTGTTGAATGCTGACATGGACATGCAGCAGGCAATTAGGGAGGCAAATGGTAAACTCACCATTATTACAACAGTAAAGATATTTACCGCAATTGTATAGGGCCTTGGTGAGACAACACCTGGAGTCATCTTCACCTGACCTAGCTGAGAAATCTAGAAACATGGGTAACAGTTTCAGAGCAAGGGGTAGGTTGTTTAGGACTAAAATCTGGAGAAATGTCTTCACTCAAAGTGTGGTGAATTTTTGGAATTCTCTGCCAGTAGAGGCTTGTGGAGAGTCAGTCATTGATTATGTTGAATACAGGTGTTTATGGATATTAAAAGAATCAAGGGATATTGAGATAAGGCAAGAAATGGTGTTTGAGATAGAACACCTATAATTTTGTTAAATAGCAGGGCAGGTTTGAGAGGCTGAATGACCTACTCGTGCTCTTATTTCCTATGTTAAGCAGATATTTTGCACATTCTCATTTTTGTGCAGGACCTCAAAAAAGTCCTTCACATTCCATCAAGCCTGCAATATGCAGTATTTTAATATTTAATCCTGGCTTTACTTCATCATATCACCACTTCTCATCTTTAATTCATCTTTATTATTTTTTTCTTGAATAATGAAACTTGACACTTCACCTATGCTTCTTCAAAAAGTAAATACATTATTCTTCTGGTGTTTCTTGACCCATTGGCTCCTGCATCATTGGTTGGCACCAGTAAAAATGAACTGCCATCATTTCCCAAAGTCCAGGCTTACTTCCAAAGTTGCACGTGAAACAAATTACTTGACGCTGTCATACTAGAAACCAAAATAAAACCTGTTCCCAAGCTTCCTTTGGAGATTCAGTAGCTAAGTGCAAAAGCAAAAAAAGAACCAATAATACAGTCTAGAAAGGTTTCAGGTTAGGTTCTTGACCTAAAGTGGGGTGGCTCATCACATTCAGAGCATATCAACTCTGTCTCTAGGCCAGAGGAACTGATCAAAAACGGTAATTATCTAGGGAAATCCTACTGACTAAATTACTCCAATAGTTTACTGGTTGACTTTCTTTATTCTACCCTACATAAATATGCCAAACCACACTCACTTATCCTCAGTGAGCCCACTCACCTACATTGGCCCCTGGTATAGTCCACCAAAAGTATAACTTAAAATTCTCATCCTCATATTCAAAGCCATATTGGCTTCACCCATTGTCTCTGTCATCTCCACCAACAACCTCTCATTCCATCCATTTCCCTGAGTATTTGGTGTTTCTCCAAATTTTCCATTTCCAGTCACTGCAAGTCATGGATACAACCATTGAGGCCTTAAGATTTGGAATTTTCTCCCGAAACCCCTCCCTTCAGATGATCCTAAAGGCCAACCTTTTCATCCTTGTCTTTATAGCTTTTTTTTTGCCTGTTATGCTCTTATCATGTTTTTCAATAGTATTGTTTTATAAATGCAAATTGATATTGTTTGAATAAAATGTGTATGTGTGTGTGTGTGTATATATATATATATATATATATATATATATATATATATATATATATATATACACACACACACACACACACACACACACACACACACACACACGACAAGGCTGAGTTTTGGCTTTAATGATATCAATTTCAAAGAGTAACCTTGTCCCTTAGGCAAGGTACCCAAGTGGGTATCATCCATTGTAGTCATTAGAGAAGAAAACAAAAATATATACTTATCAAGTAAATGATAAATCAAAAACTAATTTAAAAGTCTCATCATAATTTATGTTTGGAGATAATTTAAGAGCCTCTCTTTAAATTGTGGCACATTTAAAAATTGGCTTTATGGTTGCAAACTGTTGCTAAGCAGCAAATAGTGGCTTTCATCACTATACCGAACAAAATTGTTACAGGGATGGGAGAAAACATCTCTACTGAACCTGGCTTTTACAAAAGGCTTTGGGATTTGTTCCAATTTGCATCTTTAACTCTCATAGGGTTTAAATTGAAGGATTAGTGGTTCCGACTGAGATGCTGAATGAAATCAGTGCTTGCTCTGCAGTATTTTATATAAATAGCAATTCAGAAATTAAGATAGGTTGAGTCTGTTTCTCCATTTCTTTACAATGTAATACAGCAAGGAGTTATTTTGATACAATAGCACTGCTTCCCAGCACACTAATCAGGAAAGGTTGTGCAGTTGGGAACAGCTGGAACATTACTTCCACTGAACTGGACTTGCCTCATAGGACCAAGCCACTGAAAAAGGGGTTACATTTTTGGCTACGAAACAGTGATCTGAGACACAAAACAAGCTGCTATCAGGTGGAAATTATAGCATTGGATCTCTGAAATTGCACAACAGCAGCAAATTTGGGATAACAACCAATAAAACTGTAAAGATGACTGATTATCAATGGCAAATCCACAGTGCAAAGATGCTCACATTATCCTTTATTAGCTATATAACAAAATCCTAGGTGTGCATGCCACTTCATTAAATAACACAATATAATCATTAAAAGTAATTCTGCTACAAACATTTTTTACTTATCTATGGCAGTGGGCTACTTTTCTCTCCTGCCCCTTACTAAAGTCATGAATTTATTGCTGAGGATTTCTGTGGCCACGTTTCATCTGTAAACCTAAATTAGAGATGCATAGGTGAAGGCGGCAGCCAGGAGTATTAGCAATCTGAAATGGAAATCCAAGTCAATTGTGAGGTTTCTTCAGGTAACTCTTCTGAAAGATTAAACTCGATGTTCTACATTTATGCACTTCCATAGAATAAACAAAGGGATGTTTGTGGTTCTGAGAATACAGCTCTATTTGACAGTACAAAGTTCTATATTTTTGTCAATGTTGTGGCTCTCTAAACCCAAAAGGGTTTTACTTTACGTGAGCCTGAGAAAGCATTTTTTTAACATCAAAATTGTGAATTTCTCTTTCAGATGCTGATCACCGTTTACTGATTACTTAAATGAGAACCATAACAAGATAGGAGCAGTGTGAAATAGCACATAATGTAAGCTGGGGACAGTGTGGAAAAAGCAAATGCATGCAAGGAAGGAAAATTGTGGAAACACCATGTATAAACACTACAACAGTGACTTACAGTCCTTAGCTCCAAGTCTTCCTCCATAAAGTCAAGATGGCGTCTGACCTGTTTACTGTGGCGACTCGAGGGAACATGCTGTGGAGGTGCAAGGGAAAAGGAATGGAAAAAGGCAGGGAAGGAAAATTTGTTTAAAATCATGCAGAAGGAAACAAATCAAGACTCTTTACACTGTGGGTGCAGAGGAGAAGGAAAAGGAATGATTACTGAATTGGTCAGATGCTCCTTAAACAAGCATGCATTTGTATGAGAATGCTACAAACCATGAGTCAATCATGTTATATATTTACAACTACATACCTATAAATCTATAAAGCATACCAAAAATTTCTTTCTTAGATCTTGTAGTGCAATTCTAAAGTGTGTTAACAAAGTGCAATCAATTTGCCTTACACTAACTCAATTGTGGGCATCACACAAACATAAAAGACACATTTATCTAAGATTTTATATTCCAGATTTCAGCCCACTGTTGTTTTCATGGCAAAGTGACCAGTTCACGCATCGGAATGCCCCTCCATAATTTTGCATCTCATATCCCAGATGCTAATATTCTACATCTCTGCAACACCTTTCCTTTGCAGAATACACCCCCCAATTTACTGGGTGGACATGTGAATAGCTTCATCGTCTTCAGCTCGTATATCCACTGTGGGCACCATGATATCATTTAATTTATTGCCAGCCATCTGTCTGCTCCATGCAGAGAATCAAAGTTCTCACTTCCCTGGGGACTGTTATGAAATAAAGGCACTGGCATTATTTACCCGTGAATAAAACAAATGGTTGGAACATTCCTATCTTTGTTCTGTGTATTTTGTTTCCAGAAAATGCTTATGCATTCCAGTTACATCAATTTTGGGATATACTCTAAGGAAGACAGTGGCAGATCTTAATGTCTTATTTTCAACACAGTGAAAATAGAATATCAGAATACATTGGAAAACAAATGAGAAATTCAACAATGCAAATATGTGATGAACAAATCCAAGGCGCAAAAATCCTTGGTTTCCTCAGCAAAACTCTTATTAAATGAGGATGGCATGCAGGCAGCATCCTGACAGAGTAAGTGAATAAGGAAAAACAGAAGGGCGGGGATGAATGAGCGTTAGAAAATGGAATGTACAGGTAGGCAATTTGGCCCTTCAAGCCTGCTTCACCATCCAATACAAACATGGCTGATCCTCTATCAGAGTACATATTCCTGCTCTCTTCAACTATGCCTTAGTGATTTATGCTCAGAAATGTATCAGATTCCTTCTTAAATACAGTGACAGCTTTCTGTGGCAAAGAATTAACAGGTTCACCACCTTCTGAGTGAGGAAACCTCCTCTTTTCAATCCTAAGTATTCAACCCATATCCTCAGACTGTGACCCCTGGTTCTTGACAGCCCCAAACAAAGGAAACATCCTCCCTTCATCCATCCCATCTAGTCCTGTCAGAATTTTGTGCATTTTCGGTAAGATTCCCTTACATTCTTCTGAACCCCACAGAAAACAGGCTAAGTTGGCCCAGTTTTTTCCCCTCATACAATAGCCCTGCCATTCTGGGGAGGGAGAGTGGAGACAGCCTAGTGAAAGAGTGGGGGCCTACTAGGCATGGTAGGGAATGACTAAAGATGGCAATAGAAAGGGAAGAGGGAGATGAAATCAGTTCCCTGCAGAGTATTCCATTCAGTCCCATTCACATGCTCTTTCTCCACAGCCAGTTGGTTAATTTCCCTCAATTGCCTTTCTAATTCTCTTTGGATTGATCCAATTCACACTAATTCAGTGAATCAGAGTTCTCGATCATTACCATACTTCATGTAAAAAAGTTTATCCTCACATCCCATTATCTTTGCCCTTCATCAAATCTTCACCTCCTGCTCTTTGAACCATCCGGGAATACTCTTCATTCACAGTAATACACCCATCATACCTTCATACAACTCTAATCAAATCACCTCTCAATCCATTTTACTCCAAGGAAAACAGCCCAACTTTCTTGGGTGTATCATAGAGGTTGGAATCCCTTACCCCACATATTTACTCCTTTCAAACTGTGGCAGTAATCCAAAGCCTCACAGTTGCTAATTACCAGAGCTGGACTGGAGTACAGCCAGTGTGATGGTATTTCGTCTCTGTTGGCCCTGAATGGACCAATCCAACTGAGCAGTCATTTACTCTCTCTTACTTTACAAGTCTGCCTTTGACAATGTACCTAATCTTATTAATGAGATTGCAGGACCAGAAAAGTCTTGATAGCCTTCTGACATGCGACAAAGCAAATTGCAAATCCCCTTCAATATCTAACCAAGTTCCCTAATTTTTCCCACATTATTCACTATCACCATCTTCTTGCATTATTTTCACCACAAAAATCATCCTCAGGTGATTTTTATCTTTATTCTTAAACTTGCTCCTGTGCAAGTTTAAGAATAAGCTTCTTAAACCTTCTCTTTATTCTTAAACTTGCTCCTGTGACTCCCTTGCAGAGTGCACAATTCCAATTCACAAAACACCCAAAGATCCGGCATAAATCTCATTAATGACCCAATAATTCAGCATAAAACTTGATTTCTACACAGTGAATCATCTCAAGTGTTTCAAACTCTCCTCAGCACTTACTTTTTATCCAAGTATCAGCATGGTTGGCCAGGAGACTGGAGACACAACAGCTCGACAGAGTCATGTTCAATTCAAATTTCTGATATATTATCTGACAAAATACACAGCAGCTTAATCAATAGCTAAGGAGGTCCCTTATCGGTTCCCAATTTGCCTCACATTATACTAATCTCAACCCAAGTGCCACAATCAACATTGTGTACTATGCTGGGAGGGGGAAAATCAACATGGATTCAAACACTTGATCACAGTATAGAGACAATATGGACATTGGGCAGTAAGATTAGACTAGGCAGTGATACAATTTGTAGTCATGTATTCAGCCACTGTTTACTGTCTAGGACTATAAACCAAATAAATACTTTGGAATTGTAACTTGATATTAATTTAGATTCATTGCCTTCCTCTCAAACCTCAGTGGAAATTTAGTCAGATATTACTAACAATTTTTGCTGTTGGGCAAGAGTTTAATGCTTGCAAGCCAACAAGATAGCAGCAAGTGTTTCTATTTCATTCACCATTACCAAGGTTTTGCTCCATGTTGCTAATGTTGTCGCCATACATCTTTGACAGACTGAGGAGTGCACTGGCAGAATTCGAATGAAGAGACCTCACTGACATTTATTAAACTTTATATTCGGGATGTAGGTTGTGCCAGTCTTTGTTTGTTCAGCTCATTGCCCAGTGGTGGTGATAGACTGCCTTCTTTAACCATTGCTCTAGAGGTTGATGCAACTGAGTACCTTGCTAGGTTATTTCACTGGGTTTAAAGCCCAGTCAAGTTGGTATGGGCCATATATAGTTTATAGGAGAGAAATATTCCTCCTAAAGGTGTAGATTTACCAATTTTGTGTCAAAGTAATGACATCATAGTCACTTCTACAAGTCCATTTTTAGATTGTAGACTTTTAAAATTTATAAGCAGTTTTCAATTTCTCAAACTCCTTTGGTAGAATTGGATTTTTCTTTGCCCAGATTACTTGTTGAGTAGAAAGGACAAGATAATGAATGAAGTGAAAGGGTGATTCAGATTAATGATCACATTGAGAATAAAGGCCCTTCAAGTTGTCAGGACTAACACGTTATAATTTCTGTTATTCTACACAACATGGACTTTGAAAATTATCTTCTCTTCAAACAAAAGTTAGTTAGTCACATTAAATAAGGATATAAGTATTCAACTCAATGATCGCACATTGTATTCTACATGTCATTCAACAGATTCCCATGAAGTTCTCACATATTGCCCAGGTATAAACACAAGAAAACAATACAGATAATTTGCACACAGCCAGGTTCCATAAACAATAACAAGGTAAATTTTGGACCAAAAACAAATTGACAGATTGAAGTAATTTTTAAAAAGGTAAAATGCAGTGGACTTGCCTAGGCATTATTTGATACATCTTTATTCTGCATCTAAAAATTGCTATTCCTCCTCAGGATGTATTTGATGTTAAGTGGATGAACAAAAATATTACAGAAGACATATTCCTTCTGGATAGGAAAGGGAAATTTAAAAAAATATACAAAATCAGCAGTTAGTTAGACTTCAATCTAAAATCTGATGTTCCTCTCTGCTGAAAGCAAGTGACTCGGGGGCAAATAAACTAGAGCACAACACTCAGTCTGCCTTGAAGTGGCCGGGATCAGCTTAAATTACAAGACATAGTAAAGATCACTACAGAGTAGTTTAGTCTGCAAATGAAGCAGAGTTTACTCAATATTGTTGCAAACAGTGGTGCACAAGTACAGCATGCCCCTTTCAAAGCAGATTGTTTCACAACGAAACATATCAATTCTTTCTCCTTGCCTTTCTCTCTCAAGGTAAAAGATCAAATTATCATAATTTTAAATGACGAATCTCTTGCTTTAAAAAAAATCAGCACAATATAGGATAAAGTGATTATATTATCTGTGACTCCAATTAACAGGACTTTCAAGTTTCATGCTCATGGAGTGTACTAGAGAGATGACAGGACATTTCACTATCCAATTTCAGTTTTGCTGCTCTGAAGAGAATTACGTTCACAAATCACCAGCCCTTGTCCTTAGGATCTTATATATTTGAATAAGGTCACCCCTCATTCTTCTAAACTCCAAGGAATATAAATGCGAACAGTCTACACTCTTGTGAACACAGCTCAAAGAAAACAGGTCATGGTGAACAGCTTCACATGTACTGTTACCACAGGAAGTAATGGTGCAGCAATGCTTGGTCAGTGTTTATACATTTTCATACCAACTGCACCCATGTTCAATTTTTTTCCTTAAGTAATTGATCTCCTTCTGCATGGAGTGCTGAATGTTCTTGAACCCCCAAAAAAGGAATTACAAGATGTGGCACTGCTTAGTTTTTTGTTAAGGTTATGTGGCTGATGTGTTTGGATTTTCAAGTTACCAGAAACTTGGCTTGTTAGCAAAACTGAAGCCCATGGGATTAATTAGGCAATGGTTCTGTGTACTGAAAACTGGTTACAGGACAGAAAGCAAAGAGTGATGGTGACTGCATATTTCTCAGGCTAGAGGGAAGTGTTCAGTAGGGACCCTCAGGGTTCACTACCAGGAATCATTGTACTTTTTGAAATAAACAAAAGATCTAGTTCAGGGAATGCAAGATGTTTTTCAATGTACTCAGATGATACAAAACAGAATTTAGCAAACAGTGAGAAAGTAGTAGCAAACTTTCTTTTTTTAAAAGAACCTCAGGATGTGGACATTGTTGGCAAGACCAACATTTATCGTTAATTTCTGATTTCCCTTTAAGAAAATGCTTGATGAGATGTCCTCTTGCACATCTGCATTTTGAGTGATGAAGGTACTCCTTTGATGGTATTAGTAGGAAGTTCTGGGGTAGTGAAGGAATGGCGATACATTTCCATGTGCCCTGCTACCATTGTACTAGGGAGTAGAAGTTATGGGTATAAGTGCTGTTGAAGAATCCTTGGCAAGTTGCTATGATGCATCTTGTGGATGGTGCATGCTAATAATGGTTCGTGATGGAGAAAGTCAATGTTTGAGGAAGTTGATAGTGTGCTGATCAAGTAGGCTGCTTTGACTTGGATGATCTTCAGCTTCAAGTACTCTTCCAGCTGCACTCAACCAGGCAAATGTGTACTCTATTACATTTCTGACATATCTCAGATGGTGGAAAGCTTTCGGAGCCAGGAGATAAGTCATTTGCCAAAGGATACCCTGCCACTGACCTGGTCTCGTAACCACAATATTTATGTTACTGATCCCATTGAGTTTCTATAAAATGGACATTTTTTCAGGATGTTAATAGATGGGGAGCTCAATGATGATAATTCCAGTGAATATCAAGGAAGAGTGGTTAAACTCTCTCTTGTTGGAGATGGTCATTGCCTGACACCAGCCTTTGCCGACACGTTTGTCCATGTCTTGCTACATGCAAGTATGCAAGGAAACTACGTTAGATCTTTATAAGTCACTCGCTTGTTCCCAGCCGAACACCAATCTTGAGCCCCATACTTTATGGAGGACAGCAAAGACACAGGGGGAGGAGTTGCAGAATACATTTAATACCAGGAATGAACAACTTGGAAAGGCTAAAGAAGCTGGGTCTAATCTCTTTAGAACTGAGAAGTTTAAGGAGAGATTTGATAAAGGTTTCTTCCTTCCAGCAGCATATGGATAAATAATCAGAGCACAAAGGTTTAAGGTAAATAGCAAATGAACTAAAAAGAGAATTTTTCGATACTATTTTGTAATTTGGAAATGATCTGGAGTGAAGTGATTTAAGTAATGGTCAAAGATTTAGCAGAATCTTCCAAAGGGAGCTTAATATTTACTTGAAAAGGAAGGTGCTGCAGGTCTTTGAGGAAAGAGCAAAGGTACAGCTGTTTCAAATGGCCAGCACAGTTACAATGGACCAAAAGGCCTGCTATGATGTTGGGTTGTTCTACAATTCTGTAATTTCACAATTAACCATAGGCGTATCATGACTGAAGTTCAGGCTTGACATCCTGAAGTTAATGAATCATGATCAGAATTAGAAACTGGCTGATTTCCCCCTTCATGATGCAATTATACATGGTGCCCTGTACTCATTCAGGCAGAGATCAGTCAGCAAAGACTAACAGATGAACCAGACACATTAGTTACACCAAGGCATGATAAACTACGCTGATACAAACTTCAAATTTAAGTGATATGCCACCTCCAGACAAAACATTGTCCTACCTTACAGACATGAACTGAACTGTGGTATATGTCCAAATCCATGTTTCAAACCTCCTATATCCGTGACTAATTCAGTTTATTGTAGACTGGCTAGTTGGGTATTCAAATATATAAATCAGCAACAAAGAGAAAATCCTTTTTAACTGCACACACTTGAAGGGACCAGGATATAGAAAAAGCAGGGTGACAAGAGAAATATTAGGTAAAACAGTGGTCTTGTTTATAGTTCATGATATGCCAAGGATAGCAGGCTGCCCGAGCTCTCAACTGGCTCTGTCTTTCTAATGTCATTTATAGTTCTCCAATGAGGATACTATTCAAATTTGCACATAACACAATTGCATAACAAACTATACAGAAGCAATTATCTCTTTAATACCTCTGTTGTGGGTTGACCTTGCTGGTTCAAATCGAGATCCTGCGGTCGAGTAACCTTGTCAATGTCCAAAGAATCCTGGCTTGATGTAGCAGAAGTAATACTGGATCGAGATGAAGTACTAGTTGAGCGGATATCTGCATCACTGACAGTTCCAGCTGATCCCGTTCGCCGATGTTGACTGGATACAGTGGGCTTTATATCGTGTGTCATGGTGCTGGCCTGGCGTGCTGCTTCATCCATACTGAGGGAGGCCTGTTCCAGTTGGGCAGTGATATCATCCAGAGAAAAGTTGGAATGCAAAGATTTTGGGCTTCTGGCTAAAGATCCTTTCAAACTTCCCTGCTTAGAGGTAGTTTGATTGATAGATTGTTTCTGAGCTGGTTTGGTTTCTTTGCTGTGCATCTTACCAGGTACCACCTCCTTGAGAGATTTTTTCACACTGTCTTGTCTGGAAGGTTCCTTACTGATACTGCTAAGTTCCTGTTCCATAGAACAAAGATCTGCCATGAGTGCATCCAGATCCACTCCATCGCCTTGGCTCAGAGCCTCTGAAAGAAACACAACACATATAAAATTAGGCAAAAAAAGATGTCCCCACAAGCCTTGATGATCATCAGAAATTATGCTGACTTCTGGCACTGATCAACAGGGATGGAAACCTGGTACCTGGGTTGGACAAGTCCTATCTGGAGTGAGGATGGTCATTTTGCATTCCAAGAAAAGATACTGCTCTTAAATCTATATTCCTCTAACCTTGCAACTTTAAGGAATCTGCAATAAGTAGGGCATTTACCATGACACTGATAGATGATTGGTGGGGGGGGGGGGGGGGGGCTAGCGGGTGGGGGTGGTGGAAGGCTGACATTTCTTAATCATAAAGTGGTCTTTAATCTCACATGGAATAAGTAGAATATCCGGGGGCCTAGGAAGACCAGGCTAATATACAAAGGGGAGGTAGAATGAATAGAGATAGTTGCTTATTACCCCACCCAGTAATAAACATCATACCACAAGACAGTAGCAACTGAATGACCCCAGGTCTAACAAGCAGGGAGAACTGGAGGTATGTAAAGCTGTGTAGGGAAGCATCTATCCATCTCAGTGCTATGCCTCAAAAATTACATTAACAATAAGTTATTCTCATCTCCAATTTCCCACGCTCTTTGATTTTTATGTTTTGCTCCGTGGACACATATTTTCAGTCATTTGGCCAGTTTTAGATGAGATACATATCAATTTTCTCAGGCTGTGGCTCAAAATAGGAACAGAGACTAAAGCTCAAAGGCAGGAAACCTTGACAGCCAAAGCCAGTCTTATATTTGCATTAGATACACATACAGGCAGCTTTCAGTAGAGGTCACTAGATAGCTATCAGGAACAATTTCACATGGGCTATGTCGCAAGCAAAAGCAAATGCTTTGAGAAGACTAGGAGAGAAAATGGAATGCAGGTTTGAGTCACCAGCTAAGGATTGGCGTTCACCTCAGACAGCAAAGAAAAAGGCTTTGGGTTTTCCTGATATTTAAGGAGTACAAACCTGCATTTGTATCATGCCTTTCAGGCCACCCCAGAATCCTTTACATTCAATAGCCCTTCTGAAGTATATAAGTAAAATATTGTGGATGCTGAAATAAAGGCAGATGCTGCTGAAATATTCAGCAGGATCAGGCAGCATTCCCAGAAAGAAAAAAAAGTGTTTCAGGCCCACGAATTTAAAATACAGAAAAAGTGGTGAGACACTACACCCTCCCAATCCCCACCACTTCTGTTTGTTCCTCTATCTACGCATGCTGCCTGATTACTGAGTATTTACAGCAATCTTCATTTTTATTGCAGAAACATGATCACTACCATATCACCTGCGTTAGGGATGATGGCCGAGGAAGAAGTATTGGCCATTAGGGTTAACAACCCTGTTTTTCCTTGAAATAATGGCATGGAAGAGAATGGGAGGTACATAGGTCTGATGGATGCAATGAGCTCATAAAGCACACAAGGGAGGAACAAGAGAAAGATCCAAGTTTGTCACTTGGGAAAATCTTACATTCTTGGCCTGTAAGGCCAAGGGAATAGAGGGCCAAAAAAAAGATTTCAAGCTTTGTGGCCGTGAGTTCCTAGCATTTCCTCCTGATGGTAAAACTGGAGACAGGGAAGAGAAATTTAAGACAATAGTATATAGTAAAGGCATAAATGCATGATGATCCTGGAATAGTGAGCAGTTTTGGAACAGCATGCAATAAATGTTCTATGTGGTGTAGCTAGAACTGACAATGAACACCATTTTGTTCTGATCCGAGAACCTGGGATTTATGGACAGTTCGTCAAGACTAGTCCACAGAACCATCATGACCATTTGAGTAAAACATAAGGTAGAAATTTAGGCAAAGATGTTTGGGAAAACAGGGTGACATTGTTTAAAGTGAAGGTGTAATCAAGCATCAGTCAAGTTAACATTAAGGTCTCAATATTAATGCCATCAACCAAGTCAAGCTCTGCTGTCTTGTATACAAAGTTTGACACTACGTTAGACACCATGCAAGGCAGCAGAGCTGGAAGAACAAAGTCCAATGAAAATATGGGGCAGGAATCAGAGGGGCGAGATAAGGGAAGGCACTGAGTTGACAAAGGCCTGAGAAAGATCACAATAAAGAACTAGGAAATATACTGGTGTAGCGGTTGCTACCGCGAAATAAAACAAGACGCTAGTCGGAGGATTGTCGAACAAGAAGTGGTTTATTTTCCCGCCTTGCGCGGGCCCTTTAAGGGAGACTGTTCCTGCCCAAAGCAACCGGCAATGACGTAAGTCTACGTCATCAAGACTTTCCCGCACGCGGGTTCTCCCCGTCGCTCGGGAAAGACGAGGCCCGCCACCATCTTGGGCCTCGTCGCTCCGACGCCGCGCGACCCGACTGCCGAGCCGGTTCGCCCGACTAAACGGTGAGTCGCCACACTGGAAGTGAAAGCAGAGGTCCAGACCCAAAAGTTGCCAGCAAAATGCACTTGCAAATAGACAAAAGGAAAGATCTTTATGCAGGCTTGGTTGTGCAAAAGTTGTGATATGTATATGCTGCAAGTGAACGTAAAGAGAAAACACTAGGAATCATCCAAAGTTAAAATTACACTGGATTCTACTTGCAGCACAAAGAACTGTTATTTGATCTGTTCCTTATACTCATCTAGAATTCAATATATAGTTCAAATTTATGCTCATCTTCATTCCCTAGTCCAGGACTGTGGAAAACTAATGCTGCTCTCAGCATTGATTTGACAGATCAACTAACTTACAACAAAGAAGATATTGACTTTGTGTGATTCCATTACATGAAGCCAATGCTACGGATAGCTAAAATTATGGTTGTTATCAAAATTTAATAGTTACATAGTACTCATGTCCATTCAAACTCTAGCAACCAGATGTGATACAATATGCAAAGAACATTTCCCTATTGTACATTCTTGAGAAAATGTGAAAGTGGCAGTTATGTCAACACCATGAGCAAACCTCAGGATATCCAGAAAACATCAGTGAGCAAGTATCATATTATGTATTATGATGAAATGTATATTCAGTCAGCATACCATAATAGTCATGGACTGTTTGAACTCAAGTATGGATATCCTCGGACAGGAATAGTGCAAATAAATTTACTCCATGCACAATTGTTCTACATAATCCAGTAAACCACTCACAAAATATGGATTTAAAGACTGCCAAATAAAACCAAGATAATTCCATTCTGAATTGCTTCCTCCCCCAAAACCACAAACCTCACCATTTAGATTGTACATCGAGAAACGATAGGAGAAGTTTGCTAGATTAGTTTCCTGTCGAAGTGGGGACCTCTTTAGCTCTTCAGGTTTCCCGGTGTCCAGACTCTGATCAGAGAGAGAAAGGAAACGTTATTCTCAACTTTATAAGGTACTGGAAATAATTCTGAAAAGATTTGGCTGTGTGCTGTGTAAAGATTAACCTTATTAATTTCCAAAGAAATCACAACATAGCTTAATTGGGGACCTGGATGACCTTGTTTCAGCAACTCCAGCATTCTGACTCATGGTCAATGTTCGGTGACCCAAGCTAGAAAGATGTTGAACAATTATAACAGTGGGCTTAGTATTCCAGTCCCAGTGCTTAAATAACCTGCCAGCACCATTTGACCCATCTCACACTTAGAAGTTCTGCCTTATTCCCAATATTGCTAGAACTGCAACTCAGCTAAAGGTTCTAATTCCAAATCAGAACTTCCAGTTCTGAATTTACTTTTTGTCTTCTGGAGTACTGATCAGCAATGGATTGTCCACTCGGTATTTCTATCCCCAGTGCGTGGAGGGGAGTGCAGGAACCCTGGGCCCTGGTGCATGGAGGGGAGGGTGGGAATTCCAAGCCCCAATATATGGAGGGGAAGGTGGTCATCAGCACCTCCTGAGCCAGATGCCGAACCATTTGAATCTCTGAACAAGTGGAATGCGGATTATTGGAGTTTAACTGCACTGGTAACAGAGAGCAAAAGACGAGAGTGATCTGGAAAGGAAAAAAATGAACAGTTTCAGATTCATTTTTAATGTAGGTTCTCCTTTGGTTATTACTGCAATGTTCCAAATCATAGCTCCTCTTGAAGACTTTGTGATATTGTAGCATCTCAGTGTGTGAAGTGATCCTTTTAAAGCGATGAGTCCATCAGACTGTAGACTCTGGTGCTTTCAGTTAAATATGATACAATAGAGTGACACTAATGAGGCCATTTTCCCAGGTAATGGGAAAAACATGGCAACAGAAAGAAGGGGGTTAAGTAAAGGCAGCAAGCCTGGATGAGAGAGTACAAGAGATAGAGAGCTTAGTGGAATGGTGTCATGACAACAACCTTTCCCTCAATGTCAACAAAACTAAAGAGCTGGTCATTGACTTCAGGAAAGGGGGCGGTGTACATACACCTGCCTACATCAATGGTGCTGAGGTCGAGAGGGTTGACAGCTTCAAGTTCCTGGGAGTGAACATCACCAACCACCTGTCCTGGACAAACCACATGGATGCCATGGCCAAGAAAGCTCACCAGCACCTCTACTTCCTCAGGAGGCTAAAGAAATTTGGTTTGTCCCCTTTGACTCTCACCAACTTTTACCGATGCACCATAGAAAGCATCCTATCAGGTTGTATCATGGCTTGGTACAGCAACTGCTCTGCCCAAGACCGCAAGAAGCTGCAGAGAGTTGTGGACACAGCCCAGCACATCACGGACACCAGTCTCCCCTCCGTGGACTCTGTCTTTACCTCTCGTTGTCTTGGTGAAGCAGCCAGCATAATCAAAGACTCCACCCACCCGGGACATTCTCTCTTCTCTCCTCTTCCATCAGGTAGAAGATACAGATGCCCGAGGGCATGCACCACCAGACTTAAGGACAGCTTCTACCCCACTGTGATAAGACTATTGAACAGTTCCCTTATACAATGAGATGGACTATGACCTACGACCTCACGATCTACCTTGTTGTGATCTTGCACCTTATTGCACTGCACTTTCTCTGTAGCTGTGACACTTTACTCCATACTGTTATTTTTTTTACCTGTACTACATCAATGCACTCTGTACTAACTTGATGTAACTGCACTGTGTAATGAATTGACCTGTAAGATCAGTTTGCAAGACAAGTTTTTCACTGTACCTCGGTACAAGTGACAATAATAAACCAATACCAATAAACAGAGACAGGAAGAAACTGGGTTTAATTTGCAGAGGTTGGGTTAATAGCCTTGCTTTATCTCAAACAGTCCACCCATAATGACTTCTACATGGCGCTCTTCCCCACCAACTTCCACCCCCCTCCCAAATGCCACCCATCCCCACCCCCCCACAACCTAAATACTATTGGCTGAAGAGCATTCAGCCTAGCCTGTCCTCATATCAAACTACCTCTTTAAACATACAATACATGTACATGCTCTTTGAAATATAAATGGGAAGCATTTTATCCTGCACATTAATTCCTCTACTGATCAGGAAGGAATAACATTAATATGTGCATTTTAGCTAAACCTTTAAAAGACATTTCACTTCATTGGTATATTTGGAGATAGAATTGCAATGAATGCAACTGATAACCAATTACAGTATATTTAATGACCAAATCTTATTTACTTATTATCTACCAGAACATCCTGTTTGGGATTTTTTTTTGAGTTCCCCAAGTAGTGATCAGCAACAAATTCTGCAGCTGGTATTTCTCTCCCCAAACCAGTGGTGAGGCAATTAGTATAGACTAAGGAATCATGTTCTAAAACATTTTAATGTATTAAAAATTGCTTGTCAATTGAGTTAGGGAAGCCAATAAACTATTTCTGGTAATGAAGACTGAACTGATGGAGTCTTATGCATTGATATCTTGAACTTTAACCAAGTTTGCACCACCCTCTTACACAAGGGAAAAGAACCCCAATTTAAGCACCTTCAAAAGAAAATATAAGAGCATAAGAAACAGTAATATGGCATTTGGCCCTTTGTGCCTGTGTTGCCATTCAATAAGATCATGGCTAATCTTTCACAGCAGCAGGGAGTTTAAAGAGACAATGCAAAGTAAGGCAGTTTTCCTACTGGCAGGAACAGCATATAAAAGAGAGGCAAGCTCTAGCAGGAGGAGCCATTTTAAGAAAGGCTTTTTTGTGGTTGAAGTACAGAGGCTTTTATTTTAAACCAATAGTAAATTAAGGGATAGAAATGGCAGCCAGAGTAGTGGTATGCTGCTCCTGTGAAATCTGGGAGATCAGGGAGAAGTCAAATGTCCCCAACGACAATGTTTGCAGGAAGTGTGTCCAGCTGCATCTCCTCTTTGACCCCATGGATTGGTTGGAGCAGCAGTTGGACTCATTGAGGAGCGTACAGGAGGCAGAAGATGACATAGATAGGAGGTTCAGATCACACTGCAGGTTCAGCCAGAGTATGTGGGTGACCACCAGGAGAGGCAGGCAGGCAGGCAGTGCAGGAGCCCCTTGTGGCTAGTCCTCTCTCTGACAGGCATACTGTTTTGGATACTGTTGGGTGGGGGGGGGGGGGGGGTTGTTGGCATGTGGTGGTGGTGTTGTAAATGCCTCTTCGAGGAAAGAAATATCAGCCAAATTGGTGGCACTATGACTGGCTCCGCTGTACAGAATAGAAGTCTAGATAAGCAGTGATATGGGACTCACTAGTCAGGAAACAGGCAGGTGGTTCTGTGGCCAACAGTGAGACTCCAGGATGTCATGTTGTCTCCCTGGTACCAGGGTTAAGGATCTCTCCAAGCATGTACAAAACATTCTGAAATGGGAGGGTGAGCAGCCATATTGGTACTAATGACATTGGTAAGAAGAGAGATATGGTGCCCTGCAAGGGGAATTTAGGGAGTTAGGTAGAAAGTTAAAAAGCAAGATTGCTTGAGTTGCAATCTCAGGATTACTCCCTGTGCCACGTGCGAGTGAGTATAGAAATAGGAAGATTAGTCTTAGAATGATTAGATTAGAATGCATGGCTAAAGAGCTGGTGCAGGAGAAAGGGCATCAGGTTTTTAGGTCATTGTGATCTCTTCTGGGGCAGGACTGACCTGTTCAAGATCCTAGTGGGATCAGCCAATGAGGCTATATGGATAGAATTTAGGAACAAGAAAGGGGGGGATAACTTTGTTGGTGTTATACAATTGACCTCTCAATAGTTTGTGGGAATTAGAAGAACAGATATGTAGACAAATCGCAGAAGGGTGAAAAAGCAACAGGGTTATAGTAATCGTGGACTTTAAGCTTCCAATATCAACAGGGATTGGCTTTGTGCGAGAGGCTTTTTACAGGGAGGAATTAGTAAAATACATTTAAGAGGGTTTTCTGAAGCAATATTTAGGGAGGGGGTTGTACTTTATCTTACTTAAATGTTTGTACCTCAAAGCAATAAAACTGATACACAGACCATTCCCTCATCTATATACTATACAATTACCTGAGTGAGCTTGTCAAGTTCACCGAGCCATGCACCAAACATTTTATCCAAGTCCTGGTCCTCTTTATCACTATCTTCCTCTGCAGCATGATCCACATCTTCATCAGAGGTTTGATCCATCTGTAACCAAATTTAATACATGATTTTATTAACATATCTCCTCAACTTCCTTCCATTACAAACCTGCATCTTAGGGTTACATAGAAAGACTTTTCCCCACTGTGTATCTCTCCAAGGTTGAGAAGTAATAGGAATGCTCTCATCTGTACTGTTCCTCAAATATTAATCAGTGACAGCATTACACCCTAACATTAAATCATTAAAAACCTGTGCTCACCAGTGCTATTAATAAGAATAGTTTTTTAGGATATAGCAAAGTGCTTTTAAAATGTAGTTGTAAGAAATGCAGAAATGTAATGTACGAAAGAAACAGGTATGATTATCAGATGAACTTAAAGCAATTCCAGCTGAGGAATAAGTATTGGCTTGAACATTAAAGGTAGATCCACAGCTCTTCCAAACAGCATCATAGGAACCCAGGGGATCAGATAAAGTTTTGGTTTAAAACCTCATCCAGGGTAAAGCATCTTCAATTGTGCTGCATTCCCTGTGTGCAGTGGTTCAGGGAGAACAATTATCAGATGTAAAATACTATCCTATGCATTGACAAAGAATCAAAGAACTAAATGTTTGATTAATTCTATTTTCAAATGCTGTCCAAACCTACAATTTCTCCAAGTAGTTTTTAAGGAAGGTAAACAAGTACAAATCAGCCTAGAATTAACTTATTCATAAGCTCCACAACAGGTACATGCAGAGGACACCAGAAATGGGGAACAGTTTCACATATCTCACTCATCACATATACACGGATGGTTCACCAAATACCAAGAAGAGCTGAGATTGTTCCTCTTAGAGCACAGAAAGTTAAGGAGAGATGCGATAAACAGGATTTGATCAAACAAATGCGGTACGGTAGCGTAGCGGTTAGCGCGACGCTATTACAGCGCCAGCGATCGGGGTTCGATTCCCGTCGCTGTCTGTAAGGAGTTTGTATGTTCTCCCGTGTCTGCGTGGGTTTCCTCCGGGTGCTCCGGTTTCCTCCCACATTTCAAAGACGTATGGGTAGGTGAATTTGGGGGTTTAAAATGGGCGGCGCAGACTTGTTGGGCCGGAAGGGCCTGTTACCACGCTGTAAATAAAATTTTTTTAAAAATTTAAAAAAATTTAAATTGTTCAAGATGCTGCCATCCATGTAAACTTTACACAGTCCTATTTACTAAAAACAGTGATCAATTTTAACTCTGAATTACCTAACACCTCAATTTTACAATTCTCATCCTTGATTTTGAATCTCTCCATGTTTTTTATACTTCCTTCCCGATGTCATTATCACATCGTTGGTTGTGGAAATTTATTGCTTTTGCACTGGCCTTTACATTTTCTAGGTTATACAGGTGGCTATACTTCAAAATTACTGTTTTGAGTGTAAATTGCTTTGGGGCATCCCACAGCTCACGAACGTCGCTATAAAATAGAAGACTTTCTGAGAGACACCAGGGAAAAGGTTGCTATTTTCTTTTGATGCTGCTTCAAAAAAAAATTGATATATTAAGCAGGAAACAGCAACCAAGAGTCACACAAAAGATCCTTGAATGGGTCTCAGATTAGGTTATTATTTACAGCCTAGGCTCACACTTGAAAAGCGACAACTTACACAAGGCACTAGGTAACTAACTCTTATACCACCTTTTTCAGATAAGGATGGCTGTAGAAAATTAGAAGTGAGTTGCTCTACTTTGGTTGTTTTTACTTCATATGGACAGAATGGGCTGCTCAAAAAATAAAAGCATTAATTCTGTGCAAACTTCCTTTTGAACTGAAGGCTAATCAACAAAGGCTGATCCCCTGCACTTTGCAGAAAGGATGGCCATATACATCTAAAGGCCCACTCTAGCACATCATTCCAGTTCAAAAGTTGCCAAGTGAAATGAACAATTTCAAAAGTAACACCAAATTTATCAACCACATCAGATGAAAAAGAACTGAAAAATAGAAAACTAAACCACAAACTCCTTTGGGTACCTCTTCACTTCTCAAACTGACCTGAATCTCAGCAGAACAAAATTTACCAGTCTCTTTCTCCTCTCGAAGAGATGCTGACTCTTAATGAGCAATAGGTCCATGGCGTCAAGGACACTCTGGCTAATCATGTCAAAACCATGACATCAAGGGACAGGAGGCGGTTCAAACTCAGGGACCTCACAGCTCACCAAATATGGTTCTGCCATCAATGATGCAATAATGCATTGAAGTCAGGGAGGGAAAATGAGCTAAACAGGAAACTAATTAGTTGAAAAGATTTTAATTCAGGTATCCTCTGCCAAATAAAACAGAAAATAATTTCAGGCAGCATCTGTGCAGGAGAAATGAAGTTAATGTTTAAGAGCAATTTCCATTCATTAGAATTAGAAAATGTTGGAGGTAAAACTAGTTTTAAGATGCAGAAGAGTGAGAAGGGTGAAGAATGTACAAATGCCTCTTATAAGTTTTGGTTTTTAACTTTTCCAGTCCTGGTAAAAGATCATCAACCCAAAATGGTAACCCTGTTTTTCTTTCCAAAGATGCTGCTTCAGCCCAAGTATTACTGTTTCTTTTACTGTAGAATTTTAGTTTTCTATCTCCTCCCTCACCAGTTCAGATAAGATAATTCAACACAGGTTAACCTTACAATCCTGACATCTCTTGGTCCTTTTGTTTCTGTTAAACACCATATTTACACCAATAACTTTCTTCTCTGTTGAGCTCCATACAAAAAAAATGTTTCTAATAATAAGTAGCTGACATTTGAGGCACAATCAATCCAACAGCTGAAGTTCATGAAATTTATGTTTCTACTCCCAATCTTTTAAACTATTTTGGCAGCAGGTACTTCAACTTTAGGGGAGGGGGAAGGAAATCCTAATTTGCTCAAAACTTTATTGTGTTCCAAAATTAATCAGCACCTATTCTGACATCCAATTTATACAGGGATCTATTAAGTTATCATCGCATCCAGGGTTGAATCTTTACTACAACAAATGTGACTGCTTGGTGTGCTACAGTTGGAGTTTTCCATCAAACATTCCAAATTCTTCACAAAGTTCAGGAGACAGCTGCCTGGCTTGCCTCAAACATGGCCTGCTTTCAGTAGTTCTTCTAATCCATTCTAAAATTGTATCAGTAAATCAAAAACGTTCTGAAATTATTGAACAACACTGGACTCAAGGAAAATACTTGACAACCTTAATCCTCAGTTTATTATATTCATAAAGTACAACCTGACAGTTGCAAAGGGAATTAAATAATGAGGTCAAAAGTCATCAGCAGAGGAACATCTGTTAGCCACACTATAGGTGTAAAAGCTGATAATGCTGGACAACTCTCTTAAAATTACCTCAGGATAGAGTTAAAGTTCAGGAACAGCAAGATCAGTACAGTTGCAAGACCCATAGTGTGCACTACTTCAGAACAGAGCACGTCTTTGGATTTCTCTTTTACAATCTTACTTGTGGGTTCCAACAAAACATTCAAAAACAAAATACTGGAATTCTGAAACAAAACAGAAAACGCTGAAGATATTTAGCAGCTGTGTATTGAGAAACGAAGTTAACCAACCAGGTCAATAACCGTGTCACATTGCAAATAAAAGTAGTTGTAAACAGATACGACTCAACAGCAACCATATGAGGAAGGCTTTAGTCATTCTCGCATTTACCCCATGACCACTTCTTCCCTAATCCTGGCCCTGAACCATCTCATAAAGCTATGGACTGATGACAGTATGGAAATATACTCCATGGGTAGCAATTACCCTCTAGCATTCAAGTATCAAATCACAAACCTGGGACAGTAACTTTATTTGTATAGTACTTCAAAACACATCAAAAGAGGTGTAATTGAACCTAAAAAGATATGGATCCATGGAAGGAGACATTTGAAAAGGTGAAGTACTTAATCAAAGTGATAGATTTAAATAAACAACTTAAAATGGAGACAGAGAAGTGTGGATAAGAGGTTTAAACAAAAATGTTCAGACACAAGGGCCCAGGTAGCTGAAGGCACATGTACCTTCATTTGGGAAGAGCCCAGCACTGAAAACTATACAGAAGACTGAATAAGGTGCAATTAGGGAGCTTGGGGTGTGTTCGTTAACAGAGCCGTACTTTGTCAATGGTGATAAGGCAGAAGAGCCCAAAACTCAACTTCACCTACATGCACAAAGTACTTTACAACACGAGTTACTCAGAAGAAATCAAGAAGGAACTCAGGTAGATTTTTAGTGTTCATAGTTGAGAAGCACTGGGAAACATGCTTCCCTTTCAGAAAGCCAAGCCACAACCAATTGATTCAGTGCAGAACAGAAATGAACATTACACCACCAACTACCAATAGCTTAGTTGCATCAACTTTAACAACTGAGCTCATGGAACATCAACAGATTTTGTCAATGTTACTGTTACTGGACTAATGACCCAGACACCTGGCCTGATAATTCAGGATACAGAAATTCAAATGCCCACCATTGTTTTTGCTTAACTGTTGTTATTAACAAAATCTCCCACACAGCCACTGGATTGTCACTGACATCTTAGACAAGTAAGTGTAATGTCTATATTCGATCTCACCTCTTTGTGGCAGTAATTCCACACTGAGACAACTTGCTCTTGTGCTCTTTTCAGCAAATCAAAATACTTCACTTGGGGCAGTTCAAGAAGATAGCTCACCACCACTTTTTCAGGACAACTTGGGGTGAGCAGTGAATGGCAGACCCTGGCAATAAATTAATGGGAATTTTTAAAAATGCTGGCTGAAGAAGCAGTATCCCTAATTCCTTCATAAGCTATATTACATCATTATAGGGAATAAACAGGAGTTGAACTCGACTACTGACATTAGTCCTGCAGCACTGGAGAAAAAGAGAGAAGAATGGGTTGCAACATCTGGGCTGTTTCACAACTAATGCACTATTTTGGTTTGGACACCAAGGTAATCAGGAGACATGGGACTGAGACATAAGATCAGCCGTGGATTTAGTTAATGGCAGAGAACACTGAATGTTGACTTTTTTTTAGGTTCTTTTATATAACTAAATCTCATTTAAAATGTTCATCTTTCTCCTTTGTACAATTCCAGCATGTTCTGGATTTCAGATCTTCAAGACTAGCTTTATTTCTCTTTATCCCTGCTGTAAGGGTAATTAGTTTCTTTGAGTGTGAAATTGTCAGCCCAGTGGTGAACTAATTTAAACCATTTCAATCAAGACAGCAAGAAACAAAAATTTAAAAATTTAATGCCACTTATTGTGACAAGTGACAGTTTTAAATGAAAATAAGCATAAACAAGGGAGTGATGACAAAGTCCACTCTTTTGCACTTATTCGAACCCATTACTTGTAAACTACTTCTAATTTCAAAAGGCAACAACCTGCCAATTCCACGAGTTCATTACAATTTCTTTGAATTGTACGATCAAATTTGAAGCAAACTAGAAAATTCTTTGACAGTGTTTTCCCTTTAGATAAAATTACAAGTTTTTCACCTGACTCCCCAGGCATGTGGCAAATTAATTGAAGACAAAAGGCATATTTTTCAAATCCATTTGATACGAAGTGAAATCTGCAGGTGTTAAGAGAAAGAAATTAACTCTTGAAGAGTAACAGACAGCTTTTAATAACCTGGAGACACCTGCCTACTGGCTTCTACTGCAGAACTCTGATATCCATTACTGAAAAGGCATCAGATTACTGCAAATATTGCAACCTAAAGGCAATTGTGACTACAGATTTCTATCACGTTCTTTGGCTTAAATATACAATTTTATGTATATCAACAGCAGATATTTTGTATACTATTGACAAAGGTCAGCAAGCAGAATTTCTAATCTCACTTAAAGTATGTACATTACTGAACATTGAAATCAATTTCACATCAAAATGCACCAGCCTCACTTGCAAAATGTGGTTTATTTGTAAATCATGCAGCATCTTATTTCCTGCTAATCACTGTGGCACTGGAATGCACAGGCAACAATCTCCAAATCTATCAACTGTGTCGCAGGTTAAAAGAGTGGTGGGGACCAAAATCAGAAAAATTCAATGGCCCTGCTCCTGATTGTTAACTCTTATTAACAGAGGGTTTCTATGAGGATTTTGGGTAATGACAAAATTGGACCTATCTGTGGAGCCTAATCGTCAAATAGCAGGTCGACATTTACATTTAAACAACAGCTATTTACACAAGGAGCAGCAGACATCAGATGTCTAATAAAATAGATCAGGATAAACAAACTCCTACGTGAAGAAGTGGAAAGGGATGCAGACATAACTTGGGGGCCCAGTTGGGAATAGCACAGCCATGGAACTGATAAAATGAAATCACAAATTATGTTCATAATGACTCCCTCAACTCTAAAGCCTAATAATTAGGCAAGATTCTTTCGGAGCTTCCTGAAGATAGAGCCATCTACAACAACAGTATGAAATTCTTCGTAAAAGCACTCAGGAGAGCTTTTTATTTCCCATATGGTGTTAAATTGGTGTTCCCCAGGGATCAGTGTTGGAACCACTGTTTTTCCTGATATTCATTGGTGAGTTAGATTTATTTAGGGCAATTTCAAACTTCGAACTGCGGCCAACATCAAGGAAGTTAGTGGGAAGAGGACATAGCTGGTGGAATGGCAGACAAATGGCAGATGAAATACATGGCACAAAAGTGCAGGATGATGCATTTTGGCAGAAAGAACAACAGGCAGTGTGTTCAGAAATGAAAAAAATTATAATGAACCTTTCTAAAACACTGTTTTCAGCACAACCAGAGTTGCAGTCAATATCAGTCACCGGATTTTTAAAGACATGAAAGCTCTGAAAGGGAAGGGCCCAAAAAGGATTTACGAGAATGACTTAAGCAATGATATCTTAAATACAGGTAGTTCTGCTGCAATTCATTTTTCCATAACATGAATTGGATATAATGCGACTGATGAATTAGGGAACACTATTTGTATTACACAGGCTGAACTGGTTACACGATTTCGATTGAGAACTAGAGAACCATTTAAGAGTTACTTTCCAAGTTGACAAGCAGAAAAAAATGCTGTCTGGGAGGTGGACTGTTTCCATTAACCTCCCTACAGTAATCAGACACCAATGTCTCTTAAGAACACAGGCTGTTAGTTTCACTGCAGGAGGCCATTGGAAATTGACAAGCAATTACTTCTATGGATACTTACACAAGGATACTTTATTAAACAATGCAACATACAACCTTTAGTATTTTTAGCTCACAAAAACAAAATAAACATGTAGCTATTAAAACACCTTTTGAAAGTCCTGCAGGATAAATAACTTTGTTATTGAGAGTCTCTTGTCCCCAACTTCCTTTTTCCCCATAGACACAATTGTTTTGACAATGAGATTTTCTATAACGTGAGGTTTCTTAGGAATGCAATGATTGCATTCTTGCAGAACTACTGGCACAGCCAAAAGCCTGAAAGGTGTGTCTATGAATAAATGTTGCTTTGGAAGTATACTGTCATAAATTCATCCAAGGGCATTAAATATAGTTGAAAGACTCCATCAGCCTCCCATGTAGCACTGTCAAAGCAAGAGAATACATCAGCCAGCAACATCTTCAATACTTTCTACAAAGTTACATCCCTATCTCATGCAGTGCTGAAAAATTTCAGTACTATGTTTGAAATAAAGAGCATGGTATTCAACTTAGTCTGGTAAATGGGCATCTATCCCTGCACAAAGAGAAACCACCTGCTCATTCCCACTCACAAATCAGAATTACCAACATTTCATGTAACCTAACCCTTTGTAAAGGTTGTAAAAGATCCAAAGTCCACATTTGAGGTCAACAGGTCAGACATCATGTCAAGTACATGTCATCAGATGCTGGAGGAGATTGACAAAACAGTAATTCTAATCATTAAATTTGTGCTAAATTTGTGTTTCACAGCGATGGCTGAAATCCAACCAAATAACATGTACTTATATGGTTCTTTTAATGTAGAAGAAACATCCCAAGGAGCATTACTAAATAAGATTTGACACCAAGTCACAGAGATTTTGGAAAGTATGTCTAAAAATTTGGACAAAGAGGGAGGCTTAAGGAGTGTTCTAGAAGAAGAAAGTACTGGGCATGGCAGTTGGTTTAGGGAGAGAATTACCGGACTTCTGACCTTGGCATCTAAAAGGCACAGCTGTAGACGATGGAGTGATTAAATTCAGAGATGACTCCTAACACAGAGAAGAGCAGTTATCTCAGAGGGTTTTCAGGCTGAAGATTAGATGGATTTTGGGATTAGCTCTACCCTTTCTAATTCCTCCAGAGTCTTCTTCCTGTTCACTTTCTTTTCATCAATCATGTTTTTAAATTATTTATTTCACCTTGCATTTGCAGAGCTTGGAGATTTATTTGAAAACAAAAATTCCATACTTTATTAAGCAGTTGGACTAGACTAAGTTACAAGCTGCAGGACAATTTGTGGGCATTTATGACTTACATAAATCAGCCAAAGCTTTGATCCTATGCACCATGAACTCATCCAAACTTCCAAGCAGCTTTGAAATACATTCCAGAATATCTGTAAACCTATTTATTTATCAGACATCAATAGATTTATTAAAAATACTGAATCTGCACTAGAACAGTTATTAAATGAAGAGATTGCCTGCTTCTTCTGCCAGTAGAGGTTGGTTATAATACGTACTCCATGTTCTAATCTCAGTGCTTCTGCCAAGAAAGCAAGACAGGAAATTAGAGAGCAAATTTAGTTAAAGGGTCAGTTTACATCTGAAGCTCTTCATCTGATGTTCAAATTTCCTCCTTGTATTCAATAAATTTCACACAGTATGGAGGAGACTCCATACTGGACAAAACTTTCCTTTGACATTGTAAATGATATTATCCCAATACTGTGATATCCCTATTTTCCCCAAAATACACTATTCATAAAATACATACAACTATATTTCACAATTCACAGTACAAGATATATCATTCCAATTGCATTATATCAGCACATCATCAATTTTTCTTTCATATACACTCGAAGGGCTAAAGAATCAAGGGTTGGTTTTACAAAACTTCCAGCCTCTCAGCATGAAATGGTGGCAATGACCTTAAACTGTGGCCCTTCTCCACATAGCCTTTGTGGCAGTTGCACCAAACTTCTGTTTGTTCCTCAGCACGCAAACCTAGAGCCCAAAACGTGCAACATTCGGTCATGGAAAACTGCAAAGCAGTTAGAACTGTTGCTGCACAGTTCTCGGTACCTAGGGTCGATCCTGAACTTGAATAGTGTGGGGTGTTTGCATGTCTCCTCATGACTGCGTGGGTTTTTCCAAGGTATTCCACTTTCCTCCCATATCTCAAAGATGTGCTGGAAGGATAATTGGTAATGTGAATTACTTTCGTGTGGGTAAGTGGGAAAAAAAATCAAAGAGAAGTTAACAGGCACATGAGAAAAATGTATGGCAGGTGTACAGGAAAATTAGGAGGGGGAAATGGGATTGCTGGAATTGCTCTGCTGGGACCCAAATGGCCTCCTTTTGTGTCAGAGTAAATAAGTAAAATCAGTTAGTTTCCAAAGAGCATATTTCAATGAGTTGATAATCTTCCAAACAAGCATACGTATATCTGATGTTTGTCTTGGTGTGCATCTCTGGAAACAACTCACAGAGCACAGGGTGTTCTGCATACATTTGGATTGAAACCTTGACTGCATCTCTTTCCAGAGCTTTCTGGCAAACACATATTCCAGAATGAAATGGATGACAATCTCATCCCCACCATGGCCACCTCAACAGTACTCTTCAGTAACATGGAGATTCTGGCTGTGCATGAAGAATCTAATAGGGAGGCCTTTTCTCACCAAAGTCTTCGTGCATATTTGAACATTCTGGTGGTGAAGCATTCTGCCAAATAACCTCAGCAAGCTGTTCAAGGAACCATCTGAAGGGATGCACCATCTCCTTTTTCCACAAGGCCTGAAGGATATTCCCTGCAGGCCACTGCCTGATTGTGATATTGATGTTTGCTCTCATGTCTACCAACTCTATAACACCAGGGCTAAATACAGAGCAGAGCACTTAAAATCAAGATAGAAGTTTCTTTTCACACCTTGTAACAGTGGCTAGCTGGCATGACCACCTTTAATATGACAGCTAGTAAAGGTGGTCCATCCAGCTCTGGCCACTTTTCAAATACACTATATTTGTAACAGGTTGTAAGAAGAGAAGAATTGTAGTACTGAAGTATTGGAACAGGTGTACAGTGAAGGCTGTATGCACAAAAACATTACGGCTGACCTTGAATGGAACCTCACCACAGGCCCAGTGAAATTATTTGATTAACAGAGCTGATGGACGGAGCTAGTCTTCAGTGAACTGTCAGCATTCACTGTACAGGTCTGCCCTGCAGTGGACAACGAGAATTTTCAATGTTAAGCTTTTGCTAATGTTGTTAAATGGAATTTCATAACTTTAGCAATATTTAAGGTGGTTACATATGTAAAGGATTAGAGAAACTGATTTCACTTACTTTCTTTAATAAAACTCACCCTGTACTGTTGGTGGTTTCAGTGCACAGAACCATGCACATACAGATGCAGAATTAAAATAGGAGTTCCATTTCATCAAGATTTTATTCATTTTCTGCTAAACAGATCAGTTAGAGAGACTCACTCCCAAAGGGAGTTTCAACACCTATTTTTCAAAGTGTAATACAACTAAAAAAATCTATTTCTTCGGGGTATTTTAAATACAGACATCTGTATGCTTGAATGGATTGATAAGGATTTGAAGATGCATCAATGACAAAGAATGTTACTGATCTCATATTACCAAAGATTAAATTTGCATTTGAATACATTTCATAAGCAACTGCAAAGGTCCTAAAGATTGAAGAAGGGCAATAACAGAGTTTAATATTGATCACTGTCCAAATATAACCACAAAAGCAAGACATGATGTGACAGCTTTTGCCTTAACAGTCCACAAAAGGAGGGACAATAACAGCAAAGCATTAGCAAGACATATAGGTAAGAACAAGCAGAACAGTAGAATGGAAAACAAAAAACACAGAATGAGATTAAGATATCTCTGACTATAAGAAAGGAGAAAGACATTCACATCAAAACCAAGGTATGCAAGCTCTTTTAATTGCTTATCAGCACTGTTTAGTTGGGCAACTGAATTCACAAAGTATGACTGAATAAATCAGCAAGCAATTATATCAAGGAACATGCAGGAAGAGAGAAACAAATGGGAGAAATTACAAGCTGATTTTAATCTATCATAATTCAAACACAAGCACTTTTAACAATACAGACAAGGCTTGTGTTTCTCACTTTAAGTTTATTCAGGACACTTCATTTGCTGTCTCACTTAACTCATCACAGATCATGAATGGAAACACTGCGGAGTGTTATAGAATTAGATTGACAAAAGTAGTTTAACATTGTGCGGTACTCATAATAACCATGCCTACAACAGCAATTATTTTCAAACTTTATACAACGGGAAGTTTGATCTCAAACACCACAGACAGGCCATAATAAAAAAAAATCAATTTGACTTTTTTGTGATGCTATCATTCACAATTTAATTGACACAACTGCCAATATCATGTCTAAATTTCAAAAGTAGTTGTTTGCAAGACACTGTGCGATAAACTGTAATTTCGAGTTTTCAGGCTTTGAATAAATCAGAAACTTGTTCATGTTTGTATTCAGTGGGAATTTCAGTCAAATCACACTTTGACTCCATTCCAAAAGGGTAGATTAATTAAATAAAATAAACAATTTATTAAATATGGGCATAATTGGAAGATGGGGAGGCAGTGCTCAAATTCTGGAAGCCATTAAAATGAAAGGTACAACAGAAAAGCTTTGGAACAAACAGTGAAATACATAACCTTTCAGCCTACCAGATAATTTTTTTGTTGTTGTCTTTAATGAAGAGGAGTGTATATCTGAGATTAGAATTAAAGGGTCATGTATTTGTGGTTTATTTTGATCTTTCCTTCAAATAGTTAAAAAACAGATTCTAGATTTTAAAAATATTTCAGCTCTGCTCAATTCTAAAAATACTCACTGTATTGAAGAACATGGCAGCCTCTGTCAGGAAGCTGCAGTACAATGTCAGACCTACCTTTATCCTAACTAACATTTAACAATATCATATTCAATAGTCACAAAACTGTCCTATTCATCAAGTGAGAAATAATAGTACCTGGTATGGTAATGGAATGGAATTAGATTGACCAAGTAGTTTCACATTCAACCCATAATGAGAACTAGTAGCAGTTCTACAAGCTACATTAAAACCAGTGGGAAAGGGTCAAAAGGGGGAGTGAAAAGATGAGGAGGGGATGAGGGAAGTAAAAAAAACACTACTCATATTTTCTGCTCTTGAATGCTATTGTCAACAATTAATCAGGAATTGTGCATCCATAAAGCCATAAGGCAAGGACCAAATTGGGCAATGATCTCTACACTAAGACTGCTAGATGCCATCATTCTTTAATTTCACTGATAAATAGCCACAGTGGAAAGTCCCTAATGCCCATGGAGCCAGTTCAGCATAGTTAATGCCTCTAGGAAAAAGAGAAAATTTATGATAAAGGAAAAGTTAACACAATTTAATCTTTTTAATACATGCTAAATGATATACTGTAAACTGTGTGCTGAGGATAAGAAGGTGCCTAAATCAAAATGTTCTTTGAATTTTTGTGGGTGCTACAGAGAAGAAAATGTTAGACAATGGTACATGATGCTTCTTAAAGGTAAAGGAAAACTGAAACCATTACCACACCAGCTTTGATTTCATAAAGCAGTCAAGTAGAGGTGCAGGGTCTGTGCTGCAGAGACAGGGATGATAAAGTTCACATATGTGTATTCCCAAAGAGCTGGGCTTAGCTTTATCATGTTTGCTGTGGTGCTGAATGAATCCAAGCAACTTTCACATGGGAACTTTGTTCTCTTTTTTTAAAGTAACTTGGTTTACAATCAAACTAGAGATTAGGTTTCTTGGTTAAGAATAGTTTGCAATCTGGAGAGGAAATGCAGCAAAATACATTTCAATGTAATAATCAGCAGCTTTGCTTTAGTGGTGGCATCCCTACTTCCAAGTCCAAAGATCAGAGGTTTAGGATCCACTGTAGGACTTGAGCACAATCTAGGATGACTTTGTGATGTACCACCAGAGGACAAAACATAAAACTGAGGGCCAATTTGCTGTTTGAGGTGGACAAAAAGATGTTATTCAAAGGATAACAAGGGAGCTCCCTGAATCTTTATTTCCCTATCAACAGCAGCAAAACAATTTAACTGGTCATTGATTGTAGCACAGCTGCATGAGAATTAACTACATTTCCCTATAAAACAATAACAAATACACTTCAGAAATACTTCACTGGGCAAGAAACCATTTTGGTAACTCTTGAAGATATGAAATATGCCATACAAATGCAAATCTTTTTGGGATAAAAAAGGTAATTGGGAAGAGAGAGATTTTATTTTCTCCTTTATTTCCAATGAAGAAGCTTTTCGTAAAATTTCTTCAGCCTTCTTGAACTGAGTAACAAATCAGTGTGGTTTTATAAAAAAAAGTGAGAAGTTACGCTGCACAAGACACCAACCCTGTTCGTTCTAGTCTAAAGCACGCTCAACCCACGGCTAACTGCCAATAGCTTGGCCACATGTCAGCAATAATGCATAACTCAGTTTTTTTGAATCATAACCAGCCAACCCAACACACAAGCTCCTTGTTCCCTCACGATAGATTATTTCAACCAATGTTCAGGATTATGCATCTAATTCATCTGCCAGCGCAGCAATTGGCCTTGTTTTGAACATTCTTAAATCAATAGTTGGTTGGAACGAGAGGTGAGATGGTGAGAGGATGTAGAATTATGATCAATGCCACTGGACCAATGCATAGCAGCCTTTCACACTAGGCAGCACATTTACAAGTTGGCTTGGGTTCAAATACCCATTAACAAACAGTTTACTAGAGTTTGAGAGAAAAGAGATTTCAGACCACTGTCTTCCACTCAATGAATCAGTCAATGCAGCCAAACAGCTCCAGCCAAAAAGCCTCAGATGATATGAAATTAGATTTTTTTTCTAACACATTAATTAGGGATTCAATGCTATCAGCTTTTTAAAATTAATTAGGCAAAGGCAAATTTTGGCAACCAAGATGGGCTAACATGTAAACAAAATTAATCCTCTATTACTGCATTTTGGCATTTACAAATCTTCAACCAATTTAATTCATGCCACATGATATCAGGAAACAGCTGCGTGAACTGGATACGGCAAAGCCAATAGAACCAGACCACATTTAGGCTGTTTTGTTCTCCAGTCATGCCTCTGTCTAAATTGTTCTAGTAGTTACAACAATTGCATTTGCCCGACAAGGTGGACAATTGCCTTTGTTCTGTTCTATTCATAAAAGGCAGGAGAAATTTAATTCTGCCAATTACCACCCCATTAGCTCATTTTCAGTCATGAGCAATGTGATGGAAGGTGTCACTGATAGTGCTATCAACTATCACAGTCACTGATAATCTGCTCACTGATGCAGAGTTTGGATTTCATCATGATCATTTTGCTCTAGACCTCATCACTGTCTTAGTCCAAATGTGGACGAAAGCACAGAAGTCCAGAGTAAGATGAGACTTCTGGAATCCAACATGAAGGCTACATTTGAGTGAAAGTGGATTCGAGGAGCCCTGGTACTGAAGTCACTTTGTATCATAAGGAAATCACTCCAGCGGTTGAGTCACATCTCATACAAAGATAGTGGCTGTTGGAGTGTTCTACCAACCATCTTAATCTACTTCAGTGACCTTTCTTCCATCAAAGTCAAAAGTGGAGATATTTGCTGACGTTCAACTCCATTCAGAGAAAATAAATTCCATGATTATATGCAGCAAGACCTAGATATCATTACATTATGTTACATGAAACCAATATACCAGACACTCCTTCTGACTACTCCTTTCTAAACTTGGATTTCAATTTTCTTTTACAACTGTCACGAACCAGCAACAAAAGAAACACACTGAGCATGATTTAGTGTTAAAAACTATTTTATTAATCACTACTTATGATAATACGTAAAATAAAAGTAAAAATGTTAGTATGTTAGAATTCAAGAATGTTAAACCTTGAACGTTAACCCCAAAACTAAACTCTTCGTGTGTGTGTGTGACAAAGTCCAAAACTCCCAGTTCCGGAATGGTTCTTAAAGTTCAGTTCTGCAAGCCATAAGGTGAAACATGAGCAAGGGCTTCTTCAACAACCACCGTTGTCTGAAGATAAGATGTAGATGTAGAAAAACATAGAGAGAGTACATACGAAATCCAAATGTTCCACGATGGAACCCAAACGACACTTCAGTGTTTACTCGGTAGTGACTTCCTCACCCCGAAAAGCATCCGAACCGTGGTCGTCCACATACAAATACCTGTTTCCTTCTACAGGTCAGCAACAAAGTGAACTCCACCGGATTACTTCCAACTTCCATACATGGATTTCAGTGGCAAACACAGTTATTGTTTCTCATCCATCGATAGAGAAAAAAAAGCAGGCTGGTGTCTCTCTCCCTTCTCTCTCTCTCTTCTTCTTCTTCAACAACGTCATTACGTCCTTTATCTTCTATTGACGTAAGCACGCCCCACACACACATACACACACACTCTCTATCTTAAAGGGACTTTCACTGAGTCCGTAAAACAACTTTAAATTTGCTTTCATTGTATGTTCCCACAATCACTTCATCTGAAAAGTGAAGATTGGGGAACCCTTCTCCCACTTTCTCAAAAACAAAAGCTGGAAGAACGCCATCATATTTATCTAGAGTAAAAAAAAAGCGGCTGCCAAAGTTTTCAAACGCCCCACTTCAGAGAAATTTGTTCCTTCTGTCCCCCTTCCCACCCTATTCCCCATGCCAAATAATATAGTTGTTAACTTCACTGGGTGCCCCCTTCTCCCCTCCCCTCAATTTGTTGCCTACCAGCTCTGTTCTTTGGCTTGGAAAAACATGGTTACATTTTCATAAATGACTCATGTTTCACTCCACAATAATGCATATTTTAGACAGGGGTGAAGTGGAAATAGTTTTGACTTTTTTTTGAGTGATCCGTGACAAAAGGTATATACATGAAGGAGTGCCCAACTACTACTGCTGAGCCTCAACTTCAAAGGCATTTACATATCAAATTAACAGGTAAAGTAAAATTAATTTATGTCTCATAAATTCAAAGAAAAAGGTGCACACAAAGACAGATCAGTACTCAGCTCACCTGAACGACTGTCTCCACTCCAGCTTTTTTTAGTTGTAATTTGGAAGAAACAAACAAGCCATATGGATCTACACAGCAACACATCATACGGGCCATGTAGCTAGTCCAGGTCAGCAATAAACGACATTTGTCAGATTTTCAATGGATTTATCTATAGCTTTCCCAAGTTCATATGTGCATATTTCTTTCCCTTCCTTTCAGCAGTGCAGTGATGAATTCTTCTTTATCCTCTACAATTTGGCTATTAAATTTTCCATTACCAACTCCTGTCTTTTCACCTTCTAATCTTCCCCAGTGTTCACACTCATCCTCATAAATGATCCAAAATGTCTTCTGTTTGAGAGAAGTATGATAGAAATACAGGTTGCTGTTGCCTATGCATTCCTTTCGATCAGTGGTTTTATATTACTGTGATACTTAAACAAAAACTGAAGGAAATAAATGGAGTTCAATTATGACTGAAACAAAACAGAAAATGCTGGAGATACTCAGGAAGAATCAGGCAATTTCTGTGAAGAGAGCAACAGATTTAACATTTCAGGTCAATCTGGTCTGTTCAGTAATTCCAGCACTGTCCATATTTCAGATTTAACCCATTTGCAGTTTTTTTTTGCTTTTCAATTAAGAGTAATCTAGTCTCAATAATTCAAACTACAAATTCCACCCCTAACTCCGCAACAAGACTGACCAAACAAAAATTCAACAATAGCTTCATATAGAGAACAGTGCTTGTGCCAGCCCTTTTCAACATTTACACAGTAGACATGCCTTGACTAAATCCCAGAGCATTCACCAATGCTGACAATATTGCATTGCTAACAGAAGCATTAGTGTAAGTCAGAGAAAGCAAGTAGGATGCTCACAAGTGACTTGCACCTATTGGAATTCTGTTTCCAAATATGGTGCTTGTGGCCCAATCCAAATAAAGCAGTCGAGTCAACATTCCACCTGAACAGAAAGCATATTGGGAAAGAACTTAAGGCTCCCATCTGCCCATGGTCCTGTAGCTGACACACAAAGATCATAGATATGCAGCTAAATGCCACTATGCAGACTCTGACAGGGAGCCTTGAGCCCGCTTTAACTGAATGGCTAACTCTGCTGGCCAATATCTGCCATTCACTGCAACTCAGGATAGAAACATCCATGAGCAATATCAATCTGGCATTCAAAAGACCAGGTAAAACCACAAAAGCATTTGAAACAAATGGGCTATACCACAAAAGAGTAGCCACCATCTGTGTTGTAGGCATAAACCTTCAGTCTAGATGATATGAACAGTGGGACTCATTCGATTTGGGCAACCATTAGCTCATCACAGACCCTGCAGTCAGAGAAAAGGGACAGAGTCCACGCAGGCCTTGGATTATATGGCCAGCTGCTGTACAAATGGAAGTTGCTAAATAACTCAAAGTACAAAGTGCAACAATGGCCATGAGTCTTAAGCCATGGAAAGTATCACATCAGCCTGCTCATTAGGATCTGTTGCAAGAGGTAAGTCATTTCTCCACTATGTATCTCAGTAGGCCACTGACTGCATTTACAGCCTGGACATCCAAGTGTAAGGCTTTTCACGCCATAGGAAGAAAGGAGAATAATTCTCATAAGGTGATATAAATTTCGAAGCCAGTTCGTAGCTTTAACATCCTCTACACAACACAAATGAGCTCCGTCAGATATGAAATGATTAACCAAAAAACAGTTAAATTACTTAACAAGATTTCTAGGCATTTCTTGATTCCACCTGCAGTATATTCAGTTTCAATATTCCACCCTCAGCGTCCCTCACAGGAAACTCATCACGAACTCCATCCAGCACGTACACTTTATAATCAACATAGTTAACTAGCAAGTTTCTGCCAATTCTCTCAAAAGATTGCCAGAACTCCCTAAAATTATTTTATTCACAGAAATAAACGACTTCCTCATCCAGAATCCTGGCTCAAATCCCAGAAGCACAATACATTGCATCAGCTGGAACATTGGAGAAATACTTCAGCCAGGAATATTTTCACTATAAACTTTTCTGAAGATCATTTATCCTTGTCCTATCCCATCATGTGATTCTGTTCTCTTCCATGTTCTTTCTAACAGCTGGAATTAATCATAGGCTAACATTTAGCATGTTCACAAGTGTTGGATTCTTAATTCTTTCTTTTACTGAACCAAAGTTACAAGAAAGGGGCAAATTATACTGAATATACAGGCGCATGCTTCAAATAGTTAAAAACTGTATCATGTATTTCAAGAAACTCGGTGCTGAATTATGCACAATTTCCAACATTACAGGGAAACAGCACTACAAATAAATAAAATGTATTATATACTCTCTGTTCAGCTGAATTATGCAACTAACTTCAATTTAATAACTAAAAACAACCAATTCATTATGTAATATAGCCCAGAATTTAGAGAATACAGTCAAAGCTGTATTCAGTGCTCACAATGTAGTCTCCCCTACATTGGAGTAACCAAATGCAGGCTGCTTTGCTGAGTACCTGTGCTCAGTCTGCAGGAGTGACCCTGAGCCTCTGGTTACCTTGTCAATGTAACATCACCCACCTATTTTGAGCATCACTCCCTCCAGCAATAGCACACCGTGGTTGCAGTGGGTACCATCAATAGATGCACTTCAGAAATTCAACAGCAATTCCCAACCCTGCAGTGTTACTCAACACAATATACAGTCAATATCTCATTATTATTCATTCTGAAGGGAACAAACACCATGATTATTGCAAAATAAGGGAGGGGTGGATTTAAAGTCATTTAACAACAAAAATTCAAATTTCCCTTATTCTGTGCTATGAAGAATTTGATATCCATGTTCCCCAATGACTACCCCTCATTAATATCATTAATTTAGATCTTGTACCCTTGGGAGAGGTTATAAACTAGCTTAGAAGGGGAATGGAGTCTTGACAGGAAAGTTAAAAAAGGAGAGAAATGAAGCAGCTGTATTAACATTCTACCTGAACACAAAGCATGTTGGGAAAGGACTCAAGGCTCCTGTCTGCCCTCATGTCAACAGCTAAATATGTTAGTGATGCATCCCATACAAGTCTCTCACACACTGTTCCCAACCCAGAAATACAGAACAAAAGGCAAACACTGGTACACATGGGGAACACACCCAAATACTCCACAATGCAATAATGACTCTTATCTACTCTGTTACAGAATACTGCTTCCTCTCATGGTTCTGCAGCTGACGTGCAAAATTCATAGATATGCAGCTAAATGCATATCTGACAGACTCTTGACAGGGGGCCTTAAGCCATTTTAACTGAGTGACTAATTATGCTGGCCCATACCTGACATTCAGTGCAACACAATGTAGAAAAATCCATGAGCAATGCCAGTCTCACCAATCAAAAGGACCTGATAAAACCACAAAAGCATTTGAAACAAACTGGCTATACCATGAAATAGCAGATAACATCTGTATTGTATCATAAACCTTCTGTCTAGATAAGAACAGTGGGATTCATCCAATTCAGGCAACAAATACCTCATCACTGACCCTGCAGTCAAAGAAAGTGGACAGCCCTCAACAGAATCCACATGGGCCTTGGACTATGGACCATCTGCTGAAACAAAAGGAAGTTGCTAATTTGCTTGCGAAACATATTTTATTTCAATACCAAGTGAACACTGCAATGTGCAAGATGTTATCCCTTCAGAGAGCTCCAAGATAAATTTTACTGGTTTAGTTCCTTTGGTATTGTTCAAAGAGAAGTAAGTTCTTAAGTATCCAATCTTCTTCCTTCAAGCAACATTAAGGGGGGGGGGGGGGGGGAGAAAGAGGAGAAAAAAAATCACATGGCTGTCTCATGGAGATTGACCTTGCTATGTGTAAAATGGCTTTGTACGAGTGCTTAATGTCCATCTTTATTGGCTTGAACCATTGCAATTCATGTGATAAAGGTATATTTATACACCAGTTTGGCAAGGAGTTGCAGGGTTTGGATCCAGCAATGAAGGTTATGTTTACATATTAGGATGGTGTGTGATTTGGAGAGGAACTTGTAGGTTTTTCTGTACCTCATGCCTTAATGTGGAGGAGAGCACATTGTGAGCACAAAGTGCAGGATTTGTCCATACCTAACTTGATCAACTGTTTTCTCTGTAATATCCAGCTCTCAATTCTTGCTGGTACATTACCTCAATTCCAAGTGCTATAAACTTTTTCACCAATATCCAACATGGGACCTTGACAAAAGCATTCTGAAAATCCAACCATACCATATCCACTGGTTCCCCCTCATTTATTTGACTCGATGCATCCTCCAATAGATAGGTCAAGCATTTTATTATTTTGAACTTCATGTTAAACTCTGCTCAATCACATTCTTTTGTTCTGATGTTAAGCTAATGTCAGTAGTTCCCCGGTTTCTCTCTGCCTCTTTTCTTAAATAGTGAAGCCACATTTAGACCCTATAATCTGCAGGAGCCAAACTAGAATGTGAAGAATTTTGGAAGATGATAACCTAGGCACTAACTTTTGCTATAGCCATCCCTTTCAAAATTCTGGGACATGGATCATCAGATCTTTAAAGATTTATTAGTTTTCGGGCTCATTAATTTTTCTAGTAACTTTTTCTCCATACAATTTCCTCATGTTCATTGGACTCTTGGTTATCCAGTATTCTGGGAAGTTCTTTCTGGCTTCTTCCACGAATATAGATATGAAGCATTTGTGTAATTCCTCTGCCATTTCCTTATACTCCATTATACCATAAAAGTCTCTCGAAGGGACCACAATTGCCTTAAACTGAGGCATTTGCTCCAGTTACTTTCATATTCCTTATAAATTTCTTGGTTATCCTTTGCTGAATCCTAAAACACATACAATTCTAAGGCCTACTGCTTTGTCTAGTACATTTATGCTTTTTCCTCAGATTTAAAACAACCTTTCATTTCTCCAGTAACTTTGCCTACTGTCACACCCTTTAATGTAGTTTCCCAATCTGCTACAGATAACATCTTCTCACACCTTCATTGCTTCATTTGTTTAGTTTGAAAGCCCTGTTCTTAGATTGAACTACATCACTTTTGAATTTAATTTAAGAAGTCTCTGGGTTATGGTTTATATAGGTGGCACACATCATGGGCCAAAGGGCCCATACTATGCTGTACTATGCTATGTTCTATGTTCTTATGAAGACCGAACTTATGAAAATCTGACTTTATGCAAATTCTCGCAGGTATGGTAGTGAATCTCTTCACTAAGAAACAATGCAGAGATTATCCATAGAAAAAGCCAATACCTCTCCAAACATGCCTTCAGGTATAATTAAACATTATGAACCTGAAGTCACCTCTCATCAACACACATTTTCTCTATTAAACTGCTGATAGTTTTCTCACTGATTAGTAGATTACCTCCCCCAGTCACTCCACCTAGGTGGCATTCCAACAAACATTTGTCACAGTTCACTCACTGGTAACAACTCGTCACCTACACTGACCTTCCCTAGTCTACTCCTTGCAAATCAATCCCCAAGGTCTGTCGATGCTAAGAATTTCACATTACGATTTTAGGGGAAATTGTCCATTTCTGACTTACAGAAAATTTAGCGTACATACAGTTTTCATGAACGGAACTCTTACATAACCCAGGAATCTGTTATCATATCATGATCACTTTTTCCTAGAAGCTCCTTTATAAAGTAGATCATCAACTTCAACTATCTCTTTATTATAGCAGAAGATCCGAAACACCTTCCTTGAGCAACTTCTCAACACTGTGATCTAGAAATCCATCACTTACATATTCCGGGAATTCATCCTCTACATTTAGTACTGATTTATTTTGTTCAATCTATATGTAGCTTGAAATTCCCCATGATTATTCTATTACTCCCATTACATGGATCTATAATTTCCTTTGTTTATACCACGTTCTACATAATAAGTATTATTCAGAGGACTTTAAGCAATTTCCACCCATTTTTTTCCTGCATCCTATTGCTTTTAAGCTCCACCCAAACCAATCCTTATTCAATATCATCATCTGCCAAACTAAAGTCCTTTTTAAATCTTCATTATTTTCTTAGGCAGCCCCTTGGGATCAAGGATAACTTGCTTCCATGCCAGTTTTGTGTGTTCTCAGGTGACTGATGAAGTCAATACGTGAACTAAAGGCTCTTCCACAGATGGGGCAGGAGATACATTAGGGGTAGGGCCAGGGCAGCTGACCGGGAAGTTTACTTTCCTTCTGCTGTTTATGTAGGACTTCTCTGTGCTCCCAGTGCATGGACTCTGAGCTCTCAATACCATGACTTATGCCGTTTCTCCTCCAGCATTGTTGTGGGCTAGAGATTCTCAGGAATCAGTGGCAATATTGCAATGTTTCAAGGGGGCTTTGAGCACATCTTTAAATCTTTTCCTCTGTCTGCCTGGTAATTTCTTCAGAGTTTGAAATAGTATGCTTGTTTCAAGAACATGGTGTCTACCCAAACAACACTGTCTACTCAAAGAGTGTAACCCAAGTCTCAATGCAGGGATGTTGGCCTGGGAAAGACCAGAGACATTGGTTCACTTATTCTTCCAGTGAATTTGAAAGCTGGCAATAAGATCATTCCCATTTACAAATACATTTACTATTAGTTCATTCACCTGTTTGTGAATGCAGTGTGCATGTAGATGCAGTACTTTTAAGTTTGGATTTTTAACATTTTTCTGTACCCTGAATCTATTTGCTGCTAGTCTTTGTTTCCACTGTGGAATAACATTGCTTACTACATTTCAACTTCCACTTCTAGCTTTGTTTCACCCTCCTGACTCTCTCAAGTCCCCACCCTACTTCCAAGTTAGTTTGTAACCTCTTCAAGGGTGGGAGATTTAAATTTATGATATTATTGAGGTGTGGTCATTAGGAGAGATAGGTATCAAATTTGTATAAGGACAGAGTAAGGTAAATTTGTTTTCTTGTCAAATGACTCAAAATCCACCCTTTTTTTGCGACAATCATTGTGTTTGTTCCCTCAGAATGAATAGTAATGAGATATTGACTGTGTTGAGTTTCCAATTACAAATACTAGCTTTGACTGTATTCTCTAAATTCTGAGCCATATTCCATAATGGATTGGTTGATTTTAGTTATTAAATAGAAAGTGGTTTGCCTAATTCAGTTGAATAGAGAGTATATAATGCATTTATTTATAAGAGCTATTTCCACATAATGTTGAAAATTATGCATAATTCAGCAGTTTCCTAACATGCAAATTATAATATTGACAATGAGAAAACCTATAAGTTTAACAGCTTTTTAGATTAAGTAGAAGATTCATTGCAGCAGAAGAATTCTCATCATGCAAGGATAGTGAAAAATCATTCAAAATTATTTTACAGCTCTTAGTTTGATATAACCCTCATCATTAATCCTGGTCCAATGATAGGAAAAACAAAACCTTGTAACAAGTTGTCGCACAATGGCAGTTCATGGTCACTATCATCATGTCAAAGCATATTCCAACAAAGCTCCAGGTAATCTGAGTAAATACTATTAAAAACAAATTCCAGATTTTCAAATGCCAAAAGAAAGTGCATCTCCAAGCAGTATTATGTGATCAATTGATTACAACAAAATAGATGAGTTGAAAAAGATGGAAAACCAAAATGCACAGTATTTCAAACCATGGTAAAATGTTAAGCCCTCACAAAGTGTTAATTAAATAATGTATTTTATCAATAGCAGAAGAATAGTTTATGTTTCTTGGTGATAAATTGGCACCAAGTTGAAGATGGCATGGCTATAAAAATCCAAAAAGTTGAAGGGATTCCTCCATTGATGCAGTGCGTCAAGAAATTTATGAAATGTCTTGATGAATACTTGACTCACTTAGGCATAGAGGGATATGGATCAAGTGCTGGACAATGATGTGAATACAGAAGGGTGCCCACTGGTTGGCATGGATGAGTTAGGCCAAATGGCCTGTTTCCATGCTGTATCATTCTGTGAAAACCAACTAGCATGGTCAGCTTGAGTTTGTCAAAAATGTTGAAGTTTCTTTTACACTACATTTTTTCTTATATGCCCTTAAGATGTTGATACCTGGACATTATAATACCCTCTTGTAATTCATTCAAGTAGCCATTTCTTTTCTGCAAGCCTGAGCAACAAATATTCAGCAAATCATATGGGTAGTCAGCACAATACATGTCTTCACCTTCACACGCACACTTTGAAGATGTCATATTGAATAGTTTGAGTAGGAAAAACTGACTACTCCCAGAATGAATCTTAGGTTTAGAACATAGAACAGTACAGCACTGGACAGGCCATTCAGCCCACTATGTTGTGCCAATCTATACGAAATGTCCTTCTCCTGTGTATCATCTACATTCCTCCATTCTCTTCATATTCATGCATCTATCTAAAAGCCTCAAACTCCACCAAACTGCCTGATTGCACTACCAACCCTGGCAACCTATTCCAGGTACCTATCACTCTCTGCATAAAAAAACATGCCCCTCACATCACCTTTAAACATCCAACCTCCCCCCCCCCCCCCCCCCCAACCCCCGGTCCTTAAAAGCACGTCCTCAATGTTTGACATTTCTATCCTGGGGAAAAGATTCTGACTGTCTACCCTATCTATGCCTCTCAATTTTAAAAACCTCTGCAAGGTCTCCCCTCAGCCTCTGACGCTTTAGGGAGAACAACCCAAGTTGTCTAACCTTTCCTTATAGCTCATACCCTCTAATCCAGGCAGCATCCTGGTAATCCTCTTCTGCACCTTTTCCACAGGCTCCACATCCTTCCTATAATGGGGCAACCAGAATTGCACACAATACTCCCAAGTGTGGTCTGACTAAAGTTTTATACAGCTGCAGCATGACTTCCTTACTCTTATACTCAACACCCCTACCAATGAAGGCAAGCATGCCATATGCATTCCTTACCACCTTATCTACTTGTGTAGCCACTTTCAGTAAATTATGGACCTGGACACCAAGATGCCTCTGTACCTCAATGCTATTAAGGGGCCTACCATTAACTGTACACTTTCTCCTTTCATTTGACCTCCCAAAGTGCAACACCTCACACTTGCCCGGATTAAACTCTATTTGCCACTTCTCAGCCCATATCTGTAACTGATCTAGATCCCACTGTATTCTTTGATAGTCCTATACACTGTCTACAACTTCACCAATCTTGGTGTCATCTGCAAACTTGCTAATCCACCCATTTACATTTTCATTCAAATCATTGATATATATCACAAACAACAGAGGTCCCAGTACCGATGCTTGCAGAACACCACTGGTCACGGACCTCCAACCAGAATAACAGTTTTCCACCCCTACTCTGTCTTCTGTGGACAAGACAGTTCAGAGTCTAAACTTGCAATTCACCCTGGATCCCATGTATCTTTATGGAACATAGAACAGTACAGCACAGTACGCGCCCTCCGGCCCACAACGTTGTGCTGACCTATATAAACCTTATCCCCATTCATTATATCCCCCTCTCTACTTCACCTCCCATAACCCTCTATTTTTCTTTTGTCCATGTGCCTATCTAATATTCTCTTAAATGACTCTATTGTATTGGCCCCCACCACCACCCCCGGCAGTGCATTCCAGACACCCATCACTGTGTAAAAAAAAACCTACCTCTGACATCTCCCCTGAACTTTCCTCCACACATCTTAAACTGGTAACCTCTAGTATTGCACATTGCCACCCTGGGGAAAAGATGCTGGCTGCCCACTCTGTCCATGCCTCCCATAATCTTATATACCTCTATCGAGTCTCCTCTCATCCTCCGTCGCTCCAAAGAGAAAAGCCCTAACTTGCTCAACTTCTCCTCATAAGACATGTTCTCCAAACCAGGTAGCATCCTTGTAAATCTCCTCTGTATCCTCTCCAAAACTTCCACATCCTTCCTATAATATGGTGACCAGAACGGAACACAATATTCCAAGTGTAGTCTAACCAGAGTCTCATAGAGCTGCAACATCTCTTGGCTCTTGAACTCAATCCCCCAGCTAATGAAGGCCAGCACACCATACACCTTCTTAACTGTCCTATCCACTTGTGAGGCAACTTCTTCACAACTGCATCGTGTCTAAATCCTGTTGCAACCTACGACAACTTTCTTCACTATCTATTACACCACCAACTTTCGTATCATCTTCAAACCTATCAACCCATCCTTCCACTTCTTCATCCAAATAATTTAGAAAAAAAAATCACAAAAAGCAGGGGTCCCAGGACAGATCTCTGCGGAACACCATTAGTCACTAACCTCCAGGTCAAATACTCCCCTTCTACAACCACCCTGTGCCTTCGGTGGGCAAGCCAATTTCGAATTCACACAGCCAATTTTCCATGGACCCCATATCTCATGACTTTCTGAATGAGCCTACGATGGGGAACCTTGTCAAACACCTTGCTAAAATCCAAATATATCGCATCCACTGCACTACCTTCACCAATTTGTCTTGTCACTTCCTCAAAAAACTCTACTAAGCTCGTGAGGCACAACCTGCCCTTTACAAAGCCATGTTGACTATCGCTAAATAAGACTATGTTTCTCCAAGTGCTCATAAATCCTGTCCCTTAGAATCCTCTCCTATAGTTTCCCCATCACTGACACAAGACTCACTGGTCTATAATTCCCTTTTGCCTTTCCTGAACAATAGAACAATGTTTGCCATCCTCCAATCCTCTGGTACCACTCTTGTGGCCAGGGAGAACTCAAAGACCATCATTAAACTCCAGGAATCTCTTCCCTCGCTTCCCACAGTAACCTGGGTACATCCTGTCCAACCCCAGGGACTTATCTATCCTAATACTTTTTGGTAGCTCCAACACTGCTTCTTTCTTAACCTTGACATGCTCCAACACATTTGCCTGTTCTACGCTAACCTCACATTCATCCAAGTCCCTTGCACTGGCGAACACTGAAACAAAATATTCATTTAGGACCTCCCCTACCTCCTTTGCTTCAAGGCACAATTCTCCCCCCTTATCTCTGAGCGGTCCTACCCTCACCCTAGTCATCCTCTTATTCCTCACATATGTGTAGAATGGCTAAGGGTTTTTCTTATCCCTATTTGCCAAGGCCTTCTCATGTCCCCTTCTAGCTCTCCCAAGTCCCTTCTTAAGCTCCTTCCTAGCTACCTTAATTACTCTTAAGAGCAATGTCTGATTTTTGCTTCCTAAACCTTAAATATGCTTCCCTCTTCCTCTTGATGAAACCTTCCACCACCCTTGTTAACCATGGTTCCTTCCTACCATCCTTTCCTTGTCTCAGCAGACAAACCTATCTAGAACCCCATGCAAGTGGTCCCTAAACAACCTCCACATTTCTGCGGTGCATTTACCAGAGAACATCTGTTCCCAGTTTATGCTCCCTAAGTTCTTGCCTAATACCATCGTAATTTGCCCTCTCCCTAATTAAATACTTTCCCACAATGTCTGCTCCTATCTTTTTCCATGGCTATGCTAAAGGTCAGGACTTTGTGGTCACTATCCCCAAAATGCATGCCAAATAAGAGGTCTTTCACCTGACCAGGTTCATTGCCTAATACCAGATACAGCATGGCCTCTCCTCTAGTCAGCCTGTCTACAAACTGTGTCAGGAATCTTTCCTGTACACACCTAATAACACCGGAGATCTCCGATTCCCCACATCCTACAGGAGGAGCATACTTCTGCCTTGACTGCCATTCCCACTGTTCTATACAAAGAAAATTACAAATAACAAAGAAAGAGAACCCACCAGAAGCCTCCACTCACCTACTCCGCCTCTTCAGCCGAAGCCTCAACTCCCCACTCTAACACTGTCCACCCTGAAAGGGCTGCTCTGCTTGACCCTAACTTCTTTTTATTGGCTAATTATCTAATCAACAGGCCTATCAACTCACCATAACAACAACAACAACGGGCCTACCTTTTCAACCTGCTTCCCACTCTCGTTCTCATTCTTTTCTGAATCAACCTATGATGAGGGACCTTTTCAAATGTTTTACTAAAGTCCATGTCCATAACATCCACTACCTTACCCTTATCGAGCACCTTTGTCACCTCCTCAAAAAAACTCAATCAAGTTTGTAAGGCATGACCTGCCCTGCGCAAAGCTGTGCTGACTGTCCTGAAGGTTTAGAGGGATATGGGCATCTTGGTCAGCATGGACCAGTTGGGCTGAAGGGCCTGCTTCCATGCTCTATGACTATGAATTTTTAATCCCTTCATTCATGAGCAAGTCCAAATTTAACTTCACACAAAAGTCAAAATATTCATTCCTTTTGTTTAAATATATTCTGCACTCAATTATAATAATAGCTATACACGAGAATCTTAGACTTGATGCTTAAAATGCCAAGTAGCAAACTGCATCAATAAAACATTGAAAAATATCTGCAACTTCATGAGTCAGAGGAATTGCTGAACAAACAGCAATAATATGTTGGTTGGACAACTCACGTGACTGTGCCTTGCCCTATTCAACAAGAATGTATAGAAGATATTCAAACACTGTAAACACAAGAATCACTGTTTTAAAGACCCTTCAACCAGTCCCAATTATGATAATTGGTTCATAAAAATATATCCCACTCCACCTAAAAGTGTCCCATGAAGAATCCAAATGTTTGACAACTAGAACTGGGAAATTCAAGTTCTATCCATCAAGATGATCAAAACTAGTCCAGATCATCAATCAAACCCTGATTTTCCTTTTATAAACAGTAACATCCATCCCACGTTGGATCAAGTACAGCTTTGGCTTAAAAGAATTCGGGGAATTAGCACCGGCAGAAGGAGATAACAGCCTATTTTCTGGGAAAATACCTGGTGTGTTGGCTGAACTAGATTTAGTTGTTACAATTTAAAATTGTGTCCTCTTTTCCTGACTAATCTATTTAATTGGAATAAAAAGTCAACTAGGGAATATGCTCTTCACCATCTTATGAACCTTAATCAAATCTTCCCTCTCTATACTTCTCTAAGGGTCTCAAGTTTCAACTTATCAAAATGTTTTATATTGAGAATTATTCTAGTGGCCCCTCTTTGCGCCCTTTCAAAAGCTCAGCATTGTCCATTTGAGGACACTGAAATGAGACAATAACATGTATCAAGTATGTTATGGATAAATCCAAACACTAATTAATCTTCATGGGATTGTCCATCACTTAAAAAGCCAAACACTCTAGAATGCCCAGAACTCACTTTTGCTTCTTTCATTCATTTTTCCAATGAGATATACACACATATACACAAATATATAGAGCCTTCATTCTGCCCACATGTATAATATTAATTTTTCCAAATTAGACATGATATGCCAGTTATGAATACAATCTTCCAACATGTTAATATCACCACTAATGTTTTTAAATATATTTATTAAACCATGCTAGTGCCATTTATTGAATGATAATCAAAGTCAACAAACATCTTCAGTCCTAACTCAAGTTCCATTTTCTTTCCACTTACTCTATTCACCTCCCCAACCACTGTTTAAGGCCGAACAGTCTACGACTTCAGTGACTAATTTGATTATTGAGATGAGCTGATCTTCCGACCCTGATGGCTTTTCAATTAAAAGCCTAACTTCCATCTTCATAATATCACTCACTATTTTGTCTCTGCTGTAGCCCATTACATATGCCTTTGTAATCTCTGGATTTGACCATGTTAACATTCTCCTAGTTGCAAAACCCCACAGTATACCATTGACCCCACCCAAATCTGTGTTATCTGTGAACTGTATTGTTCATGATCATTCTTGCCCTGACAGGCATTGGCCCTCAAAATCCAAGACATTCAACTTAAACACTTCATCCTTGTGTTTAAATCCTTACATAACCTCATATCTCCCCACCTCTAATTTCATCCAGTCTACCATCCATCTCTGCCCCTCTAAACCTCTCACAACCTGCCCTTCAATAGTATTTGGTGATCTTTTATATTTCCAATAGTTACTTGGAAAACAAAGGATATTGGTACCTCCAGAAGCAATATCATTGAATTGTTTGCTTTGTGGAGTTTCCATCAATAGTTCTATTGCTACTTTAGGGAAGCTTACAAGATTAACCTCTACCTAAAACAATGTCAACCTAATCGAGCACAATTTGAAACCTCACTTGAATTACTTATCCCGTAAGTGTCATTCCCCCTCTCTTTATTTCCCTGTATCCCAGAAATTTGTTCTCTCACACACACCCACCAACTCGCCTTTGATTCTGTTTGTCACTTATCTAGAGTAAAGGGGTATTTTACAGCAGCCAATTAACCAGCACATCTTTCCAATGTTGGATGAAACCAAAGCAAATCAGCAGAAATCCACACAGTCATGGGGAGAACACACAAGCTCCACACAGACATTTTCCTGGATCTGTGAGGCAGCACCACTAACTGCTGTGCCACTGTGTCAAGCTTTGCATGAAGTTTTGTAATACTGCACTTATGCAATGCAAATTGGGCATTGTGAGAGGGAATGGTACCTTCAAAGAAAAAGCCCACCATCTGATCTCAAAAGCATTTTAGATTCCTGTGATATCATAATTAAGGATTTATGTAGCTTATGATTAATAAATACTGCAAATCCTGTTAAATATGATCAGCTTGTGAGAAGAGGATAAAAAAAAACTTTGTATATTAATTTAAGACACCAGTGTATATTTCTGGCAGTTGTGAAGTTAGAGGCATCCCTGAAAAATGCATTCCATTTAACTGCTTTTAACATTCTCCAGAGGGCCAAAAGTCACATTGAACATATGGTAGCTGCTGTGGATATCACATGCTTGGAAAGCTACATCATTCATTAGAGGAGAGGGGGAGCTCAAGAAGGACGGACACTGGAAAGACTTTTTAAGTACACATCCCCGTCTAAAGGAAAGACTAAGATCACCACTGAGTGCTTTTTCATTGACTGCTTTTAGGCACCTGGCAAACATTAAGTGACAAATACTAAGAAACAAACTGAATGCTGAAGATCTGAAATTAAAGTGGCTGGTTTGTTAATATCTCAAAGAAATGGTTAACATTTTGGGTGGCACATTTCATGTTAAAATCCACATGGCTGCTCAAAGACCAATAAATATATTATTCTCTCTCTCTGTCCTTTAACATTAAATTGAAATTCAATTACAGCTTCCAGTTCCCTGTTATCACCAAGTTTTCTGTGTTCTCATATTATAACATGACTGAAAATGGCAGAGCTAATAATCGTACTCTCTTATCCCTTATTAGGAACTAACAATGGTTTACAGATTAAATGTATACTTGGAGTGCATTTATAAAAACTATGTTCTGGTTACAAAATTTTGAAGAAAACAGCTTGCTTTTCTATCTTCAAACCACAACAGTAGAATTATTCATAAACAACTATATGGATCTTCAAAAGCTGGCAATAAACACACCTACTTGGCAAACACCCCCAACTCAGGTGGTCAGTGATTATTAGGCAATGCTCTTTTATTCACTTGCAGACAAAAGCCAGTGCCCTCCATGATTTTTTCCAGTTTTCCTGACTCCTACCTCATATTACTGCTGCAAGGGACTGAATTCCAACCTATGATGTGGGTGGGAAGTGTCACAAGATCAGGAATTCCCACCCAGTGTGCAATAGTATTTGATCTCCTGGAACTGCTGGATAGGTGGAACTGGAAAGATGAGAAAGAATAGGTTGGTGCAAATAAATAAGACTTACAGAGATAAAAATCAGGTCCTCATGCAGACCATGATGCTAATGATCACCAAAGGCTCTGTTGAGCTAGTTAGAATGTTATTTTCTGTGCTACAATATAACAGCACTTCACTACCCTCTGCCTGTGCTGTAAACACTGCTGTTGGTTGAAGCATTCAAATTTTGCAAAGCCAATTTGAATTAATTTGTCAAGATCAGGTTACTGCTGGCAAATCTAGCACTTAATGTCCATCCTGAATTGCCCTTGAAGTGGTTGTGGTGAGCAACTTTCTTGAGCTGCTGCAGTCCTTCTGGTAAAGTTTTTCCCATAATGCCATTGAGGAGGGTGTTCCAGGATTTAAACTC